>NC_133517.1:80902500-81251666 GCF_049354715.1 Callithrix jacchus
CATGGATAGTACCTTAACACTTTAAAATAAAATATATAGCCTGGCATGGTGGCTCACACCTGTAATCCCAGCACTTGGGTGGCTGAGCAGGCAGATATGTGAGGTCAGGAGTTCAAGATCAGCCTGATCAATATGGTGAAATCCTGTCTCTCCTAAAAATATAAAAAATTAGCCAGGCATGGTGGTGGGCACCTGTAGTTCCAGCTACTTAGAAGGCTGAGACAAGAGAATTGCTTGAACCTGGGAGATGGAGGTTGCAGTGAGCCGAGATCATACCACTGCACCCCAGCCTGGGCAACCGAGCGAGGCTCTAACTCAAAAAATAAAATAAAATAAATAATAAAATAAAATATATTATAAATAGAAGAAATCTTTCAAAACCTCTTTTGTTGTGTTCCATAGTAACAAAAACCTTTTCTTTATTTTTCCATGTCCAACACACAAAGGAACAGACAATGTAGGACTTAAAAAAATCTTGTCCCAGGACATCATAAGGCAAAGCATCTTGTGACTGGTGTGCATTTAACTAGAATATTAATGAAGGAAAAAGTCTCAGTATTATTGTGGTTACTGCAGTTCTTTAAAACTTCACAGCAAAAAAACAACATGTTTTACATTACTGTTTACCTCCTCGAAGGAAATGGTTGTTTTAAGGGGACATCGTGAGACCAATCTCATTATATGCCACCATGGCGGCTCACATATCTTTTACAAATCTGAAATGTTTTAAACACTTCCAAATATTTCCATGGTGAAGATTTTTGTGTGCAGTGCTGCCAACCGCTGCTTGAGTCATGGAATGAAGTCAGTTATTTACCAGAGGTCTTTGTTAATTACTAGAACAAATATATATCACTTTTTTTGGATAGGTATGATAATATGTAATTGTAGCTATTAAACAACTTATTCTGATATCTGCAATTTAGGTGTTTCTTTTTCATTCTCTGTGAGTTAAAAAAGGACCTACACTTTCTTTCCTTTAACTGACATCTCAGATACTTGGTCCCATTCATTGGCAAGATTAGGTAGGGGAGATGATATGATTTGGGTCTTGAACAGAGTAGCAGATGCTGTCTGACACTTGTATTTCAGGATCTACATATTTTATTTTTATTAATTAAAAATTTTTTAAATTGCTTTTGGGGTACAAGTGATTTTTGGTTACATGGATGAATAGTATAGTGGTGAAGTCCGAGATTTTAGTGCACTTGTCACCCAGGTAATGTATATTGTATCCAACATGTAGTTTTTTTTTAGACGGAATCTCTGTCGCCCAGGCTGGAGTGCAGTGAAGTGGTGCAATCTCTGCTCACTGCAGCCTCTGCCTTTTGAGTTCGAGTCTTCTGCCCAGCTTTCCTAGTAGCTGAGATTACAGCTGTGTGCCAGCCACCATACCCTGCTACCCAATAAGTAATTTTTTTTTTTTTTAGATGGAATCTGTCTCTGTCATCCAGGCTGGAGTGCAGTGGCATGATCTTAGCTCACTGCAACCTTTGCCTCCCTGGTTCAAGCAATTCTCCTGCTTCAGCCTCCAGAGTAGCTGGGATTACAGGCGCCTGCCACTGCATCTGGCTAATTTTTTTTTTTTTGAGACAGAGTCTCACTCTGTCACCAGGCTGCAGTGCAATGGTGTGACCTCAGCTCATTACAACCTTCGCCTTTCAGGTTCAAGTGATTTTCCTGCCTCAGCCTCCCGAATAGCTGGGACTACAGGCACACGCCATCACACCCAGCTATTTTTTTGTATTTTTAGTAGAGATGGGGTTTCATCATGTTGGCCACGATGGTCTTGATTTCTTGATCTCGGGATCTGCCCACCTTGGCCTCCTAAAGTTCTGGGATTACAGATGTGAACCACCACACCTGGCCCCAATAAATAGTTTTTTCTTTTTTTTTATCTTTCATCTCTCTTCTTGTAAGTAAGAACATGTGGTATCTGGTTTTTCATTCCTGGGTTACTTCACTTAGAATAAGATCTCCAACTCTATCCCAGCTGCTGCAAAATACATTATTTCATTCTTTTTTATGGTTGAGTAATTTTTTTGGTGTATATATACCACATTTTCTTTATCTATAGGCATTTAGGTTGGTTCCATATCTCTGCAACGAGAGTTGTGCTGCAATAAACCTATGCATGCAGATGTCTTTTTGATATAATGAGTTCTTTTCCTTTGGGTAGATACCCCATATAGGATTGCTGGCTTGAATGATAGAGCTACTTGTGGTTCTTTAAGAAATCTCCATACTGTCTTCCATAGAGGTTGTACTAATTTACATTCCCACCAGCAGTGCATAAGCCTTCCCTTTTCACTACCTGCAGGATCTCCTTCTGAAGGAACCCAGAAATCCTCAGGAAAGGTTTCTGCACTAATTTTGGGATTCAAGCAGAACATGCCTGAGCTACACTGAACTAGCCCCAGCTTGTCGTAAAGAAACTCTATGCCTTTTTATTTTCATTTTCAATGAATTTTGGTTTTCAGAACAGTTTTAGATTCACAGCAAAATTGAGCTAAGAGTACAAAGACTTTCTTAATTCCCCCTCCTTCCACATAAGCAGGGTCTCCCCCACCGTCAAAATCTGGCATCAGAGTGGTACATTTGTTACCACAGAAAAGCCTGCATGGACACATCATTATCACCCCAAACCTTTAGTTTATATTAGAAGGCACCCCTGTGCATCAGATTCTAGAATAATGTTGTTTTGTTCAACGTCATTTCATCATAACGTTATTGAGAAACAAATCAGTTCTTGATCAGAGCCACCGTCTGTGTGGCGTTTGCATGTTCTCCCTATGTCTGCATGGGTTTTCTCCAGGTACTCAGGTTTCCTTCCACATCCCAAAGATGTGCGTATTAGGCTCATTGGTATGTCTTCATGGGCCCAGTGTGAGTGAGTGTGGGTGTGGGTGCCCTGTCCAGGGCTGGTTCTGACCTTGTGTGCTGAGCTGCCAGGACAGGCACCAGTCATCCAAGAACCTGAACTGGCATAATTGAGTAAATAATTATCTTACTCATTTTTGTTCTTTTTTCTTAAATGTATGTATAGCTTGCATTTATTTCAATGTTAGATATTAGAAGTATTTTGGCATTTACTTAGAACTTTGGTGATGCTTTTGTGACCAGAAATAAGCTGTAGGAACGTAATTCTTATTTATATCAATTAGGCTATGGTAAAACTGGCGTTGTTATAAGATGTTTCACTTGAAGTTGTCAAGTCACCGTTTCCAAGAACCCGCTGACAAAGTTAATTGAAGACTTCTTTTACTTTTTCTGAGGATTTTGACAAATGTATAAGAACATTGCTTTTTCCTAAGGATTGAGTCTATGGTTTTTAAAAAAGCCTAAATTAGGTGTGGTGGTGCACGCCTGTAATCCCAGCACTATGGGAATTCGAGGTGGGCAGATCACCTGAGGTCGGGAATTCGAGAACAGCCTAACCAACATGGAGAAACCTCCTCTCTACTATAATACAAAGTCGGCCAGGTATGGTGGTACATGCCTGTAATCCCAGCTACTTGGGAGGCTGAGGCAGGAGAATTGCTTGAACCCGGGAGGTGGAGGTTGTGGTGAGCCGAGATCACACCATTGCACTCCAGCCTGGACAACAAGAGCAAGACTCTATCTCAAAAAAAAGAAAAAAAGCCTAAATTAATATTTAAATTTCACTCCTTTAGCTTTCCAACCTGAGCTGGTGCCAGGTTAGAGTGCCTGGTGATAATGTGCTCATGTCTTCTGCATTGTGTTAATGGGAGATCCATCCCTAAGCAGGTTGTTGGGGGTGGCTATGTGCACTGGAATTTGTAAGTATTGTCATATGTCTTTGGATCTTTAGTTGAAACAGGCTATGTAAATATTATCTATTATTATTACTAATAATTACCTGCAGCTGTGGCGGTGATAACGCTTGTGTGCTGAGTCCCAGATGCGAACCTCCTGGGCCTTGGCGTTCAACAGCGCTGTGAACTGCGGTGAACTTGCCTTGTCAGACTGCATCTCCATGCAGAGAACCAAATCCCTGTTGCTCAGAGATGGTGGCCCGTTGTGCTTTACTGCAATTCAATCCTCATTTGCACTTCCGAGAAGTTTTTTTTCTTCTTTTCTTTTTTAAAAGTGTAAAATGGAATAATCAGCCATAGTTCTTGGTGGGAGGTCCCTTGTGTTCTGCCCTAGATTTTCAAGCTGGCTGTCAGGCCAAGCCAGACTGTAGATGGGGAAGGTTGTTTTTGTATTTTTATTTTTTATATTTTTATTTTCTTTTAGTTAGCAGTTTTGTGTCTTTTCTCTTTTTTTTTCTCCTTTTCTTTTTCATCCCTTCTAAATTACAGTGCTAGCAGCTGTGTAGTTTCAAAAAGTGTACATCCTCCCTGCTGGGCTTCAAGCAGTGAATTATCTCCCTGGGAGCAGTGATAGTCTGGGTCACAGGAGCCTTAGCTGGCTGTGTAGCTGAAAGCCCCTTGCTGAACATCTCAGCGAGTTTTAGATACCCATTCTATATACTGCCTGTGAGTACTGGAAGCATTATGCAGTTACAGACAACTCTTTTATTCCTCCTCAAGATCCCTTATTTGTTTTATTTAAAGCAATTTCTATCTGGTAATGTGTTTGTTGGTTAATTCATCTTGTCCATTATCTGTCTCCTTTACTGACCATGAGAAGCCCCACTGTCTACTCTGTCCAACACTGTGTTTGGCTCTTAGGAAATGCTCAGGAAAACTCAGATGAATGAACAAGTGAATGAAAAGCTAAAAGGAATCCTAGCTAACCCAGGGCCCACTTGTTCTCATTCTGCAAATGAGGAAAACTGAGGATCAATGAGGAAAATGGCTTCTTCAGAGTTGCAGGGCTAAGATCCAATGGGAAATCACAAGGGAAGTGCTTGAAAATTGCCACATGCCATGGAAATAGAAACGTTTGCCGTTTTTATTCTGGTGGTGAGCTGGGTATGGTGTCAGTGTGCTGATGTGAGAACAGACTGTGGAAACCTAGACAAGTTACTCACCTACAATGGTGCCATGAGGAGCCTCAGGGCCTGCAACAGTTTATACCAAGTTTGCATAGGCAAACCAGGACACATCGGTTAGCTTCATGGGATTTTAATGGGCTCATTTCCAGAGCAGAAGGAAGGCATCTTCAATTTGTTTTTCAGCCCAATTTCCCATTGTAAGTCCTTTCTACTCAGCTACATGTTCCATCAGCTGTCTTTCAAACCACAGTGCCTTCAAATAGCTGCTGATAACAGTTTTATTTTTATTGACTGCCGCCTTACCTGAAGTGGGGCTAATGAGTTCTACACAAATATTTGTTTCTATAAAATATGGTTGGAGGAGCAGTCACCAGTCTCTTGGAGAAGAACTACAGGCATAGAAGGATATTAAAAAAAAAATTCTGGGGGCTGGATATGTGCAAAATGCAGAGTGGCTTCAGTAAGGCCACTTTATTGAAATGAGGTGGAGTCTTGTGATTTGAATTAAGGACCAGGTGCCAAGGCTTAGAATGCCAATTATAGAAGGAAAAATGCATTAGCTATTACTTCAGCCTGGCAGGCTCTAGACAGACACATAATAACAACCTTGCTGTACCCTTAAATCAGTTACATGCTGAGAATGTTAGTTCAGTTTTGGGAATCTACCCTTCTTTCAAGGTAAATTTATTTCTTCTTCTGCAATGTTTCCCATCTATGAAATATTTCTACATGATTTTCTTTGAGACCCCCAATATCTGTGGTCAAATACCTTTTGAAAAGGTAGTGTTGAACAATATTAAAAAAGTTAAGTTAAGATGGGGCATTTCAAAGTCAGCTTTAGCGATGTTCTTTGGGAATTTCCAAGAGTGGTTATTCTCTGTTGACTATTCTAAGCTTCTGTAATCATGGAGCACTTTTTGGCAGAGCATTTAGGAGGATTCTAGTTCTGAGAAATTTATCTTTGGAAACAGTCTTTTGATGTCCTCCCAGGGTTCAACCATTTGTGATTTGAATGTCTCCTTGGCTCCCTTGGGTAAAATTTTCCTGCCCTGAGAATTGAAATTCTCATGGAAATGTTTCTACCATGTTTGTCTTCTTGCATTTATCAGAATGAGCCATTCCATAATAGATATCAGTGAGCACAGTAGTTTTAGATACATCCAAATATTATTTGAAAGTTACAGAAGTGAACATTCAGATAGGTCAAATCATTTACCCAAGATCACATCATTTTACTTTTTGCTATCCGTGAATATAAGAGTTGCTCCATTGAAAGTCTTCCCAATTTATTTCCTGAGGTCTTTCAGAGCATCTTAGTGGGAAGTGCCTCTTCCCACTAGGTCTGACCCGGAGGCCTGAGTGTTTTTGTGTAAACTCAACGAAAGCGATGCTCATTCTTGAGAACTTTTTGATCTTACAAGGGAACTCTGAGGAGAAGATGGCTTTTTTGCTTGTTTGTTTTTTAACCTTTCTTGCTTTTGCATCTTGAATAATGCATAAACTGAAATGCCAAAGAGAAGGAGAAGAGAAATCGCGGAAAAGTTGGGCTCCTCTGAGTAACAGACCCACTTTTTTTCACAGCTCCGTTGTTGGGACTTGTAGACCAGGGAGAATTTCACCTGTGTGATGAAAAATGCAAGTCTGAAAGAAGAGCTCTCTTTCACTCCTGCTCTGTGGAGGCCCTTTCCATGTACCCTTCTTCCCTGACAGAGAGAGGGAGAGAGCCAGAAACATGACCTTTTAATTGTGTTATCAGCAGTTGGGAAGCTATGGTGAGTTTTGGTTTGGTTTTCAAATGAGTGATTACCATCTCTCTAAGAAGGTCAGAGAGAAAGCTGCCTGCAGGTGAGGGAGGGACAGATCAGACATGCTCTTACTACTTCCCAAGGAGGCCCCAAAGGGCTTGGAAGTCCATCAAAGTGGGAATTCCCAAAGTGCATGATCAGGACATTTTTGAGGACAGTTTTTTTTTTTTTTTTTGAGATTTAGTATTTAAGATATCATTGACTGAACAGCAAGCCTCAGGTTGCCAGGAGTCTATTATAGACAGGGTTATGGTACATTGGAATGGCTTGTCAAGGGCTTCTCCTAGCGTCCAGAAAAGTGAAATGTTGTAGTTGTGTAATATACAGTTCAGAAGGTAGGCGCTCATGTTTAGTGTGTGTGCCTGACATGGTTAGTCAGGTCAGTGTTGTAACCCCAGGACCCAGCACAGTGGCTTGCATGAGGAAGAGACTTAATGAATGAAAAAATTAAGATCTGGTGTTGTAACTTCCTGACTTAAGTCACCCTAAGGCCTTTCAGCCTCTCCTTTCCTTTTTACCTCTCCTGTCTCCTATTAAAAATCTGATAATTCACCACTTTTGTTGTTCAATACAGAAATCTGGTGACCTTAACATCTTTGCAATTATAAAGATAAATTCCATGTTCCAAAGTTATTGAAAACAACAATGAGGCCACAGTGGCCTCATCCGTGTGACAGAGAAACAACTCTAGGGAAGGACCCTGTTGCCTGAACTTACAGCAACTGTTTGATAGATGAGTTACTGAAGACACTGCAGCCAGATGCCCGATGGAGAAACTCATCTGTGATGTGGTTTTGAGAACGCTCTGGTTTTTCATGGCATTTCCTCCTGTGAATTCTAATAGCACTTCTTTGTACTTTTCTTAACATCACCTTACTTGGGGAGTGAGCAAGGTGTTCAGGGCTGGAATCCCTGGATTCAAGTCTGTTTGTTGCTCCCTTACTGATGAGTGTTCTGAGGAATTCATTTGCCTGCATGAGCTTCAGGGCTCTCCCTGATACAGTGAGGATGATAATAATCTTATCTCACAGCATATTTCTAACAAACAAGTTTATAAATGAGGAGATGCTTGTCAAATTACAAAGCAACTTGCAAATATTAGTTATTATGGTATTATCTCATTTTATACTTAATTTTAGATATCCTTGCTAGATTGTTCATTTCCGAAAACAGAGGCTTATAATGTTGTTTTTTTTGTTTGTTTGTTTGGCTAGTTTTTTTGAGGTGGGGTCTTGCTCTGTTGCTCTGGCTAGAGTGCAGTGACACAATCTCAGCTTACTGCAACCTCTGCCTCTCAGGTTCAAGTGATTCTCCTGCCTCAGCCTCCTGATTAGCTGGATTGGAGGTGTCTGCTACCATCCCTGGTTAATTTTGTATTTTTAGTAGAGACAGGGTTTCACCATATTGGCTAGGCTGGTCTCGAACTCCTGACCTCCGGCGATCTGCCTGCCTCGGCCTCGGCCTCCCAAAGTGCTGGGATTATAAGTGTGAGCCGCAGCAACCGGACCTAATAATGTTTTTAGTGAGCATATTTAAGTAACATTTCCAGATAGAAATTGAGAGTGGTCAGTGATAATTTTTTTTTTTTTTTTGATGTCACTCACAGCTGGAGGACTTATATAAAATAGTTGCTTACTGAATTGACGCCCTGGTAGAACTAACATAAAAACAAGTCTTAAGCTGGGTACAATCTTCCTTTGCCAGTTCTGAGAAAAAAACGGCAATAAGGAAGGGACCTTAGGAGATTGGGGAAGCTGGGGGGCATATAGTGAGGGAAAAGAGTAGGAGGAAGTAAGTGAGATGAGAGGTTTAGTAAGGTAACTCTTGTTCTTTCTCACAGAGACAAATGGGAAAGGAATGACTGGCAGGCCTGGTGGAGAGGCTCTTGAGCATATGAGCACCTCCTTCTACAGTGAACAACTTTGCATCTAATCTGATCATGGACGCAAGTGCTGGTTCAGAAACCCCAGCAGTGCCAAATGAGAAGAATAACCTAAAGCTTTGAGAATATCAAATTGTTTGTCTACCATGGAAGTCTTAAAAAGAATGATAGGTTCATTTGCTAAGGGCAGATGCTTGTATTCTGTCCAGCTAGTGATCCGGGACACATGGGAGAGTTGAGAAAGCTACCTCTGTGTGACTGAGCTCCATCTACATTTTAGGATCAAGTGTGCATTTGGAAGATCTGGTGGTTATAGGAAACCGTTTACAAAGTCGTATAGATATCTTTCCAGTTTTAATGACGATTGACATTATCTATTAAAGAGTTGGTTGCATAATTGTTCCTCCTGGTTGCAAAGCAACCCAGAGATGGTTTAATCTTTGATGACAGTCACTCCCTGAAGCTCTGAACTGGGTGTTCCTCAGTCTTGTTAAAGACGGCCCTGGCCTCGTCTGTCTGACCAGCCCTTTTCTCGCTCTTTCTTGTCTTGCTTCTGTATCTGCTGCATTATCCTTTGTGTCTGGGGTTGGCACTTCTGCCTGGGAGTTCTCTCATTGTGGGTTTTTGGGTGTGGGCACAAAGACAAAGATGAACGCTCGTCCTGGCTGCCTCCCAACTGCCTCTATTCTTCCAGTGGTAGCAGAATAACACCTGTGGGAAAGTCACTGAAGACTAAACAGGACTGGGAGGGGTAAGTCTGTCTCAACACCTCCCTGCTCAAGCTCTCTCTCCCCTCTATGCTGTGTGTACTCAATTTTCTCACAAGATAATCACACTTGTTTATTGGGCCCCAAGGCTCAACCTTTCCTTCATATTTGTTCATTTATGCTGTCATCGTTTGTTGGGTTGTTGTTCTGCTTTCTTTTGCATGTCTGTTCAAGCTAACACCTTCTACTTTCGGTAGGAAGCCTACAGCCACAGGGATCACCTTCAATTTGATTGTTTCTGTTATAATGAGTATCTTGAGGGCAGGGACAAAGACTTATTTGCGATTGTGCCCATGGTGCCTAGCAATGGAGTCACTGCTTTGATACTACACATGGTTCTTGCTCAATCTCAATAAAGATTTGGGGGTTAGGAAATTGAATTATATGAGGCTTATATATGTTCCACGAAAGTAAAAAAAATAGGGATCGTGTATCACGAATGTACTTATTAAAGACCTAGATGGAAATTCAGAGTGGTCAATGAATACAGGCCTACTGGCTTGAGCTAAGATGAGTTTCTGCTTGGCTTTTGACCCTCTTGTATTTATCAGGACCCACGTTTCAACAGATAGCACATGTAGGCTTGGGATCTACAAGCTCTTTTATGAAAGAAAAGACCTGAACAGTCAAAACCAGGTTTTGAATGCTTGTGTATTGGAGAGACCAAGAAGCCTGTCTAAAAGTTGATGTGAAATCTTGAAATTATGTTGGACAATCTTTGCCATAGTTTCTTCCCTGGCTCAATAATTCCTTCTTCAGCTGTGTATTTCCCTCTCATAAATCTGCCTTTCCCCCCTAATAAATCTGCTCATTATGTTGTGTACGCATAGTTCTTTTTAATCTGACTGGCTCAATTACTCCTGAGAACACTGTATAATTTCCATTGTCAATTGTTATTGCTTTGAGAGAAAGACTGGAACTCATTTGTGTGCACTCCCTCTCCAAGCCGGTGCCACCCTGACAAGGCACCACAAATTCATGACTGAAGGTTTTCTTTTTGTTAATGAATGAAGGTCATGATGCTGAGATCAGCGCACCCTATCACGTGGACTATGCTCCTCTTATGCAAGAACTTAGGGAATACATTAGAGACCCAGCAAGAACAGGGAGTCCTTGAAATCTTGACACGTTTCTCTGTGTCCAGAGGTGGTACTGATGGAGTGAACCAAAAAGCCATGTTTCATAATGATGGCCAAAGATGGAGATTTAAAAAGCAATGTTGTGAGAAAATACTTTCTAAGGTTATTCTAAGCATAATCTATATCAATTAACACTGGAGAAAGGATAGCTCATAAATGCCCATATTTTGATCAGCTTGGAATGAGATTTAGACCAGTTCAGTTTAACATGTACTAACTGGACATCTGCTATAATCCTAGATAATTTGTTAGGCACTAAGTAGGCAGAGCTGAATGACACAGGCTCAGTCTTCAAAGATCTCACTAGAAGCTTTGTCAGCAAGTAGGAAGACTTCCACATTTACTCCTGAACATGGGTCTGAAAGAATCTAGGCTTTAGACCAAATGTGCAGAACAGCACTACATTTCTTCATGTTACTGATTATTATTGAGATGGGAGGCTCACTCTGTAGCCCAAGCTGGAGTGCAGTGGCACCATCTTGGCTCACTGCAACCTCCACCTCCGGGGCTCAAGCAATTCTTGTGCCTCAGCCTCCTGAGTAGCTGGGACTACAGGTACATGCCACCATACCCAGCTCATTTTTTGTATTTTAGTAGACACAGGGTTTCACCATGTTGCCCCAGGTGGTCTTGAACTCCTGAGCTCAGGCAATCCACCCACCTCGGCCTCCCAAAGTGCTGGGATTACAGGTGTGAGCCACCTACACCTGGCCTATTTATTATTAATGTGTATTTTTTCACATTTGTTGTAGTACCCATTAATATCTGCAAAATTGTTTGCTAGGCTTTGATGGTGCCCATTAATATCTGCAAAATTGTTTATGTAGCTTTGGTCAATCTCAATCTAATTGTTGATTTATTTAAAGCCTACCTTGCTTTGTAGGGACATTAATAAACAGAAATATTTAAATAATCTTTAATTAGACATAGGGAAAAGAAGAGTTTTATGAGCTTAGCCTTCGTTCAGGATTTTGGCTTCCACTCTGTGGATTGGCACTGCACCACACTGCAGAAAAGTCTGTTTACTTCTTAGGACCCTGGGCTGGGAGCACAGTACTACTTTCTGAGGCCTGCTTTTGTCATTTTTCATGTTCAGCAGTTGAAGCTGCTCCAAATACAATGTTTCTTGCAAAAAAGTTGAAAGCAACATGACCACGGAAGAGGCATTCTGCTTGGAGTAGGGACTATCTCTGTATTTCTTGTTTGGTTTTAACATTTAGATTGGCAAATTGCTGGTTTATCAGTGCTCAACTGTTCACTATGCAGCATCTCATATCTCTTTGGAACAATGAAAATGATACAGAAAAGTCAGGGCAGTGGAACCAAATTGGAGAGTTTTCTGAGAACCTTTGAAGATACTTGGCATAGTGTACCAAACAGGCCTAGGCCATATGTAGACAAATAACCATGCATGAAATAAATTTCAAATCTTTATGTAATCTCTCTTGGAGATCTTTTTTCTTTGATTTTCAAAGACACAAAAAGAAAGAGTCGTTGCTGTTCTGCATAAATCATCTTCAGTTGCTCATGGATGAGATAATGTGAGTCAAGGTCCAGCACCCTGGAAAGATGATTAGTGTGGCAACTTTCCCCACTTCCTCTCTGCCTTCCAGTTTAGGTAAGCTACTTCCTCTGGCTCTGATATGTGCTATAAGCTTATATCCTCTAAAACTTAAACTTGTGTCTACATATTTGACAACCTACAGCAAACTTTCTTTTTTAAAATAATGGGGAGAGAAAGCAGTAGGTAGATATGATCATCCCTTTTAGTACAAGAACCTCCCTAGCCGTATCTTTATTTTGAGGATCCTTTTCAAGCTGGAAAGTGATAGAGCAGAATTCTAGTACTGTTGCTTTCCCAAGGAAAAAGGATCCCTTGGAGTCCGAGGCTTTGGAACTTATTTGTAGCCACAGAGATAATCCTTTTCATGGAAAGAATAAGCTAGCAAATAATTCCCAGCCTTGAGCACATTATCCCCCCACCCCCACTTCTTACTAGTTGTATATTATATTCATTATTGAGAAATACATTTGCTTTTTGAATGATTCTCTCCTTGTGTCATTATATTTTGGATTTTGAGGTTTAAGATTCTAGTCTGGAGGAGACTTGGGTTATTACCAAGCCTATCCAAGATATGGAGGAAAGATCCCAGCTCAGGTTAAATTGCTTATGTTTGCCCACAGATTCACATTTGCATTTGCATCTTAGCCAGTCTTAGTTTCTTGGAAAGCATTTTTCACACATGCTGAGCCTTGGTGGGAAAATATAAACTCCTGGCTTTCAAGGGTGCCATGTATGCAAATGTGAAAATGTGGTGGGATAAAATATATTTCCCTACTGGGCCAAGTTTGGCTTTATAATTTATCATTTCAGTTGGCATCAATGGCTTACTCAGTTCTGAAAACTGTAAGGGAAGTTCTGGGTGGGGTTGATTTGGGTAGTCTTACCTGTGTAGATATGCGCTTTGGGTCATCTAGACCTCTGAACTTTCATTTTAATTCAACAAGAGCTTTGAGTGTCTGCATTCATTTATTTCATTTTGCCTATCAGAGAGCAGCTTAACTGTTTCCAATGGGCAATTCTTATATTGCTACAGTGGTTTTAATGTTCTTTTGAGACAAAAGGATAAAATCTAGAAGTGTGGAGTAAAGCAGTAGAAATGGTTTTGGGAACCTTCTTTTCTTCCCAAATTTAACTGAACTATTGAAGGTGTGCAAAAAATAAAAACTATTATTAAATAGTATAATATAGTCAAGTATTTTTATATGACAAAAATGATCACTCAGAAACTGAGTTCTAGCCAGTAGTCTCAGAATTCCCTGACAAATGTCTGAAAGTCGTGGGTGTAGCCATGGAAAATCATGGTAAAATAATGAAGTGTCACCAAAGTTCATTTATATAACACAAAATGAACCAACAGAACTGGTGAGCCAGTTCTGAGGATAGGAGAGAATACTTTCATTCTACCAGAGTATTTTTTTCTGACTGTTGTCTGTGACTCTGTAAAATGTCTATATATTTAGGACTTTTCTGTGTTGCATTTGAATTATTTTCAAAATTGGGTGCTCATTGTTGATCAAGGCAATGGAGCCTAGATAATTATATGTTACTTGTTCATTTTGCCAGACACTGTGTGAGCAAGGCAGACATGTCTCCATGGAGTTTATAGCCTAGAATTAGTGACATAGTTCCGGGAGGGTGCGTAACATTGTATCTGGCATAAAATGGGTACTTGGTATGGTAGTTATCAGTGCATTTTAGAAATAATCCTTATCTCTCAGGGCATATGGTCAAGCAAAGAAAACAGAAAATAAACATAAAACTATCATTGCCATTATTATTATTATGTTTGAGACAGAGCCTTGTTCTGTTGCCCAGGCTGGATTGCAGTGGTACAATCTTGGCTCACTGCAACCTCTGCTTCCTGGGTTCAAGCAATTCTTATGGCTCAGTCTCCCAAGTAGCTGGGATTATAGACATACACCATCTGATTTTTGCATTTCTAGTAGAGATAGGGTTTTTTCCATGTTGGCCAGGCTGGTCTCAAACTCCTGGGCTCAAGCGATCTGCCCACCTCGGCCTCCCAGAGTGCTGGGATTATAGGCATGAGCCATGACATCTAGCCAACATAAAACTATTAATAATACAAAAACAGCACATAATTATGTGTCTGTATTTACGGTATAGTCATTTAGGCTGAGTTTTAGTGGTCCAGAGAAGTTTTAGTGGTCAATGTGCACTTTGACGGTGGGAAAGGCCTCATGGAGCAGAAAGGACTTGAACGAGAACTGAGGTTAGGGAGATTTGTACAGGCAAGGAGAAGGGAAGTGAGAGATTAAGGGTAAGAAATTGATATGGTATGATCCAGGGTAATAAGGCAAAATGCTGTTAGGGTAGTAGGCTAGATTTCAATGGGCTTTTAATGTCAACAGCTTAAGTTTGCTCTTTGGTCCTGTAGTCAGTGGAAAAAAATTGGCCACTTTTCAAAGGGGTTGTGACAGAATTAAATGGATTTTTTAGAAAAATTACTTTGGCTAGTGGTCAATAGGATGGATTGCTAGCAAGAGACTAGAAACCAACGAAGGCCAACGTTTAGAAGGCTCTTGCAACAATCTAGGTAATCTAGGTAAGGTAGTCTTTACCATCTACCCAGATTACTGTATTACCATCCCCTAGATTATTGCAAGACCCTTTTAAATGTTCACCTTCATTTGTATCTAGTCTCTCCCTAGCAATCCACTCCACAGACCCCTAGCCAAAATAGCTGGAGCAGAATTGGAATGACACAATAGGGAGCAAAAGCAAAACAGTGAATGAGAGAGTATATACAATTTGAAAAAAGCATGGGTAGTGCTTGGTGACCAATGTATGTGTGAACTAAGAGGTTTTGGACAGCAAGGAGACTGGGGGTATTTATTAACATAAATCTAAGTTTTGAGGAAAAGACCATGAGTTTATTTCAGGTGACATTTTAATCCAGTCATGTGACTTAGTTTCTTAGACCACTGTCCGGTAATCCCTTCACAATTTTCTCTTGCTTGGTAATTTTTGGGTTTCGTTATATTGCTCAGTAAGAAAAAACAAAGCTGTGTTATTCTGATTATCCAGTTTTTCTGTGGGAACTCTCTACATACCCAATTACTTTGGGGGATAAGAGACTATAAACAGAGCCATCAACAATATTGATTATAATTTGCTACTCAGTGATGATAAAACGTTCCTCTGCCTAAGAGAGAATTTTGATGGGAAATGTCTTTTAGGAAGAAGCATGACTTATCTCTGCTTTTCTGTTAAGTCCTAATGCTTAGCAGTTTGCTATGTGCATTGCTGGTTCTTTTAAGGATCACTTGATATTGACCTTTTAGAACTTTCCTTTTCATTTTCACTTGTAACTTGAAGTCCAGTTATGTTTTCTTCTGAGATACACTTTCTATGTACTGGATCCCTAAAATAAACAGTATTTTTCTTTCTTGTTTAGTCACTTCAACATATCTTTTTTTCCCTTTGAATAGGAAGGTGGGCATAGTCTGCATCTTGGAGGAAGCTCGGTACCAGTTTACCTGATGACAATGCTTTAATTGAAGCATCTTTCCTGGGCACACATTCTAAGGTGAACTATCAGAAGAATGAGATCCTGTGTGTAGATTTTCCATAGTATCTGACCATTGTCTGGGTCATAGAACTGACATTTCAAGTTCAAATTATATCATTTCCATCCACTAACATGAGTTAAATGCTGCACATTTATGTAACTTGTTTGAAAAATGCTAGTTGTTGAGCACAAATCCTACATTTTATTTTATAGGGCAAATGTTATGTGCCTACAGCATAGGGTAGGATGTCATAAAAGATACTTGGCCAGAGCTTTATTATTGTACACAAAACTCCAGCAGAGTGATTTCAAAGCCTTTTTTTGAATGACTGAATATTCAGTTTTCTGTGCCCACAGCTGTCTATCCTTATGCTTTATGGAGGCCTTCCATTCTTCTATTTGCTGAAGATATAAAACCACATCTCAAAAACCATGTAAAAAGACTATAAAAAGCATGCATGATTAATGGAACATTTTCTGCATTAACTGTCTTAACCAATTCTATTAAAAGAAATTTTAAAGAATATCTTCCCCCCTTTTTTCTCATTCCAAGTTTCAGGGGGTGTTCCAAATATGGAAGCCTTCTGTCAGAATTTCCTCAGATTGACGGGGTGGCATTCTGATGGTGATATAAAAAGGCAGAGGTTTCTCCTTTTTATTCCTCAATTTGTTGTTTTAACCATTTTACAACTACAAATACACTGGAGGGCTTGGCATACCTATGAAAATGGAGGCAACACACTCGAGCTAAGACTGAGTCCATTTCAGAAGTGGCAGGAGTAGTCAGGGTGCCTCTGTTTCCTTAGCTCGCTGCTTCAGGCTTTACCCTCTGGATGGCTGCAACGTGTACCAGGACTTCCTTCTCTCTCTTTTCCTCCATTGTTCCCCCTGCTGACCCTTCTGCGGACTTCATCTCACTTATAATAAATTGCAATGACAACATAACTGAGACAGTGATGGTCAAGTTTCAGAAAGCAATACAGCACATTGATGAGAAGCAATCACCACAACACAAGGACTTGTAAGAAGCCCGGGATAAAAGAACCGTATTTTCTTGGCAAGCCTTGTAGATGTTCTGCAATGACGAATGATATGACTGTTATCTTGACACCATACTCTCCCATGTTGAAACTGTTTATGAGAAACAAACATCATATGAAAAACAGATTGCCAGACACTAAGTAAATCACTGTAAAGGGTGGTGAGTCAAGTATTGCCAGTTTTACCCACATTGTCATTGTTATGATGTAACACATTCCTTCAGACTGATATTGTATCCAAATTTGGGCACAAAAACCTCCTCTTGATCAGTTGGCTGAGATTCCCTGCTCTATAATAAGTCACACACACACATAGACACACAGACACACACACACGGATTTGGATGCACACTCAACCTGAATAAAGCAGCAAGGACAGTCCAGAAAGGATGGAATATTAAAAAGGTGTGCAGAAATTATACAAACCGTAAATTTCAGCCTTTGCCCAGGCAATAAACCCAGTAATCCTCTAAGCTCTGCTAGCAATGATTAATAAACAGTGGGTGTGCTAAACATATGGAAAAATCGTCCCATCTGGACCCTTTAAAACTAGGACATAGACTTTATCTTTGTTTATTTCATCCTTAGCTAAAAGGCTTATTATGAATTGCAATAATCCAAGAAGCCAACCATAGAAGACAGACAAACTCTTTAGATAAAACCAAAAAAGCAAGTTCTGTAACCGAGGACCAGATGTATTTTTGGGTTTAGCCCTTGTACATATTTAGCCGAGCTTTTCAAGTGGTGAAGATTTGCATGTTTGTTTTGCAATACTAATGAATATGTTTTTGATTTACATTTTAGAAAATGGAAACTTTTATCTTCTTGGGGCTTTGTAACTTAATGACTTCCAGAGGGTGGTTTGGTGTCCTCTTTTAACCCTTCAGCCTGAGAAACGTATCTCTTTCAGAGGCTCCACGCTCTATCTTGCCGAATAAAACCCCTAAGATAATGTGGTTCTGTCTTTTCTTGCCGGAATGGCAAGGGTTGAAGAGCTTTTGACTTTCAATCTAGTGAAAACATATGTAAATGCAAATTATTTTTAAGCTAGCTTTAATGTGAATCTTGGGGGTATAAAAAATGACTCCACAGATGATATTTATATTAGATGAATAAGAACAACTCTTTTGGAAAAACATTGCTTTGAGAGGTAGGATCTTGAGTATTGGTTCAATTTCCTCAGAGATAAAGGTTGTTTTAGGAGGATGAAAAAATGTCTTACTGAATTTTTTACTTCTGGAAGACATCCTTAGGGTCAGTTCTTTCTTCCTTTACATTTCTTTGATGGTGTTACATGGAAAAATAAGCAAACATATCTCCCCCAACCCTGTCGCCCCCAAGACTTCCTTGGCTTATAATTTGGATTGGATGAGGACCTTATCAGAAATGGAAAAATTTATCCTTGAGGGATAACAGAATGTTTCAGAATAAGAGATAACTAGAGCTTTGAACTCTCATTATTTGACAAATTTGTCCAAAGAGATTGCTTTGCTTCCAAATTCTTTTAGTAGTTTCTAAAAATAGAATATGATAGGATAATACGTATGCTTCTAACTGCCTATGTTGGGGTCGTGAAATCTCGTAAATGCTTAACTTTCCGGGACAAACAAGTAAAGGTATAATTTTACACTGAGCATGAAATGGGGCACTTTTTACATTAGTGCTACAGTGATTAACTGCATTGAGTTTCAATGAAAATGAGCCAATGAGGGCCAATTGCTGTATGATAAGACACCTAATGGCATTTTTATTGTCATATCTGAAACTTATAGTCAAAAGTCCCTAAGCCTAATTCTTCACATTGGAAATAATTTTACCTCTAGAAAATATTTTTCCCATCCAGTCTGTCGATAACTAATTTTAACTTTCCAGAACAGTTTTTTAGTGCTGTATTATATCGTTTGCATATTTGCTACGAGTTCTTGAATAGCAAGCACTTTCTTACACAGTTTTCTCAAATCAAGAAAGGTTGAAATGTGGCATAAGAATGCTTTATTTTTCCTTAAAAATTTCACCAAAATTTTTATTTCTAGACTATTTTAGATCCGAGAGAAAAAGTATATAAATGTTATTTATTTATTTATTTGTTTTTATTTATTATTATTATTTTTTTTGAGATGGAGTCTTGCTCTGTCACCCAGGCTGGAGTGCAGTGGTGCAATCTCAGCTCACTGCAAACTCCACCTCCCTGGTTCAAGTGATTCTCCTGCTTCAGCATCCCAGCTAGCTGGGACTACAGCTGCATGCCACCATGCCACCTGGCTAAGTTTTGTATTTTTAGTAAAGACCGGGTTTCACCATGTTGGCCAGGCTGGTCTCGAACTCCTGACCTCAAGTGATCGCTCTGTCTCGGCCTCACAAGGTGCTGAGATTACAGGTGTTAGCCATCACTCCTGGCCTAAATGTCATCTAAAATGAGATATTTTTCTTATTATTCAGAATCCAGGTCTAAAAAGATACTTCTTTTAGTGTAATCTTAATTTATCACAGCTTACTTTTAAGTTATTTATTAATAATTTACATCTTAATAGGCTGTCCTCTTCTACGATAGAGAGGAGAGGAACTGGTAACTAATTAATTCTGTAAACATTTTGTGCCAGGAGGTTTGTCCTTGTTATTTTGTCTTGACAAAAGGCCTACAAATAGGTCTTAATTACGCAGGAAATTGAAACATAGAACAACTAACTCATAGAAGTTCCTGGAGTCAGGTGGATACAGAGCTAACATTCAAATTCAGGTCTTTTTGCTTCTCTGAATCATTTTCTTTGCCCAGCATCATGTTGTCTTAATTCCTGTGTTTCTGAGTCATTTATTTCAAATTTCATTTTTTTTTGGCCGATGTACCTTAAAATGAATATGTCCAGCATTGCAGATACCTCAAATAATGTAAATCTGGTTGACTACAGAAAGTCAGTTGCTTGTGGGATTGCTAGGTGAATGATTTTGGAGCAGCTAGTAAGAGAGAGTGGGAGGAAGGATAGAAGACGATCTGACCTACCTGGGAATAGAACAGCAATTGCTCCTAACTCTTGCACAGGTTCCTTTGAGACTCTGATAGAAGTTATGAATGCTTTCCCAATGAACGTTTAAACATTTGCTTAAAATTTCAACAATTTGTAGACCTCCTGAAGCTACTTGGATTGATGAATTCTGTGCTGAGTCCTTGCTACTCTAAAGTGCCGCCCAGGGCCGAGACCCATCAGCAGTCTCTGAAAGCATTTGTAAGAACAGAATCTCAGGCAGCACCCTAGATCTCCTGAATTAGAATCTGCATTTCACAAGATCTCCAGGCAATTCCAAAGCATATGAAAGTTTGATAAACATGGGTCTAGATAAGAAACAGCCAAGCAGGAATGAAGATAGTTTTTTTTAATGGGAGGTCTTGAAGGGACAGGGAGAAGGTAGTGAGCATTGCGGTTGAGCAGAAAGACTTGGGAGACAGCAAGGTCTCAGATTTGTCAGGAAGTGGGGAGATAGCTGCAGGCTGGTCATGGGATTGCTAACTGCATATTTCTCATCTTCAGTCATCACGATAAGGGGCAAGCACAGCTGCCTGATGCTTCTTACCAACGATACTTATGGAGTTTCCAATGACTAGTTGTTTTTATAAAACAGTAATGAAGCAGTCATCATTTAAAAGCAGGAGGAATATGAGAAATGATGGAATTGTAGATTTGACTGTTATTCAGTCACTTACTTAACTTTGAGATTGTTTGATCTTCTTAAGCCAGTAATGTTAATGGATGTGTTTCATATCGTGTGAAAAAGTGGTTTGAATTATTCTCTTTTTATTAAGGGTCCTAGATTGGTGTTTACACAGTCATTGTTAGGGCTGAGCTATCTCCTTTGCCCAGGCAGACAGTTGCAGGAAACAGCTGAGCAAAGTGTCTTGCACATCACAGACATTTAGAGCATTTTTCAAACAGAAGTGGGTGGGAAGTTTGTGAGTTCACTTGGGGGGATTGGCCCTGGCAAGGTTCGCTCTGGGATGGGCATCACTGGGACTCTTAATCTGAACTCAGTTCAATAACCCAAAATGAAAAACTGAGTCATGCATTTGGTGACTGAAAGACAGTTTTGATGTAAATGGACGTATTCCCCCTCATTTGGTTGTCTTTTATGCATGTGCAGGCTTGGCGGGTATTGATTAATTGCTCTATTCCTAAAGGTTGCTTTGTGAAATGACAGCATCCAAGAATTCCTACAGCACATAAATGGTGCTGATGTTTTGTTTGTCAAGCCAGGGAACCTGCTTTTGGCGGGAAAATGACTTGAGAACCATAAAATAGTATGACTAAGCAAGGTAAATGATCTCTGGTTAAAGTATTTCTAGGTTCACTGGATTTTTGTGGAAGCCACAGCAGGGTTTTTATTAACAAAGGAATTAAGTCATCCGACACCCAGTCCTTGAGAACTGGCTAGGCTGCAAGCCGTGTTTTGGTGATGAAAGTAGAATTATGACAAATTTATGTTCCTTACTCTTAAGGAGTCTGATAGGGGAGGTGTAGAGTAGCATAAAAGCATATAGGAAAGAGCCCTTACCCAAGTTTGTTGGGACAGGGAAGACTGGAAAAAGGAAAAAAAGCAGAGGAATTGACTTGTAAGCTGATATTTGAAGGGCAAGAAAGTAGAAGAGTGCCCAGAGAGAGAGAATACAGTATGCAAAGACTCAGAGGTGAGAGGAGACGTGGCACTGTCAGAGAACAGGAAATATACCAACTTTAAATTGCTTCCCTAGGGGATCAGAAATAAAACCTTAGTCTTTGAAGAGGTCTTTTGGTTCATCTATCCAAGCCACTCACTGATGTCTTTTTGTTTTTTTTTTTAACTTTAAGTTCTGGGATACATGTGCCAAACATGCAGGTTTGTTAAACGTGGGTATCCGTGTGTCATGGTGGTTTGCTGCATCTATTAACCTGTCATCTAGGTTTTAAGTCCCACGTGCAGCATGGGCAAAGACTTCAATGACTAAAACACCAAAAACAATTGCAACAAAAGCCAAAATTGACAAATGGGATCTAATTAAAGAGCTTCTGCTCAGCAAAATAAACTATCAGAGTGAACAGGCAACCTAGAGAATGGGAGAAAATTTTTGCAATGGGTGAAGGATATGAATAGACATTTTTCAAAAGAAGACGTTTATATAGCCAACAAACATATGAAAAAAGTTCATCATCATTGGTCAATGATGTCTCCACAGATGATTACTCATTGCCTTTCGAATACCCCTCCAGTGATGGAAATTAAGTTCTTCTTTTTTTTTTTTTGAGACGGAGTCTTACTCTGTTGCCCAGGCTGGAGTGCAGTGGCACAATCTCAGCTCACTGCAATCTCCACCTCCTGGGTTCAAGTGATTCTCCTGTCTCAGCCTCCAGAGTAGCTGGGATTATAGCACTGGCCACCATGCCCCATGCCCGGCTAATTTTATTTTTTATTTTTAATGGAGACAATTTTTTGTATTTACCATGTTGGCCAGGTTGGTCTCAAACTGCTGACCTCAGGTGATCCATCCACCTCAGCCTCCCAAAGTGCTGGGATTATAGACGTGAGCCACTGTGCCTGGCCAGTTCATCTTTTTTTTTGTAACTGCTCCAATCAAGCTCTTTTGTATGTGAAAATGAAATTCGCCTCCCCTGTCTTATCACTGGTCCCAGTTCTACCGTTTCAGATCACCAGCTTCTCCACTGGTTAAGAGTCACTAATCAGTGATTCCTTCTTTTGGGGAGACATGCTGAAGGAGACAAGGCAGAGTCAAACTTGGACAAGTCATACATGTAGCAAATACTTGTACTTTGTACACCAAAATCTTACAATATCCCTGAAATACAGTTTTTTTTTAAAATAAGCTCTCAGTCAATCATGATATTTCACAGGGAAAGGGGAAGCCAAATATCTGGCTGAAAGAGCTCACGGTATTAAGATTATATTAAAGATTCAATTTTGTGCAAGCCTTCCTGTAAATTTCCCCTTCCCATTCACCAAGTCTCACACCATGCCACTGTTGTGCTAGCTTGAATTTTCAGCGCACCTGTACTTTTTTAATGATTGTGGCTAAACCTCCATGCCAGCTGGGGAGAAAGGTCACATTTCATGGTGGTGTAACTGGAGAACGGTGTTTCTTAGGAGCAGAGGTAGCAGAGCCTTGTTGGAAAATTTGAGAACATAGACTTATTCAAAAACCACTTACTCTTGGTACTGAATCATCTTTTAAATACTTGACTGCACCTCAGTTTTTATTGTGACTGCTTGCTTATATAGCTAGAGGCTTAAGTTAGCAGTTAGAATTAGATATGTCCAGAAACCGAGGGAGATTTTGGGTTGTAAGAGAAGAAAGGGTTGTGGTAATTGGGTTCGGTGTGTAATATGGAGTCTGTAATACATCTTCACACCTCCATATTTGATTGAATGGATGATTTTCCTTAGCAAGTGCCCCTAAATTATCTTTTTTAGTTAAAGCCATGTTTGCTGTTTTAATAATAAAAATGTAACTCTTATTTCCATAACCAGTCTGTTTCCTGAAGCAGTCTGTGGATGGAGTGCAGACAGGGTGAAGCATTGTCTTAGTGCCTTTCAGATTTTAAATGAATGTCTAAATGAATGTATATATTCACTTAGACATTCATTTATAGAAATCAACTTGGTTTCAGGGGAGATGAAGTGACATCTAAAAGATGAAAAATGCATAGCATTTGAGTTTAGAAAGCTTTAGTTTCATTTGCAATAACACAGTGAAAATATCCAAGCTCTAATCTTAAAATAAAACTTGGCTCTAACAGACATGTGTAATAAATTAGCAGATTAAATTTGTTTACACCTTTGGCATTTTTAATCTCATATTTCTGCTTTAAATAGCTTTCCTGGTAATTTTATGCTAGTTTTTTTTCCACCATATAATTCTAAAAGTTACATGTTGGATATTTTTGATGTTTGTCTCTACCATTTCTTTCTCAGCCACAGTCTCAAAGATGATTCTTAGTTAATGATAATAACTAACAAAATATTCCCATTTATGTTTGATTTAATTTTCATATGAATAAATGTAGTATTTGGTTGAACTATTTTCTGTTTCTTTTGAAAATGCCTTTATAAGACATTACTTTGATACTTTGAAATAATAAATATTTAAGTTAATTCAACACATTTAAAGAAATATTTATGTGAGCCTCCAGTGCGTTAGGCATGGTGCTACATCCAACAGAGGATATCAAACTGAAGGAGACAGTCTTCAGATCCTCAGGGGCCTTACACGCTTGTAGATAATTTAGGACAGAGACTCAAATGAGTGCAATAGAAAGGCCATGAATGGCACTCAAAGAGAGCACTGTGAATTCAAAGAAGGAAATGATAATATGGTTATGTGCTAAAAATGAAAGACTTTCTGTTTTTTCATACTGAGACATCTCCATTATATACTATCTCAAAAAGACTTCTCTTGATGAACCCTCTTCCCCCAACATGGGTCTGATTTATTTGCACTTATAAAGCTCTCTCTCTGTATATATATTTTGAACCAGCTGTAATGAGGTATATTTCAAATACCACAGTGTCCACCTATGTAAACATACGCTCATCTATGTTTCCTTGTACATGTGTGTATATGTGAGTGTGTGGGAGAGAGGGTGTAAGCCTGTATGTGTGTGCATGTATATGTGTGCATGTGAGGGGTGCACATGTGCAAATGTGTTTGCATGTATGTACATGTGTGTGAACACATGTGCAAGGGTGTTTATGTACAGGTGTTTGTGAATGCATGTATGCATGTACAAATGTGTTTGCATGTTTGTGTGTGTGCACACACATATATGCAAGGGTGTCTGTATGTACCAGTGTGCTTGTATGTGTGTGTCCATGCGTGTTAAGGGTGTGTGAATGTACAAGTGTGTGTGTGTGCATATATGTGTATATGTACATGTACAAATGTATATATATGTATATGTACATGTACAAATGTGTTTGTATGTGTCTGTGCCTGTGTGCATAACTACCCCAAATTTGAACTTTCTCTGAGCACAATCCCTGCCTCTCTCAGCCCTCTCCAGCGGTGGCTTTTTCCCTCCCTCAACTTGCCTAGCACTGGGCCTGAAAGTACAATTGTGTGTCTTAGTTCAACATTTCAGTTGTGAGACCATTCTTTCTTTCTCCCTTTTTCCTAAATGAAAAGGCAGCTTTATGCCCTTGTCATCTGCCCTCTTTGGCATACTGTTCTACAGGCCCCTGAATCACGTCTGTTCATTTGTTGATTTTAGCTTTCAGCTCACTGACATCCTCTTCTCGCAAATTCTCCCTGATATGGTATCTAGAAGATACTTCCCCCTTTCTGACCACTCAGTTCCTGGAGCTCCTTTCCTTCAGAGATCTCTCTGCAGCTCCTTTCCTCCAGACTTTGTGGAAACTGTTCCTAATTTCACTTTCAAATATCCCACCATTTATTTGATCACCACTTTCTATATTTTCATCTTCATCCCTCTAATAGCCTGATGCCATCACTCCTTAGACTCCCTGGGATCTGCAGTCTATCTATCCTAATACTGTTTTCCGCCCCCTTCCCTCCTAATCCAATTCCTCCTGCACCCACTGATCCTACCCCCTTTCCTCTCCCTTCTAATCATATTCCTTCCTTCCCAACTGAAATACCATAGCCAGTCTTTATAATCACTACCTTACCTCTACCCTCAACTCTCTTGCTTCCTGGTACTCACTTGACAAAACCCCAACCTTAGTAAATTCCAATTTTCTGCTGATTCTATGCCTGAACCTATGCACTGAATGTGGCTGAAGAACACACATGTATACAAACATAATAACTCATTATATTGTTAGATATTCCCATCAGGTTCATGGTCATAAATTTATCACGTCCCAGGAATCATACTATATTTTCTTTCTTTATTCACCCTGCCATTCCAGGCAGCAAGTTCATACTTTTTCCTTATTTTTCAAATGTACAGTATCTCCTATGTCACTGGATATAACTTTGCTTCCTATTTTTACTGAAAACATAGACGCGATTGAAGGCTAACTTCCTACAGACGACCACCACCACATTCGCCTGCCTTCCAGCACCTGTGCCCTTCTACTTTCCCTGCCCTCCTGTCACTGTATAGAAGAAATATCTGTGCTCCTACCTAAGGACAGGCAGCCATTGTAGTAGGTTTCATACCATCTTGCACTATTCAAGGACGTTGCTCTAGTAATTTTATTTCTCGTATCACTAGCTTCTTTTCTCTCTAGCATTATTCCAATCAGCATACAAATATACATATTGTTATTCCTCCCTTACAAATCTCCATCACTTTCCAGAAACCATTTTCCTCAAAGCTGCCAATGATCTCGCATTGTTAAATTTGTCAGTTTTCACTGCTTATGCTTGGCCCGTCAGAAGCATTAGATGCGATGATTACTTCCTTCTCCTTGAAATTGTTTCTTCCCTTGATTTCCAGGATACTCCACATCCTTTGTTTCCTCTCCACTTCACTGATGGCTTCTTCTGTTTCACTGGCAGGTTCCCATTCATCTCCCCAACATCTAATGGATTTAGTCTTTGTTCCTCTCCTCGTTGTCAACGGCATCACTTCCTTGTTGTTTCATTTAGATTCCTGACTGTAAATACTGTCAATATTCTGGCAGTGCTTGATTTTATATCTCCACCATGACTGCTGTGTGAATTCCAGGTGTTGATGTCCAACTGCCTTCTTGGCATCTTCCCTTGGATGTCTAACAGAGACCTGAAATGAGATATCCTAACAGTGTGCGACAGATCTTTCCTTCCAAACCTGCTGCACCTTCTGTCTCTCCCATCTTGGTTAAAGATAGCTCCATCTTCTTACTTGTTTAGGCCAAAATTCTTGGTAGCATCTTCAACTCCCCCCCCCCCCATAATCCATATTCAACCTATCAGCAAATGTTATTGGCTCTTCCTTCAAAATATATTGAGAATCCTAATATGTCTTTTCTACCTCCACTTCTGTTATCCAAGCCATCATCATCTTGGTGGATGAACTTCTAACTGGACTCTCTGCTTCTATTTTTACCTCCATTTATTCTAATCTTAAAACACCATTGAGATTCCTTTAAATACTAAGATGATATCACTCTTGTTTTCAAAAATTCCAATGGCTCCGCATCTGAGGCAGAAGAAGAACCAGGGTCTTTAGAGTGATGTCCGAGATCCTGCCCAATCTGTTGACTCCTGTTCCATATTTACCTCTATGACTGCTACTCTCCCCTTACTGTATAAACTTTAGCCACACTGCAGACAAATCCTCCTGCCTGGAGGACTTTGCCCAAGGCTTTTTTTCTATTTTATCTATTTAGAATGTTCCTTTCATAGGTACTGTACAGCTTGTCCCTTCATTTCCTTCAGATCTGTGTTCAAACATCATCTCAGTGAGCTCTTTCTTGACCATGTCAATAAAAAAAACCCCTAACCTTCCCTAGCCCTTTTCTTCCTTCCCATAACATTTAGCTCACTTAAATTTACTATACAATTTGTTTCGTTTAGTTTGCTTATTGACTTTCCCCTGACCATAATGTACACCCCATGAAGGCAGGAATTTGTCTCTGTGTTTTATTCACTGCTGTATCCCCTAGAATAGTACTGCCTAGATAACTTGATGCTTAACAATATTTGTTGAACAACTGAATGAATTCCACATTAGCTTAGCTAAGACAAAGCCTGTGGGGCCCATATAAAGGTCTGATAACCTTGTAGGTTCCTCCTCTAATGACATGATTTTTAAAGCCCGCCTCTTCCCTTGAACTTCTCCTTCCCTCAGTTTCTCTGAGGACTATTCAAAGGAATCCAGATCAAGCTGTATGACTAATTTTTTGGGGTGGAGGAAACAAGGTATGGGGCCCTCAGAGGAGGGGATCAAAGGGGTTATTAACTGAGGCAGCACAAGATGAGGAGTGAGCACGACCCAGATGAGGGGATATTCTTCCTTGGAAAAAGGCTAACAAATATGGGTGAGCTCCTGTGCAAAAGATCAACCCGAGCCCTTCCTTCAACTCAGAGTGTCTCTGGGCATTCAAGGTGTGTCATGCCTTCACGAGCCTTTTCTTGCAGTTGTAAAATAAAGCATCTTCATGGGTGGTAGGGGAAGGGAAGGAGACATAATTCATTTTTATAAAGTGCTCCAAGATTCTTGCATGAAAGGTGCTAAACACACAAACTGTTAGATTTTATTTTTAAATTGTGCAAGCTACATATTTTCTCCGTTAAATGTTCACTTGCCAGTTATCTCCTTTCTGCCTAAAAAATAATAAAACCGAATCATATGTTATTCCATTGGTAAGATAAATTTGAAATGTAAAAAGAGAAATCATTCCTCTTATTTAAATGACAAGTGCTTCCAATCATTTAAATGATAATATTCTCCATAATGGTCTCCATGTCTTCGTTGCCAACACCAGTACCATTCAGCTATAGACCACTATCTCTGAGTCAAATCATAGAAGAATCGAATTTAGGGGAGTACAAATTGCCTCTCTCTCTGCCAACCTACCCTTTTAAGTTACTTTCCAAGTCAACGTGTCTCTCTCTACCATCTTAAAATTATTTTAATATATTTTAATTTGAGTAGAATAATCCTATATTGGTGGGAAAATTAACTTCCTTTTCCAACATACATCCTCCCTCCTTCCTGTTAAGAACTTCCCTCCCACCCATCTGATCCATCCTGTTGCTTCTTGCCAGTTTTTCTTACTCAGTTATCAGTTGGACTGAACCAGTGTATGTATGATCACCCTTTAAGACAAGAATGAAATTGTGGCATTTGTGAGCTTGGGCTTTGGTCTTCTATCAGTTACTATGTTGAGAATCTTGGGCAAATTCCTTAATTGCTCTGAAACTCGGTTTCTTCTGCTGTTGAATAGAAATAATAATACATGCCTTTATAGGGTTGTGTAAGGATTGAAGGAGATATGTTGTCAATGCTTTTCGGACAAAGACCACAGGATAAATACCTGTAATTAAACAAGTTTATTGCTTGTGGCACAGAAGCATTACTTGCCCATATGCTATGGGCAAGCGTAGGGTGTCTCAATAAAAGGGTGTTAGAAAGAACCTTTATGGGGCTTGGGCTTTGGGGGGTTGATCTGGGGGAGAGTTTGCTCTGGACTAGATGCTTTCGGAAAGCAGGGGCAATTCTATGGTTGTGTAGCTCAGTATATCTTATCTATAGGGAGTAGAGACTAGCACAAGTATAAAGCTGTACTTGATAAATCAGCAGCAGTCATGCATTTTGGGACAGAAACAGAGTGCTTGGTATTTTTACAGTGGCACTTGATTTTACCTTTGCGCTTGGATGAACTTACAAAGTGGCTTTGCTTTGTCTCAATTTTTATCATGGTCTTAGAGCAACCTTGTCTGAGGTTAGTGTTCTGTGAGACCGTTTCTGTGTAAGCAGAACAGCAAGACCCAGCTGTGAATGCTGGGCCAGCTTCTGAATGTTGGGGGGCTGCTTTCCTTTTTTATTTTTAGCACAAGCTCTTGGCCTAGCCTCTGAAGACTCAATACATTGTGACTTTTTTTGTCATAAAAATTTAAATTACACACTGAGCCTTCTCAATTCTAGAATAAATAATTCCGGTTTCCTCAGCCGAGCCTCTGGGTACTGGAAGGCAATAAAGACAACTGATACATCTTTAAACTTTATGCCAGGACCTATGCTAAACACTTTAAATCGACAATCGTGTAATTTTTACTATGATCTGATGAGAGAAGTATTATTATTTTTCACATTCCACAGATGAGGAAACTGATTTTTAAAGAGGTTAAGAGACTTCCTTAAGGTCACACACACATGAGAATAAATAAGAGAAGGGCAGATCCACTCCCAGGATGTCTTTCTTCAGAGTCTAGATTCTTAACCATTACATAATGCTGCTATTTCCTGACTCATTGTGAATGCGCTAATCCAGAGCTTCTCTAGCATCAATTATATTTCCTGCTCCCCATCTGAATGGCAATTAACATTGTATTCCTTGCACTTATTTTACAACCATTCCTTTGTAGTATCCCAGTATAGTACTAGCTGATAGCAGCAAAGCATGCCACTTTAGTTCAAGACAGCCAGATCGTGCCTTCAGCAATAATTGAAAGACAAATCTTGGTATGGTTTTAAATTGGAAATTTTTAAATCTTCTCTTTGGACTAGAGGAGAATGGTGATCCTAGATTGTGAATTCAAAACAAATTATGGTCCCTGTGCCACTTTAAAAGAATGAGTTTATGATGTTCAAGCATAATAGTTTTTGGAATTTTAACAGAATGGCAACACAAAGCAATATGTACCAGCCTGAAATTGGCATTTGCTCGGCCTTATTATAATGTTGCTGTATCAACATTCAGTTGATGAGAATTCGAGTCTCTGGCATTCACAGTTACATGCGTTATGTCTGCCTTTTTAGAGTTCTTTGTGGAAATAGAGATCTCTGCTGTAGTACAGAGTTGGAAGAAGATAATTAAAGTATTTTGAGTATCTACTTCATGCCAAGAATTCTCCTAGGTGCATTTATATTATTGCATTTACTCTTCATAACAAGTTAGAAAAGGAAATTACTGCTGTGGCTCAGCCTACCCTTCCCAGCCTGGGTTGCTGCATTATTAACTTTCTAATTGTGCTTCTTGCTTTCACTGTTGCCATCTTATGATAAGTCTGAAGGAAAAGTTATCTTTTAAAATTATAAATCAGAACTAATTATTTCCCTGCTTAAAACCTCACACTGGCTTTCCACTGAACTTGGAATAAAATTGAAATTTTTACTATGACCCACAAGCCCACTGGATTGCGCTCCTTGCTGCCCCTCTGACTGGGTCTCAGCCATTCTCCCGCTCACTCCCGGCAGGCACACTGGCCTTCGTTCCTTTCTTGAATACCTCAAGCTTGTTCTCACTCCAGGACCTTTGCACTTGCTGTTTTGCCTGCCTGGAGCCCTCTGCCCCTAATTCTTTCTTGGTCTGACTCCTTGTTGCCATCCAATTTTTAGCACAAATTACGATTTTCTCAGTGAAACCTGCTTTGATAATAGAAGTTAGTCGTTCCTTATCCCAACCATCATTTTGCAATACCCTGCCATGCTTTTCGTCATGGCACCTCTCACCATTTGAAATTATGTTGTTTATTTCTTTACCTCATATTGTCTGTCTCTCCATTTTTGGAAGTAAGTTCCATAATGGCAAGAACCTCATTTGTCTTGTTCTCAGCTATATCCCTGGAGCCTCATTTAGTGTTGAATGGATGAATGAATGAATATGCATTTTTACAGATGAGGAAACGGAAACCCCGTAATAATCACCATAACATTAACCAATCAGCATTTATTATTTTTATTTTATTTTTAGAGATGGAATTTCACACTATTGCCTAGGCTGGAGTACAGTGGCACCATCTCAGCTCACTATAGCCTTGAACCTTGGCTCAAGCAATCCTCCTCCAGCAAGCCTCCCAAGTGGCTGGTACTACAGGCACATACCACTATGCCTGGCTAATTAAAACCAATTTTTTTTTGTAGAGGTGGGGGTCTCACTCTATTGCCCCCAACTCCCAGCCTCAAGTGATCCTCCTGCTGCAGCCTCCAAAGATTGCTGAGGTATGAGCCACTACACTGGCCTGATATCCACCACTGATCGACTGCCTTTAAAGTGCCAGGCACTAAGCAGGAAACTGTAAAAGCATTATTTCACTTCTTTATTTTATCTTCAAAGCAACCCTCTGAGGTAGGTATAATTTGTTCTACTTCACAGAGAAAGATGGCTGAAGTCTACAGCTGTAGCATGGCCAAGCTTGTTTAGCAAGGGATGGAGCCTGGAGTGAGAGTTGTCTGATTTGACTTTTCAGTGTAGAGCATGTGAAAGCAGGGTTGTGTCAGGCACTCATTCAATGTAGAAGCTTTCCCTTTCAATAGAACAAGAGGCAAAATTCCACTTTTGATATGATAGCACATAGAAATGCTAATTCTCAGAGTTTTATAAAAAGAAACCTCATGTGTTCCAAGCCAGGTTGGCAGAGGCCTGAGCAGAGGGGCAGGTTCTATGAGCAGAAAGGCCTGGCCTGAGCATGTTCTATGCTGATGGTTGATGAGCTGGTGCAGGACCATGGTGAAGCGAGGCCCTGCTATGTATGTGGGCAGTGACAGCAATGGAAAACCATTCACTGCTTTATCAAGTACCAGCTGCCATCTCTTGATTAGCAACACATTGTGTTCAGATTTGCCTAGGAGGACTATTTCAGAACAATTTCATGAGCAATTCCCAGACATTCCAGCTCCTTTTCTCCAGGAAAGTAGGACTATTTTGAGGTTCCCAGGACAAAAAAACTTATTGTTGACCAGTTGGGCCCGGTGTGGTCGAGCATGCTCTATATGTTGCTTTCTGCCAGATCTTTAGGTACATAACCTCATTCTCAAACTGCAGGCCCTAATCCCACCCAGCCTTTGCATTCAGACTGACCTGGGCTTAAATCTGTTGTTCTGTACTTGTCCTTGGTCAGCTTCAGGGTCACTTTGATGGCTCCTCTGAAGATACACATCTTTCCTGTTGGAGGTTGTCAGGAAGTTTGACTCTTTGATCACAGGAGAGCAGTTTGGGAAACATGATGTACTGGGGTACGACAAGTAGGGGTGGGAAGGACAGGTAGAAGCTGACTGTTTTCGTGAAAATGTTTAGGGTTTCAGTATGAACTTTGTAATTGTCAGTATGTTAGCCCACTTTTTAAATCAGAGGGATAAGTGGAATTGTATGACTCAGGAATTGTGCAATGGCCCGAAGTACGAAAGTTACTTCCCAAGAACATGAAGGAGCCAAGGGCTCTGGTGGGACAGCAGGAATCTTGAGTTCTCTTCTGGACTTGTCCAGGAATGCAAAACTTGATGCAGCAACCAGCTTGAGAGAATGTGGTGACTTGTTGTGTCATTAAAATGGTTGCAAATAAGCACACCATACCAAATCTAGTCCAACTGTTTTCGTCACTTTGATATGATCCGTGACTTGGAAAAGTGAAGCCTTCTCTTTAGAAGAAATGCATATTCATTCATTCATCCACTTAGTGTTGATAATTTTTACATGAATAAATGGCATGGATAATTTATACATCGCCTCCATTGTTGTAATGTTCCTACAAGGTCAGTATTTTTATTTTTAGTTAAAGGTGAGGGCATTGAAATTGGCCAGGCTTAAATGATTAAGGGCAAATTTGAGATTAAATGCAGGCTTGTCCAACTGCAAAGCTTGAATTCTAGTCCATGGACTTTAAATATTTTCTCTTTGAATCTTCTTTATAATCCAACTGATATAGTTTGGCTGTGTCCCCACCCAAATCTCATCTTGAATTCCCATGTGTTGTGGGAGGAACCTCATGGGAGGTCATTGAATCATGGGGGCAAGTCTTTCCCATGTTATTCTCATGGTAGTTAATAAGTCTCATGAAATCTGATGGTTTTAAAAAGAGGAATTACCCTGCACAAGCCCTCTCTCTCTTTGCCTGCCGCCATCCACGCAAATTGTGACTTGCTCCTCCTTGCCTTCCACCATGATTGTGAGGCCTCCCTAGCCATGTGGAACTGTAAGTCCAATTAAACCTCTTTCTTTTGTAAATTGGGTATGTCTTTATCAGCAGCATGAAAACAGAGTAATACAATAAATTGGAACCAGTAGAATGGGACGTTGCTGCAAAGATACCTGAAAATGTGGAAGTGACTTTGGAACTGGGTAACAGGCAGAGGTTGGACAGTTTGTAGGGCTCAGAAGACAGGAAAATGTCGGAACGTTTGAAACTTAAATGCTGATAGTAATACAGACAATAAAATCCAGGATGAGATGGTCTCAGATAGAGATGAGGAACTTGTTGGAAACTGGAGCAAAGGTGACTCTTGTTATGTTTTAGCAAAGAGACCTGCCCTAGAGATTTGTGGAACTTTGAACTTGAGAGAGATGATTTAGAGTATCTGGTGAGAAAAATTTCTAAGTAGCAAAGCATTTAAGAGGTGGCTTGGGTGCCATTAAGGCATTCAGTTTTAAAAGGAAAACAGAGCATAAAAGTTTGAAAAATTTGCAGCCTGACAATGCAATAGAAAAGAAAATCCCATTTTCTGAGGAGAAATCCAAACCAGCTGCAGAAATTTGCATAAGTAGCAAGGAGCTGAATGTTAATTCCCCAACATAATGGGGAAAATGCCTCCAGGGCATGTTAGAGGTCTTCACTGCAGCCCCTCCCATCACAGGCCTGGAGGCCTAGGAGGAAAAAAGTGGTTTCATGAGTGGGGCCCTAGGTCCCCATGCTGTGTGCAGTTTAGAGATTTGGTGCCCTGTATGCCAGCCACTCTAGCCATGACTAAAAGGGGCCAAGTTACAGCTCAGGTTCCTGCTTCAGAAGGTGGAAACCCCAAGCCTTGGCAGCTTTCATATGGCATTGAGCCTGCAGGTGCACAGAAGTCAAGAATTGAGGTTTGGGAACCTCTGCCTAGATTTCAGAAGATATATGGAAATACATGGATGCCTAGGCAAAAGTTTGCTGTAGGGGTGAGTCCTCATGAAGAACCTCTGCTGGGACAGTGTGGAAGGGAAATGTGGGGTTGGAGCCCCCACACAGAGTTCTTACTGGGGCACTGCCTAGTGAAGCTGTGAGAAGAGGGTCACCATCTTCCAGACCTCAGAATGGTAGATCCATTGACAGCTTGCACTGTGTGCCTGGAAAAGTCACAGACATTCAATGCCAGCCTGTGAAGGCAGCTGGGAAGGAGGCTGTACTCTGCAAAACCACAGGGGCAGAGCTGCCCAAGACCATGAAAACCCACTTGCATCAGTGTAACCTGGATGTGAGACATAGAGTCAAAGGAGATCATGTTGGAGCTTTAAGATTTGACTGCCCTGCTGGATTTTGGACTTGCCTGGGGCCTGTAGCCCCTTTGTTTTGGCCAGTTTCTTCCATTTGAAATGGCTGTATTTACCCAATGCCTGTATTCCTACCATATCTAGGAGGTACTAATCAGCTTTTGATTTAACAGGCTCATAGGTAAAAGGGGCTTGCCTTGTCTCTGATGAGACTTTGGAACATAGACTTTCGAGTTAATGCTGAAATGAGTTAGGACTTTGGGGGACTGTTGGGAAGGCATGATTGGTTTGGAAATGTGAGGAGGTGAGATTTGGGTCAGGGTTGGAAGGATATGGTTTGTCTGTGTCCCCACCCAAATATCATCCTGAATTTTCACATGTTGTGGGAGGGATCCAGTGGGTGGTAATTGAATCACTGTGTCAAGTCTTTCCCACACTGTTCTTGCGATAGTGACTAAGTCTCAAGAGATCTGGTGTTTTTAAAAAGAGGAATTCCCCTGTACAAGCCCTCTCTCTTTTTGCCTGCTGCCATCAATATAAGATGTGATTTGCTCCTCCTTGCCTTCCATCATGATTGTGAGGCTTTCCCAACCACCTTTCTTTTGTAAATTGTCCAGTCTTGGATATGTCCTTATCGGCAGCATTTAAACAGACTAATACACCAATCTTTTTCCCCCACTTAGTGTCTTTACATAATTTAAATAGTTCACCATTCATGGATTATATCTTTCTCTGAGTTGTTTTATCTATACCAGTGTTTTTCAGCATTGACACTAATGACATTTTGGACCGAGTGATTCTTTGCTGGAGGGAAATGTTCTTTGTGTAGTAGGATGGTTAATAGCATCATCCCTGGACTCTTGCTATTAATGTATACAAGTAGTCATGATGCTCTAGTCTTGAAAATAAAATTGTTTTATGACATTGATGAATGTCCCCTTGGGGGAAATATCTCCACAAATTGGGAACTATTGGTCTATGCAATTAAACTGTAAGGCTCATGAAGGTCAAAGTCTCTCTGTGCGTATCTTGAAAAAACCTGTGTATGTCTACATCGTTGAAGTCAAATGGTAAACATTGTAAACACCACTCTGGGGTCATTATTTGGGTTGTTCAGTAAATACCATAAAATCCATTTTAATTAGAAATTTTCCCAATCTATCACTAAATAAGTGTAGTACTTGGAGTAAATTACTTAACATGTTAACTCTCTATTTCCTCATCTGTAAACCAGGAATAATAACAGCTTCAAGCTCATTGTTTTGAGAGCTAAATGAGGTAATATATGAAAATATTTAGCATAGTACCTGGACTCTGATTAACAGAAGGAATAGATATTTTAAAACTTGAATAAATTAATATTTGTTTCTAACTCAGTGCTTGTCACACAGTAAAAATTGTTTAACAAACGAATGAAATATTTAGTTCTCATACAGGCATTAGCTGCCTGTAACAATTGGAAAACACATAGAATCAAGGAAATATATCACTCTATTGCCAACAATGTTGTTCATTCATTCAGGAAAATTCAGTGTCACAGTGGCACTATTGCTTTATGTCATGTGTGGCTGTATTGGCTTTTATGATCCAATAATGAGTTTTCAGTATGGCAGCAAATGTCTAATGTATAAAGGCTCATGGGGTATACATACAAAAATTGATTAGATGACTCCATCTCCAGGGCTGCCAGAGCTGCTCATTGGGAACTTGATCACAGAAGTGCTCTCTGCAATCAGGGGGCTGTGATGTCAGTATTTTAGAGAGTGAGGTGTTCTTGAAATAGAGCCAAAATAGAAGAAAACTGACAGCCTTATTTAACCCTCTGGTTGCTCTATTTTGTCCTCAAACTAACATTTAAAGATGATCGACCAGCATGATTGACACAGGCTGATTGAGTTGACTCTAATAGTACTGATTATATATAAACAGCTTAGATCCCTTGCTGGGACATCTGACTTATTAAAAATGTGACTTAGTTCATTTGTGAATCAGAGATGGCCTTTCATATTCTCACATAAAAAGAAGTAAATCAATCAGGGTATCTAGAACAATGTAAGGCAAAGTGTAAGTCAACAAAATGGGGAATCAGGATTCCTGGGTTATAAAGATCACGGTGTAATGAAGTTGAGGCTTTGAAATTACACAAACCTGGTTTAAACACAGACTCTTGCACTTACCACATCTAGGGCCTTGACCAATTTATTATTTTTATTTATTTTTGGAAATGGAGTCTCACTCTGTCACCCAGGCTGGAGTGCAGTGGTGCTATCTCGACTCACTGCAACCTCCGCCTCCCAGGTACAAGTGATTCTCCTGCCTCAGCCTCCAGAGTAGCTATAATTAAAGATATGCACTGCCAAGCCCAGCTAATTTTTATATTTGTAGTAGAGATGGGGTTTCACCATGTTGGTCAGGCTGTTCCTGAACTCCTAACCTCAAGTAATCCGCCTGCCTCGGCTTTCAAAGTGCTGGGATTACAGGGGTGAGCCACTGTGCCCGTCCTGGCCAGTTTATTTAGTGTGTGTTTGAATGATAATAATACCTAGTTCCTAGAGCTGTTGAAAAATTAGGGCAATATAGGTAAACTGGTTAAAGTGGTACCTGTTGTATAGTTAGTACTCAAAAAACGGTAACTATCTGTTTTGGATATTCTATAAACATCAGGTAAATGTCTTCATTATTCTGAAACTTTTTATTCTGTTGACCCATAAGGGAGCTGGATTTGATTAATAGTTAAATCTTTTCCAAAGAGCCTTAGCGTTTTGCTAGGTGATGATAAGAGTAATTAAAACATAGAGTACTATCTGTGTGAGCTCTGGCATAAATGGTGTGTGTGTGTGTGTGTGTGTGTGTGTGTGTGTGTGTGTGTGTGTATGATGAGGGGAGAAATGGGCTTTCTAACCTACCTCTTGATTTGGCCAGAGAACTCATATGTTGGTTTTTTTCCCCATGTATTTGAATAAAGGGTCTTACTGCTAATAAACACATATCAAAATCATAGGACCATATAATTTCTTAACATCTGTCTTAGTTTTAAAATTCTAATGAACACACATATGTTTACTATATATTATAAAATATATGTGTGTATATATATTATTTGAAGCTAATATTTACTGAACACTTTTTGTGTGCCACACATTGTGCTAAGAACTCTCAATGGACTATCTCATGGAATCTGCATCAAAATTCAATCAAATAGATAGCATTATTATCTCCATTTTACAGCCGGACAGAGGCTTAGCCAGGTTAAATTACTTGCCCAATGCCACACAGCTAATAAAGAATTTCAGCTCAGACTTAACAGATGTCAGATTCTGTCCTTCTCATTCTTCTTTTAACTAATTATCTGTTAATTTACCATGACATTACCTTTCTCATTTTAAAGTTCTGGGTGGATTCAGTGATTTTAAAAAGATCCTTAGCCATCCTGCCCATTTTGGTTCAATACTGAAATTTATAAGTGCTTGTGCTAGGTGAAGTTGGATGGAGCCGACTTCCTATTGGCTATGTCATATGGGTTTATTCTGGTTTGTAGCATGATCAGTCACTTAGCAAATAGTCATAGAAGAACTATTATCAGTCAGGCACTAGGCTAGATCCTGAAAGGATGCCAGCATGGAAACCATATTCTATTATAAAGTAATGATTTTCTATTTTTTAAGCAATGGAATTAAAAAAAAATTATAATAAATTCTTATAAGGCACCCAATATTAAAAAATTAATGAACATGAAAATGCAGGATAGTCCAAGTGAGGTCAGGAGTCTAGAGCTCTGTTCTAGTGTCAAGTTGTTCTATTGTTTAGTACTTAGTGCTTGCTAATATATTATATAATTTACTATTTACACCTTGTGTATTGACTGAGCCCTGCAAGCATTTTGGGGGACCCCAGGAAAATCTGGAGCAGAGTTTGAAAGCCATGAACCTACAACAAAGCTTGAGCTTGCCATGCTCAGTCCCAAATTGTCACTGGACACTTCCTGTGTCTCCTGTGTCCACTTTGTCTAGGTCTCTTTACACATGCCTGGTGATCAGGAGTACACAGACAATAGCAGTATGTAGTCTTTATCCTTGATGGGTTTGCTATGTTTTATTAACTGATGAAAAATAATCACCTGAACAATCTGTGTCTCAATGAATGTTATTCTTTAAAATCCTGAACTGAAGTCAGTTCTGCTGCTATTTTTTAACATGTTTAGGGAATCACCTTGGAAATTCTTTTCTAAGAAGCTCTGCCTTTTTATTTTATATTCACACCTTAAATTAAAAACATATTTCTTGTGCTGGATATTTGTTACTCCTGATCCATGTTGATACCTGTTTTGTTTAGATAAATAAGATTGTATGGCTATCTTTACTTCCTTATTTTTAAAGACTATGCCACCAAAACTAATGTTTCATTTATTAACTAATGTTTCATTCATTTGTGCTTGTACATTACATATATAAATTACAGACACCAGACCCCTTTCTGAGTACAGACGTCAGGGATTACTCTCACATATATCTCACAGCAGTCCAATGTGGTGAGAACCAGCAGTATTTCCATTCAACAGATTTTTCTAATGCACGGCAAAGTTGGGTAACATGCTGAAAGTTACAAGCTTATAATCAAGGACATCCAAATGTGACTGCAGGAAGAGTGAATTCAGAGCCTCATGCTCATTGGCCCTGTGGCCTCTGCAGTAGCCAAGAACTGTCCAAACCACACCCACAGCTTTTGGTCCTTAGCTGCTTCCTCATCACTAGCCAAAGCAAAGTGGATTCAATGGGAGAGCTGATTAACATTATCAAGTTAATTCTCATAATTTATTTCCTAGAAACAAAATGATTGTATTCCCTATGATGATCCCAAAGAACAAATACCAATGAGATAATTGAAGGCAACTAAAATGCCGAGAAAGATTAAAAAAGTTTCCTTTTCAAAGAGACCCTCTCTGGCCATACTACTGAAAATTTCTTCCTTTTTCAACTTGTGACATTTCATATTTCTCTTCCCTAATTTCTTTTAGTACTTAGTGCTTGCTAATATATTATATATTTTACTATTTACACCTTGTGTATTGACTGTGATTTAAAGCAGATGTAAACTCTGTGAGGCTGGGAGTTTTGTCTGTTTTGATCTGCACTATATCATTGGCATTTAAAAGAGTGCCTGGTACGTAGTAGTTTCTCGATAAACATTTGGTGAAAGAATGAGAGTGAATCATGATGACTCCATAGGGAACTCAAGCACAATCTATTTAATTTTAGCCTAACTTCTCTCCCTCTACAGAAGCATAACCAGAGTATGGTGAGAGGCAGTGACAATAAAGGGGTGACAAGCATTAGATTCCCAGGAGCCAGGTTCAAATTCTGCTTCTGCCCCTTATGCTGTGTGACCTGGGTGGGGCACTCAGTCCACTAGCCTCAGTTTCTGCAACTGAGAGGTGAAGGTGATTAATCGCTGATTGTTATGGAAATGAAGTTATTAAAAACCCTGGCCAAAAGCATGTGCTTAATTAATATAAGCTGGATCAGAAGCAAAGCTCTTATAAGGGTATTAAAAGCTCTCTTTTAGAAAACATTGATTTCAGTGAGGGATAAAAGCTACAGCAGTGTGACATTTTTATACTCCTGAGGGGGCCCTAAAACATTTTAGCAATTTCCCTTCTGGCAAATGCCAAAATAAAAACCGGCTGCTTGGTACACCCGCCTGCCCCTTCTACTCAGACTCACATCAGCCTGCAGAGCCCCAGGGAATCCAGGGCAGTTTCATAAACACTTGGAGACTGCAGGTGCCTTGTGAGGGCTTCCACAACCTGCAAAAGGCCAGAAGGACGTGCAGCCAAATGTCAGGGAACTAGAGTCATACTGTAGATTGAGCTAGTTGTGGGCTGGTTGTGAGAAACCATTCTTTAACAAAGTGCAGATTAATGCTGCCTATAACAGCAGATTTTTATGCCTCCTGTACATGCAATGCTAGTATTAAAAATGGAAACTGAAATGAAATCAATCAGGATGCTGATAATATTCAAGGTATGAAGTATAATGGGTCGTAATACCCTGTGTTTTCAAATGGATCTTTATATTTCATTCCTTTGTGCAATGCCCATGATTAGTCATGAATTATGGAGGGTAATTAAGCAGTACTGTTCTTGGTGGGAGACTCTTTGAACCAAAACATGACAGTGGTGGGGAAAGTGATCAGGGTTGAGGTGAAGCTGAGCAAGTAGTTTTGTTTGTGCATAGGGCTATAGTCATCAACCTTTCTATTGACAAGATGAATGAAGGGATAACCCCATAGAGCTGGGAAAACAGAATAAATTATATTTCCTTAGGTTCTAGTGGAATAGGTGTCTGTAAACTGTTGTCTTTCAGGGCTATTCGTTAACATCACTTTGAGGATGCACTTTCAAAGAATAGCGTGACAATGGCAGGATTGGCATATTTCAGGACTGTGTAAGGAAGTGTCTGCTCTTAAATGGACTGCCTACAAAGCTCTTAAACATAAACTTAGCAGCATGTCTTTAGGATGCCTTTCCATAAATGTGATATAAAATGGAGCCAGAGACTGAAATTGAAAATAAGCCAGGATGCTTTTCCAAAGATTGTTTTGCCCCATAGCTATTCTGTTGCAAATGTCGTGAGAAAAATAGCTGAACACGGAAGGCAGAGCACTGCATGTTATTTTGAAACAAATGCAATTCCAATCTTCAGCAGAAAGGCTGTAGGTTGATGACCATTTCTTGTTTGTGGGTGTTGGCCTACAGACACTGGGAGAAGAGGTTACAAGGGAAAGGACTACGCTAGGAATCAGAAACTCTGGGTCCTGCCTACTCTTGTCACCATGTAAACTTAGTCAAGTTTCTTGACTGCTCTGAGTTTCAGTTTTGTCTTCTCTAAAATGCCTAGCCCACAGATCACAAAAGCTTTTTGTTAAATTCAAATAAGATACTGTCTATGAAGACACTGAGAGGTTGTAGAGTGAAATACAAACACAAGAGAGAATAATATTTTTCATATGGTTTGGACCTATTGCCTTTTGCTTCTTCCTACAACTGACAGGTACCTTTTATCTGAGCAGAGCCACAGAGAGGGAAAGAGATGAGACAGGATGGAAACTCAAGCCATTGAAACTATCAAGTAATCCACTGGAGCCTGCCCAGGACTGAGTGAGATGATAGCATTCATGAAAGAAAGGAACAGGATAAAGAGGGGTGTGGTATCCCACACAGCTGCATAGTGGATCATTCTTTCTTCAACCGTTTGTTTATATCATTTGGGTCACTCTTGTGTCTGTGGATAATGAGTTATAATCCTTTTAAATTGTAAGATTAAACATGTGCATGTAATAGAAACATATTTTTAGAGCAGCAATATAAAAAAGGGCACAGGGGAGAAGTAATACTGACCAAGCAAGTGCAATGTTATGAACCTGGCCCTCAAATGGCAAATATGAGTTTGGTTAAGTCCCATTGACAATGTTCTGCCTTGGAAGACCAGCCAATGGCAGAGGAGAGGAAACAATTCTAGCTCCTACCACACTTCTGGGCACAGGACTGAGGCTGTGGCATAGGGACAAGGGGACCAGCTAAAAGACTATGGGGGTTAATAAAGGAGGGGGTAATAAAGGACTGAGAGTGATTTCCTCACATGAGAAGAAAAGGGGACAAAACAGAGAAGAAACAGATTTAAGTTACTGTCAGTGTTATAATTATGTAGCTAGATGTTGGGATCAAGGGAATTTTATTACAATATCAGAATAAACCAACAATAAAATAAAATGAATTGAGATGAAGTAGAGCCACACATGAAATCAGGGTGATAGCATCTTCTGAACTGAGGATTAGGATTAATCTAATTCTGCATATCTGATTATTATAAAAATAAATGAAGAAACAAAGATACAAACAAATAGAGAATAACAAATGGAATGAATGAGTGAATGAATGAGTGAATAGATGAATGAGTGAATAGTATATGTCTTTCAGTACAGTAATTTTTTATTCTAGTGCTGGATCTGATGACCAGGATTTTTCCTGATGTAATTTATTTGGGGCAGGGAGAATCTAATTTATGGAGAGATACTGAAATGAGGAAGGATGTTGTGATTAATAACAGAGCAGTTGGAACTATTCTGAAAATGTGTTGGTCGGCATTGAGATGCTGTCCAATCCTTGGCTCATGTCTCAGGGTCACAGAACTGTAGCTGTTAATACCAGTGAATGATGGCAGTGAACCACACCATCTGAAAATGTAGATGTCAGCTGTATTTCCTTCCTTTCTTTCTCTTTCTCTCTCTCTCTCCCTCTCCCACCCTCCCTCACCCCATTTCTTCCTTCCTTCCTTCCTTCCTTCCTTCCTTCCTTCCTTCCTTCCTTCCTTCCTTCCTTCCATATTTTGTAATGCAGTTGACATTTACTTATCTAGGACAGAAAGAAAGACACTACTTTAAGTTTTGTGAAGCTGAGAATGACCCAGATTTTGCCCTTAGGAACTTACAGTCTTGTTGGGGTGACACACATGTAAGCAGGTCATACCTGCTTGGAAGGGAAACATAAATCAGGTGAAGATGTGCAATGAACGTCTGGAGAAAAGATGAGTAGCAGGGACCAGGGAAGTTTTCAAGAAGAATATGAGTGTAATGTGAAGGATGAATACATTTTCTGGGAATGTAATCCAGCTACTCTCATTTTCATGACTTAGGTTAATGGCCAGGCATTAGTGTCCTTCAAATAACATTTGTGTTAGAAAGTCAGGAGAGTTTTAGAGACCAAATCTAATTCCTAATTCTCTGATTAAGGAGGAGAATCATGATGGTTAAGAAATAATTTCCTTTTATCATAAATTTATACGGATTAATTTTTACAATTTCTTTTCTTTTGGGGATGGATTTCTTGCCCCTTTTCTCTTTTTAAATGCAGTCTTAAGAACCAAATAAATTGTGAAACTGAGATTAGTCCCTGATTCTTTTGAGATTCTCAAGAAAGTGAATCAACTTTGCATGAATTTAAAAGATATTTTCAAGCAAAACTGTGAAGTGCTTGGCTGAAATTTCTAATTTTAATATTTTGGCACATTACACAAGCAAATAAAGGTCTCATTTTCATATACACAGAGTCTCACTATATAAAAGTCTACTTGTCTGTATATAGACACACATATGTGTATATCTATAAATGTAGGTGTAATAACTGCAACTTTATTCTGGCGAGTAGTAGTATGTATAATATACTCTAAGAGCAGCCTTTCAATGCCAGTTAATGTTTATTCTTGAACAAATCTATACAAAAGTAGCCAGTTATCTCTTTGGGTTTAAAAAAAAACATTGAAATGTTTAGAATGACTGACAATCGTTCCTCAGAGAGGAAGGAACCCTATGCATAAATATATAAATGATAGAAATGGTCACTTTAGTTCTATACTTTACAGTTTGAAATACCTCTCAGATTATAGTTTGTTAACTTTGGGAAACGTTGGAGAGGAGGTTGGCAATTATCTGATGGAACAGCTTTTGTAACTTCTCTACAAATTGAAAAATCTTCCATTTGATATATTGCTCATTTCTTGGTTAATTTTCCTAAAGCTTTTATTTATCTAATCTTCACAGAATAATTTCCATTCAAACAGGAAAAAATGCTTGGAGGATTTTATTCACCATTTAATCTTTCTCCCTTTCTTTCTTCCTTTCTTATACATGTTGCCACACTTAAAAATCATCATGAGTCACCTTCATCAACCCTGTTAGACAATGTCTCTTCTTTAGTCCAGAAGGTTCCTAATGAAACTAGCAAGATTAGAATTCTTAATCATGTGAAAAATATGAGCTAGTATAATTCTACTTTTGGTGCTAAACGGTGGTTTTTCTTTTGAATTACTTATGATGGCTGTTGAATTATACAAGTAAATTGCAATTAACATGGCACTTTGGTAAGTCTGAAAACAAGGTGTTTCTCTACAAGGGAAGAAATCCTCACCCCCTCTTTTTTGTGACAGGGTCTTGCTCTGTCACCAGGCTGGTGTGCTGTGGTATGATTATGGCTCACTGCAGCCTCAACCTCCCTGGTTTGAATCAGGGAGGTTGAGGCTGCAGTGAGCCATAATCCTTTCACCTTAGCTCCCCAAGTAGCTGGGACTACTGGCACATGCCATCATGCCTGGCAAAGTTTTGTATTTTTTTTGAGAGATGGTGGTTTCCCATGTTGCCTAGGCTGGTCTTGAGCTCCTGGGTTCAAATGATCTGCCTGCCTCAGCCTCCCAGAGTGCTGGGATAATAGGTGTGAGCCACTGCACAGGGCCTCACTATTTTTTGAGGATTAAAGGGCCATTAACTCAGGGGACACCTTATTGATACTTATGAAGTGTTGGGGGAGGGGGAGGGCTCTTCTAGAAAATTAGGTTTGTGAGGAGTTTCTGACTAAATAAGATTTAGGGATTAGCTATCCTAAGAACCCCACTTTGGTCCAGACCTATTTTTGCCCAGCCTTAGAGTCAGGGCTCACAGTCAGAGGTCACGGTCAGATGGGCAGTAAAGGGGAGTCCAGGAGATGGAACTTGCCTGTCTATTGTACTGAAGGGACCACACCACCTGCATCCTGCCTACTCTGGCTCTGACCTTATGAGGAGGAGTTTCTCTTCATACGCATGAGTTCTTCCTTCTCATAGATGCAGTCCATTCTACAGTTCATCCTAAGAACTGAAAATATGAAGAAAAATACTTAGGATAAATGTTTTCCCACAAATTTCTAGTATATTAAAAAAAATCCTCTGAATAATGGGGAGCTTGCAGGAGGAAGTTACTTCCTGCAGACTGAATCCAGTGGGTAACAGTGTGACTTCATTATGGTAAACAAATTGGATTACCATCAGTGATGGGACACAGAAAGACCATGGCAGTTTCACTATCACTATTGGATTATAAAATGCAAACCTAATAATATGGTAAAGATAGAAACTGATCTGAGCATGAACAAGGCTCACCACAACTTGAAACTTGTGATGGTAGCTTCATTTAGGTGTCAAAGGCAGAGATGAGTTATAGCCACAGCTGCCTGGCTTTGCTCTGAGTTCCATGGAATGAAAACAGTTCAGCCACCACTCTTAGCAGTGAGAAAATGGCTCAGGATGAGGAAGGAGGGTTGGCAATGATGAAATGTGCAGGGAGAAGGCGATGAAGAAAGAGGATCAGCACAGAGATCCATGGTAGGGAGGACAGAAGATGAAGATAAGAAAATGGGAACAAGTTACTCATTCATTCAGCAATCATTCATTAAGCTGATCCTAATGTGTCAGATTCTTGTTGGTAAGGGCTGGAGGTTCAGAGATAGATGACGTGGGTCCAGCCCTTTAGGAGACCAGTCTGGTGTGCTAGTTAGGAATGAGAAGGTTGAGGGAAGACTGGCAATATCCAAGATGACAATATAATGTTGACAGAGGCATGTGACTGCTTTTCAGGGTGTGATATGGTTTGCTCTGTGTCCTTTCCCAAATCTCATCTCAAATTTTAATCCCCACATGTCAAGGGAGAGACCTGTAATCTTCCCATGTCAAGGGAGGGAAGTGATTGAATTATAGGTACTCTTCCCCTATGCTGTTCTCATGATAGTAAGTGAATTCTTATGAGATCTGATGTTATAAATGGTAATTTTTCCTGTGCTCTTTCTTGCCTTCCACTTCTGTCATGATTGTAAGTTTCCTGAGGCCTCCCCAGTCATGCAGAACTGTGAGTCAATTAAATCTCCTTTCTTTATAAATTACCCAGTCTCAGGTATATCTTTATAGCAGTGTGAAAATGGATTCATATAGGGTGGTACAGAAGGTGATGGTGCATTGAGGCTGGTTTCCAAAAAGGGTGATGGCTAAGCTGACTTCAGCTGAAGCCAGACGGAAGGGGATAGTGATCGAATTCAGGGACAGGGCGAAACAACAGAAGGGCTTTACAGGAGGACTATCATGAAAAAACAGGGAGGCAGATACAGACAAGGAATGTGTGGTGGAGAAAGGAAATGCTCAAGGCACATGGCCTGAGAGGGGGACACAGAATGGGAATCTTTGGAGAAAGAGACTCAGGAAAGTGGACACAGTACAGGTGCCCTGTAATTACAGAGTTGGATTCCTAAGTAAATAGCGAGTATATAATTCTGTGAATTGATTCCTAAAAGAGTGACTAGAGTTGTCATTGCCTGTACACTGGAATTGCCTGGGGAGCTTCAAGATGTACAGGGGCCTGCATGCCCCCTCCTGCTCCAGAGATCCTAATCCAAGTGACCTGAGATGCAGGCTGAGCATCGAGGATTTAAAAAATCCTGTGTGACTCTGCACTATAGCCATGGTTATGAATAAGAACTAACTTGGTGTGTTGGTTTTGTAATAAACAAAATGAGGAAAACAATATTGCCTACCTCAAGATTAAGGACAAAAAATATTTTTTAAAGCAATAAAGAGGGTTGTTGATGTGCAACACTTGTTCTCAACTTGGGGTAATTTTGCCCCAAAGGGGTAACGTCTGGAGGCATTTTTAATTGCAAAGATTGAGGGGGAGGTGCTATTGGCATCCAGTGGGCAGAGGGCAGGGAGACTGCTAACTGCCCCACAAAGCACAGGGTAGCCCCCACTGAATTATCTGGCTCCAAATGTCAGTAGTGCCCAGGTTGAGAAACCCTTGGCTAGCAGGTAAACACAGGCTCTGAAGCTAGATTTCCTGGGTTATAAGCTGCAAAAACTGTATTATCTTGGGTAAGTTACTGTTCAAACTTCTTTGTGCCTTAGTTTTGTAGTAAGTTAAATGAAGAAGTAATATCATCTAGCTCGTAGGGATTTAATGCTGAATACATGTGAAGACAGAACAATGCCTGGCAAGTTCTTTAGTCTTACTTGAGGAGTAAGAAATGACTACCCATAAACCACAAGTAAAGATTTTGGAATTTTCTTTGCCTAGATCTTTGGGCTTAAGGGTCTTTAAATTAAGAATCAAATAGAAATAACAGTAGCTGTTTGTTGTGAGGTCACTACATGTCAGGTAATATGTTAAGAACTTTTATCTCTATGATCTTATTTAGTCTTTTTAATAACCCACATAATTTAAGTACTACTAATTCCATTTTATGGAAACAAAATCAGGCTTAAATAGTAGAGGATCTTGCCTAAGTTCATGCAGAAAGCAAGTAAAGGTGGGAGGGTCTGTCTGACGGCAAACACTGTGCACTTAACAGAAGGCATGAAATGTGGTTATAAGGAAAACATTAGACAGGGAGTGATCAGTATATTAGGACTTTTTCTCCTCCCTGCCTGTGTGTGCACCTTCTAGTCTATCTCCACCAGCTTTTTCCCAGATCTCAACCTTCCATGGAAGCTGCCACCATAGTGTCAATCATTCGGGGCAGTAGTTTCCAAACTCTATTCATCATATTCTCCTCAGTGAGCAATTTTTGATTAGGTACCCCAATATATAGGTATTTATTTAGACATTATGTGCATATTCTATATTGCATATCATATATATTTTAAAACATAAGTAAACACTAAAACTATTTTTTTAAAGGATAAGATAAAGCATAAAAGTCCTGGCCACCTGCAGTGGCTCACACCTGTAATCCCAGCACTTTGGGAGGACAAGGTGGGCAGATCATGAGATCAGGAGTTCAAGACCAGCCTGACCAACGTGATGAAAACCTGGCTGTACTAAAAATACAAAAATTAGCCTGATGTGGTGGTGTACGCCTGTAATCCCAGCTACTCAGGAGGCTGAGGCAGGGCAATCACTTGAATCCAGGAGGCGGAGGTTGCAGTGAGCCAAGATTGTGCCACTATACTCCAGCCTGGGCAACAAGAGCAAAACTCTGTCTCAACAAAAAAAAAGAAAGAAAGAAAGAAAAAAAACCCCCAAAAACAAAAAGCATAAATGTCCTAATGTTTTCTTTCTATATTACCCCCTGTGGTAAGTGGATCCATTTTGGAGCCCATGGCTCTAGAGGGTTCCTACTGGTTTTCTTATATGTGCCAAGGACTCCTTTCTCCTTTATTATAACAAAGGTAAAGTTACATGTATTTTCAAAGTAATATTAGCTTGTAAACTAAGTGAAAAGGACAAAAAATATGAAACCATGTAATTTCTTCACCTGATTTAACTAAAGCTCAGCCACAGCTAGCTTGGCTGAGACAGGGTACAGGACACTAATCCCCTATTTTTTTCTGCACTCAGACTTCTTGGTAGACAAGGTAGAGGATACAATAGGTAAAATAGATATTGTGCACCAGCAGTATCTGTCTATGATAGACTTACTTCAAGGTAACACTTGTGTCTTCTGTAAATGTTTGAGGGTCTATACTTTTCTTGTGTTCTTTATTCTTGATTTCCTAAGATCCCTTTTTGAAATACTCCACTATAATATTGATCAAACTAATAGGAAAGAGGATTTATTTAACCAATATTCATCAGTTGAAGATGAGCAGCAGGTCAAAGATATCAGCTGGGCTGGCAGCTGCAGCCACACTGGTTCAGAATCCCAGAATTGTTGGTAGAATTGGGGCAGACCCAAGCAAGAAAATCCAGAGTGGAAGACTGAAGCAAGGAAGGTGACAACAAGGCTTTCTGTAGCTGGGTCACGTCGCCTTGTCAGAAATCCTGATTCATCCTTGTTCATCTAGATGCATTTGGAACTTTTAAATATTATGTCCTATCATTTCTTAAAGCAGCATAATGGAAAGATAGAAATTGGGATTTCAATAATAAGAAAGCAGTGTTGTTACCATTGATATTATAATTGAAGAAATTAACTTGATACTTTTGAATTCTTGGGAAGTTAAGAATTTATAAACAAAGCTGAGAGTTAGAAAATTTTAAAGCAATAGCTATTAAATAGAACTGTACTAACATTTATGCCATCAGACAAGCAGTTAGAAGGAGGAAAATGATTAGTTCGCTGCATGTGTAGGCATCTTTTATATCTAAGGATAAAGAAGCAGATGGTCTTGTTATCAGTTTGCACATTTGTCTAAAAAAAAGCAAACAGCACAGGTGTAGGACCAACATTCCACTCCACATGGCACATGTGGTAAGAGTCTGGCTGGGGGTTTGTGATGGTAGATGGTGCTTATGAGCCTGACATTATTTTGGTGCATTCCTGGTGCTCTGAACCTTGAGCAAGTGGCCACCCTGTTCCAAGTAACCATACTTCAAATGCATTTGTGCAAGACTTTGTTGATATTTGGCCTGAAGGATGTCCTGTATCACTTCTTTGTCTTTATTATTCAGAAATAATTACGAAGTAATTTCCATGCTAGGTACTATGCAAGGTACCTGCTTAGTGAAAATTTTTTGATTATGCATCCTGACTGGGCATTATGGCTCCAAGGTAAAGAAACATAACATTAGTAATTCCTACCTTATAGGCTTTTAAAGTATTGAATGACTAATATCTGTGAAGTCCCAGCACTCCTCCTGATGTCCAAAGAAAGGGGTTACAGAATTCATGCCCCAGATCAGTTACTTTTAGCCCATTGAATGCACACAAAGTCTGGCATAATGTATGGACTAATTAGTCTATTCCTGTGATTCTATTTGTAAATTCCAGCCTAGTGGAGTCCACGCAGGACATGAACTTTCAGGCGAGGCCTCACTGCCCTGCTCCACTAGACATTTTTCTGGCTTCTTGTAGGAGTACTAGCTCTTATTTTTCAACTGTATGGTGTCTACTTGGCTGTCCTCTGGTTTGGCACACAGTCCCCTGTCTTTTTTGAACCTCCTGTCTCTTTTCCTCCTTCCCTACAGCTACTTGATCTTTCTTTCTCCTTCAGCTTTCTATCCCCAACGGTGCCAGCCTGTAGCCCTTGGCTCTGTCTGTTTTCTGCTGGATGGCACCAGGGAACCCTTTCTGGGGGGAGGGAGAGGGGCAAAGAAAAAGAGGTTTCCACATTGGTCTACCCTTAGAGCATGGCGTCCACATGATAATCACATGGGCTAGATTATAATCTCATGATTCCTTATTGCTTTTCATGCTAAAAGACTATTAATGTCTTTCAATTATTCTATTTGATGCTGAATCCATGAAGAGGAAACTGGAAGAAAAAAATCTGGTCCCAAAAGTTGTGTGGTTGCCCTAGTGCTAGGGACTTAATGAATGCTTAATATATTATGGATCTTACTATTTTTCTAAGGCTTATGTAATAAACTACTACAATCTAGTTTGGCTTAAACAACAGAAATTTATTTTCCCACAGTTCTGGAGGCTGGAAGTCTGAGATCAAGTGTTGGCAGGGTTGGATTCTTCAGAGGCCCCTCTCCTCAGCTTGTAGATTGCAGTCTCCTGCCTGTGTCTTTATGTGGTTTTCCCACTGTGTGTTTCTGTGTCCAGATTTCCTCTTACAAGGATTTCGGTCATATTGGATTAGGGCCCACCCTCATGACCTCATTTTAATTTAAGTACCTCTTCAAGATCCTATCTGCAAATATAGTCACAATTTGAAGTACTGAAGCTTAGGCTTTCAACATATAAATTTTGGAGGAATGCATTTCAGTCCATATATTATTATTATTATTATTATAACATAGTCCCACATTTTCACAAGGTTATATTCTAGATGTTGAGACGTCCATATATGCATATAGTTCATTTTAAGGTAGCAAGCATATTTACCCTGCTAGTGGGTATGCTGCTTTGGTTCACTGCATAGAAGCTGATAAGGATTGCTTTTCTCTGTCTTACACCTGAGGCCCAGTTCAAGAGTAAAACATGGATTGGAGTGGGGATAGCTGCCTTAGTAGGTAACTAGCCTGGTTATAATATAACTCATTGGAAATCTTGTCTTTACTTTTAGGTGTGCAGAGGTTACTGTTGAAGCAGATGAAATAATTTTAAAAGGTTTTGTGATAGATGGGGAAGTCTAATTAGATTAACTCACTTCAGGGCCCCAAGCTAGCATTAATATAGAATTTGGTACTCACAGGTGGATCAAGGGATATTGGCATCCTATAGAGGTACCTGGAATCTGATTCTGCATAGTTGCCTGGCATGCGTCTGTTTCTCAAAAGACTTTTAACTTTATTTCTCAACATTTTGTATATGTGTATCTGGGAACAGTTTTGGCTGTATTTACAGCTTCTTTTTTTTTTTTTTTTGAGATGGAGTTTCACTCTTGTTACCCAGGCTGGAGTGCAATGGCACGATCTCAGCTCACCGCAACCTCCGCCTCCTGGGTTCAGGCAATTCTCCTGCCTCAGCCTCCTGAGTAGCTGGAATTACAGGCACGCGCCACCATGCCTAGCTAATTTTTTGTATTTTTAGTAGAGATGGGGTTTCACCATGTTGACCAGGTTGGTCTCGATCTCTCGACCTCCTGATCCACCTGCCTTGGCCTCCCAAAGTGCTGGGATTACAGGCTTGAGCCACCGCGCCCGGCCTATTTACAGCTTCTTTAGTGGAGACAAGTAAGCATATACATCCTGATTATTACATCTGTACATAAGAAAAGCAGTCCATGCCTTCTTACATATCATGTATGAATGCTTTCAGAAGAAAGTTTTATTTAAAAAACTGCATAATTACAACTCAAATTTGAGTGTCAGCAGCACAACGATACCAGAGATTTGGGAATAATGACTACCTGTGCATTTGCTGGTAGGCAAGCTCACAAAATGGTGGCCATAAGCCAAATCTAACCTACTGATGTGTTTTTCTTGGTAAATAAATTGTGTGTGTGTGTGTGTGTGTGTCTGTGTGTCTGTGTGTGCGTGCGCTCATTGTGTTTTGAGTGTTTGTAGGTAGAGCAAACATTCCCTAGTTTTCCACAATCTTTACCACTCACTGTTACCTTATTTCTGCTTTATTCACAAATTTACATGACTTGACATGCCTGTGAGTCTTCAATTTTGTCAGCTCCAGTAGATATGGGTGGAAAAACAAAAGGAAGATGAAAAAGCAGTAGGAACAAATGGGGTAAAAGAAAGGGCTAGAAATGCAAATAATGCAAAATCCCGAGAGCACCAGGCTCCTAGGCCTGACCTACAGCCGGGGCTCACTGAGGACAACACAGCGTGTGAGTGGGAGGACAGGAGAGAAGCAGAAGGGGAAAGAACTGATGTCTAGTAGCTGTTACATCTCAGGCATTGAACCCACGTTATCCCCTTTAATAAATGTTAACCTCTCCCACCAAACAGGCATTCTTATACTATTTGTGGTTTAGAGAAGTTGGGAGGTTAAATATCTGTAATTTTTAGCTTAGAATGGCCCCTCTTTGGCTAATACTCACTATGAGTGAGGGTTACTCAACGAACACAATTGGTGAGTAAACTTCACTCATAGTGAGTATTAGCCAAAGAGTGGGGTCTCAAACCTGGGGCTCTGTGGCTCCAAAGACAAAGCTTTCCCTCTTTCCCACTGCGTCAGTTATCATGTTATCATAATGTCACATTGGGTGTTTTTAGTTTCTCCAGGGCCAATTCTGGAGAAATTTTTTTTTGGCCAACTTCTTTTAAATGTAAAATTAAAGAAGCTTTAATAAATATTATATATATGTATGTATATATATATATATATATATATATATGCATATCTATGTATATATGTGTGTGTGTATATATATTTACAACTTAAGTTACCTATTTTACTGAATAAAGGGTTGCCAATGAGAAAAATGAAATTACTTTTAGCTACTAAGCATATGAATCTCTCAGAAGTAGAAATACAGGCCAAGGCACAGATCTAGCTGGGTTTGAGTGAAGATTACTCAATATACATTACATGAGACGATTCCAGGCTAAACATTACACATAGGATCAATAGTATATCCCTAAGAGTTGCCCCAAAACAAAGTTGAAGATACAGCAGAAGAGGAGACATATCCCCGCTTTGGTTGCAGAAGCGTCTTCTCAGTAAAGCCACTGAACAGTTGTTTACAGTAGAAAAAAATAGTCTATGATACATTTAATCTAGGTTATCAGGGAAAGGGAGAGAATGAGAAAGAATAGGTTATCATGTAGCAATGCATCAGTGTAGAAGAGAATATCTTACAAATAAAGCAGGAGAATTTTTTTTTTTTTGAGACAGTCTCTCTCTGTCACCCAGGCTGGAGTGCAGTGACACGATCTTGGCTCACTGCAGTCTCTGCCTCCTGGGTTTAAGCAATTCTTATGCCTCATCCTTTCAGGTATCTGGGAATACAGGTGTGTGTAACTATGCCTTGCTAGTTTTTATATTTTTAGTAGAGTTAGGGTTTCACTATGTTGGCCAGGCTGGTCTGGAACTCCTGACCTCAAGTGATTTGCCCATCTTAGCCTCTCAAAGTGCTGGGATTACAGGGATGAGCTACTGTGCCCAGCCAAAATATTTTTTTAAATGAGAAAAAGTAGTTCCCATTAATAAATCTGTATGAATTATAAAATTAATTATGTCTGAATAGCTAATTCATGCAGGGCTTAAAACCTAGATGACAGGTTGATAGGTGCAGCAAACCACTGTGGCACATGTATACCTATGTAACAAAACTGCAGGTTCTGCACATGTATCCCAGACCTTCACATAAAATAAAACATTTTTAAAAAGAAAAAAAAATGTCTGAAATTAAAAAGATATAGAACTTCCTTGTAAAAAGTTAATTTTAAATTGACAGATAAAATTGTATGTATTTATTATGTACAACATGATGTTCTGAGATATATATATATAGTAGAATGGCAAAATGTATCTAATTAGCATGTGCATTATCTCAGTAGTTATTTTTGTGATGAGAATACTTGCCATCCACTCTCAGTGTTTTTCAATAATACAATATATCATCATTAACTACGGTTACCCTACTGTACAATAGATCTCTTGAACTTGTTCCTCCTCTGACCAACATCTTTTCCCCAACTCTCCAGCCCTTCAGCCTCTGCTAATGTACACTTTTATCTCTACTTCTATGAGATCAACTTTATAAGATTCCATGTAGGAGAGAAATCATGCAGTATTTGTCTTTCTCTGTCTGACTTCTTTCACTCAACATAATGTCCTCCAGGTTCATTCATGTTGTGGACCAGAAACATATTCCTGGGGTATATGCTCCAACATGCAAAGAGGTCTTTTAACGACCTTTTATCGAGAGGTACTTTTACAGGCTCTTAATTATTTCCTAATTGTTTACATTTTCCTTGATGACAGTGCCCTGTTAGCCATACATTAAAAAGAAGTTCTATTTTTTTAATAACTTTTTATAATAGAACTTTCTTTTAATGTGTAGTTAATAAGGCACTATCATTAGAAAAATGTAAACAATTAAGAAATAATTAAGAGCCTGTAAAAGTAGCTCTTGACAAAAGGTAGTTAAAACACTTAGCATGTTGGAACATATACACAAGGAATGTGTGTTTCCACTAAGATGTTGGTGACAACAGCAGTTAACAATGATTGTTGGCCTCTGAGGACTATTGTGAAAATCCATAAGAAGTGAAAAGTGGCAACAAATTTGTTTTATTGGTGGGCTTTATAGTAGTGCAGGAATTCATGAGATGCCTGTTTTACATCAAGCATTTTTTTGGGTGGGGGGTAAGTTAAATGACTAGGATAACCCACTGGTACTGAGTGGTCTCTATCTGTCCCCCTGGCTAGAGTTTCCACCTCTTCACCCGGTTCTGTGCCCTGGGAGGTTGATCTGTATAGACTGAATCAACTAGATTCCTTTTCTCTCTGGCTTCTGGTTGAATTTAGCCAGTGGAGGCAGCAGCAGGACAGGACAGGAGGGGAGTTGTGGTCAGGGTCTTCATTTCTCTTGCTACCTCCGTACTGTGACATTGATTATCAGCGTCTTTGTTTGTCTGCCAAAAGCCATAGCTCCTGTATGTGGAGGGTAGAGGGCGCTTTCCTACAGCTTTGAATGAGTTTATGCAACCACACTAAGGGTGGTTAGGATACTACCTGTTGGTAGTTCCAGTGGGCTTCACAGTACTTCTTCTTGCATCTTTCTATCTCATTCCTTTACAATACCCTATCTAATGAATGTGCCTTCTGTTTCCCGACTGATAAGTCACTGAACTCCAACTTTGACTTCTGTATAGTGGGTTTTTGAAGATCAGGCTACTTCAGTCACCTCTCTGAAGGGCTTATAGAAAGTAAATTTTCAAATAATAGTAATTTACAGTAATAAAAGCATTATGAATAATATTATTTACCAAAAAGCAAACATGAACATGCCTTGAATGACAGGATGGAAAAGCCATGTGAATGTTGATGATGGAGAGGCTTTAGAATGGGCAGTCACTGGAGGGGACACAGCAGGTTTCTAGTAACAGGATTTGACTGCCCCCTCTGGTTCTCTTTTGTGGATTAATGTTTTGTTGGCTAAGACCATCTTGGTGTCAGGCTTCCAGCCTGTACAGTGGTACAAGGTGGAAGCTACAAAGATTCTAGGTGAAGAAAGCTCTGTTTATGCCCAACAGCTCATACTGCTTTTTATGAATCATGGTAAGTGCCCATGAACACACAGAAAGTGTTATTTTGGAAATAGTTTTCATGTGGAGGTGCTATAGATGGAATGTTTGTGTTCCCCCCAAATTCGTATGTTGGAACTTAATGATTACTGTGACAGTATTAGGAGGTGGGACTTTGGGGAGGTGATTAGGTTATGAGAATGCAGGCTTCATGAATGACATTAATGCCCTTATAAAAGAGACCCCAGTGAGCTCTCTCACCCCTTCTACCATGTGAGGATACAGCGAGAAGCCATAGAACCATCTGAACAACGAAGTGAGACCTCACCAGACTCTGGGTCTACTGGAACCTTGATCTTAGACTACGCAGACCGCAGAACTGAGCAATACATATTTGTTATTTAGAAGTCACCTGGTCTATAGTATTCTGTCTTAGCATCTTGAATGGACCAAAAGTGGAGGTATCCCTAGAAAAGGTCCTAAAATTACCCACCAGTATTGAGTCAACATCCTCAAGTTAACTTCTTGTTCTAGCTGCTGGTTTGGAAGAGTGTTGATTTTCACATGATGTGGACAGTTGTGACTTTAAATTGTCTTTAGTTGCTTTCATGCCATAGGATTCCAAAGTACTTTCCATGTTCAGCAAGAGAGTAGGCAGCTATTGCATTAGGGAAATCAGCCTCTTTGAGGTGAAACAGCTTTGGAGGTGAAATAAGGAGAGCTGCTTTCCCGGACACATCACAGCCTTGCTCAAGAGGCAAGGAATGAGGCCTGGAAAGAAAGGTCCCCTTCTCCCTGAAACTTTTAGAGTCATAGAAGGAATCAGAGGCAGCATCTTATAAATACTTCACTGGCCTCTAGCCAGAGCAGCAGGGCTAACACCTTTTCAATGCTTTTGGCCACTAGAGTAAACCACATGAATTGCTGCTACCATTGCCCCCTGGTATCCTTCAGCTCCAGGGAAGATCTCGTCTGCTCACTCCTGTCCTATCACAGAGAAGCTCAGGTTTGGTTTACATACCAGTCCTGCCTTTAATATGCTGAACTTGGTGCTAAGGTGTTAATTAGGAATCAGTATTACAGAAAATGTAAATTTTCCAAGTTAAAAAAACAGCCATGAAAAGAAAAACTAAGTTGTGCTTTAAGTGTGCTGAGTGAAGCTGCTTCACCAGGAAAAGCATTTCAAAGTTTCAGGACTTTCCATCTATATGGCTTCATTATTGCTACACGTAGGAAGAAGGCTCTTAGACAACCAGCGCCTCAGTGTTCTGAGACGGCCGGAGTCACTCAAGGGCTCCTTAGCTCCCACCATTTTTCACACAACAGGGAGGCCAGTGGGCAGATATTAAAAGCCTAGGGCTCTTTCCATATGAATTTTAATAAGATATATCCAATGGGATCCTTGATTTCATGCCTTCCTCAGGGGAGCAGTAGGCAGACAACAGGGAGAAGGCATAAGAATGTTTTTACTTCTTATTAAAACAAATTATATAAATAAAAGCATTGGCATTGTGAACCATGCATCCCTGTATATCCTATTTCCGCCCCCCGCTCTTCTCTCCCAGTGAAACAAGGGCATAAAAAGGCAGAGAAATTGATAGTTATCGAACAGAAATAGTGTTAGATCCAGCATTCCCTTCTCGGAGGCAGCATTATCTCCACATTTTTCCAAGTTTTGCAGGCTTGACAGAATGTTGCTAAAAAATGAACAGTCTGTATGCTGACAATGCTTTCGCTGTAATCCCCTATTAGTAGGAAAATCAGAAATTGCTTCTGCATGATTTGGTAGTCTGTGCCATAATATCATATTACTGAAAAACACAGTATAGTTTCCTTTTCATAGCCCCAAATTGTCTTGCTTAACAATTTAAGGAGGAATTTAAACTAGATCTTAAATCAAATGTAAAACAAATATTAACCTAGTTATGATTTAAAGCCAAATAATCTGTCCTAATGCATTTCCCTTGTGGGAATGTACAGAGCAATTTAAGGAGATTTTACAAAAATAATAAATCTTACCTAAGGGAAATGGAAATCTACAATTCTTTTAAAACTGATTCACACTTCCAGGGAACTGGGTGAGTCAAGGTTGGCAAATTTCATCAGCTGCATGGCCTGACATGGTAGGGGCAACCCAACAGGACGTATTTCCAATGTTGATGTAATCTGAGAATTTTTTATTTTTTTGTCCTTATACAATAAGCAAATCAAGTCATGACTGAATGGAAGTATTGCTCTGGTATTTTAATGTATTACAATTTACAGCGTATTTACTTCAGTTCTTGGCTTGCTGACACTAAAATTATCTTAAACAGGAATTATAACATAAAATTAGATTAGATATACTTCAACAAGTTTATCTCTAACAATAAATATATACAAATTCTGAAATGAAGTACCCTGCAATTTTCAGCCAGTGCTTAAAGTAATTACACATTCTGTGGTGATAACACATTTCGTTTTATATTGTGCCACAAGCTGGTGAGATACCTCTACCACGCATGTTAATGCTAATTAGCAGATAAAGTGTAAATCTGAGGAAGCCTCAAATTCTGTAGCTTTGCCAGTTTTCCCTTGATTGGAAATTGCAGGCCGAATTTCCTCTCATTCTGACTTGGCCTATTCAGGCGTTGCTTGAGATGTCTTTCTTCAGTGCATTTTAATCCATCAGATCTGTTCGTCGTTGAATGCCTCACTGTTTGTTTTTAATTCAGCAGACTCAAACAGTTTCCTTTATAACTGCCTTTTATAATCAATCATAGGAGAATTTCCACTCTGCAGAACAATAGGTGGGGATGACATGTTTACTCCACGCTCCCTCATCCCTGTCAAAGAGGTGTTTTTGTTTAGCTGCTAATAAAGTGGCATTTTGAAATATGTTCCTGAACCAAGAGGGAGGGTCTTGGTTCTGTAGCAAGCTTTGTTTCCACTTATGCACCCAGAGCCCTTGAGCTAGAGCGGAGCATGTACCCAGAGCTTCCAATTAAAATGAGCATTCAGAGGGACACTAGCATTTGGACAACAGAGGACTGTCCAACCTGTCCTGTGCGATCGCCAAGACCCAGAGGGAGGTCAGTAACCTCCAGGGTTTCATTCTACTCTGTAGTAGACAAATGCAAAGCTTCTGGCACATTCCATAACTTCTTTTCCTCTTTGCCCTGTGGCCCAAATCCACCTTTGAAGTCAGTGGGAGATCGTTTATGAGGAGTTTTTGCTTTGAGTTGTGCTTGATTTAATTTGAATTTACATTCTATGGGCCTACAGCAAATGTCTTTGGGTTTCATAGATTAAAATGTTCTCATCAAGTTCCTTCCATACTCCTTTCTTAATTTCCATCTGCCTTTTTGACTTCTGCCTCTATGTCAATTACCAAAAAATTTCCCTGCCATCCCCACCATGGATGTGTCATTAGCTCTGTCCATGTTTACTAAATGCCTACTGCATTTTTTTTTTTTTTTGAGACGGAGTTTCGCTCTTGTTACCCAGGCTGGAGTGCAATGGCGCGATCTCGGCTCACCGCAACCTCCGCCTCCTGAGTTCAGGCAATTCTCCTGTCTCAGCCTCCCAAGTAGCTGAGATTACAGGCACACGCCACCATGCCCAGCTAACTTTTTGTATTTTTAGTAGAGACGGGGTTCACCATTTTGACCAGGATGGTCTCAAGCTCTTGACCTCGTGATCCACCCACCTCGGCCTCCCAAAATGCTGGGATTACAGGCTTGAGCCACTGCGCCCGGCCTGCCTACTGCATTTTTCACTGAGCTTGTGTGAACCACTTTGGCCCCAAGAGATGGCAGGTTCATCAGCAGGGTGTGGAGAAGAATCAAAAATGCCTAGATGGAAAAATAGCCCTGGAGCATTTGGAAGTCAGTGAGAAGGCACTGTCTCTTCTTCTATGTCTTGAAAACAGTGAACAGGGGTATCAATGATACAATTGTTCAAAAGCTCAGCAATGAGGTTAATTACCAATGCATAGTAATAAAGATAATTTTGTTGGACCATTATGTTTGTATTAGTCAGCTCAGGCTGCTATTACAAAACACCATAAAAATCTACCAACAGAAATGTATTTCCTCACAGTTCTGGAAGCTGGGAAGTCCAAGATCGAGGTGTTGGCCAGTTCAGTTCCTGGTGAGGGAGGGCCTACTTCCTGGCTTGCAGATGGTCACCTTCTCACTGTGTTTTCACAAAGTGGAGAAAGGGCTTACTCTTTTTTGTCTCTTCTTATAAGGCCACTAAATCTGTTGGATCAGGGCCCCATCCCTGGGACCTCATTTAATTTTAATTACCTTCATAAAGGGTCTGTCTCCAAATACAGTCACATTGGGGGTTGCATCTTTAACATGAATTTTGGGAGGACACAAACATTTAGTCTGTAACAGTGTTTCTTTAGGTACTAAAGGCACAGAGACAGTATTGTGAATCCTGACTATAAAAAAGGAAATTTTTGCCGGGCCTGGTGGCTCATGCTCATAATCTCAGCATTTTGAAAGGCTGAGGCAGGTGGATTACCTGAGGTCAGGAGTTTGAGACCAGCCTGGCCAACATGATGAAACCCATCTCTACTAAAAGTATAAAAAAATTAGCTGGGCATGCTACTGCATGCCTGTAGTTCCAGCTACTTTGGAGTCTGAGAAAGGAGAATTGCTTGAACCCAGGAAGTAGAGGTTGCAGGATCTGAGATGGTGCCACTGCACTCCAGCTTGGGTGACAGAGCAAGAAGAGTGAGAGAGATTCTGTCTCAAAAAAAAAAAAAAATAAAAGGACTTTTTCTGGACATGTGGTACCATATTTAATTGTTTAGAGTTATGCTTTCATTTTTATTACATTACAAAATAAGTAACATTAAGTTTTGTCTTTATTAAAGTTCTAGTGTTCATTACAGAAAATGTAGAAAATATAGCTAAGAAAAAAGAAGGACAAAAGTGATCTTTAGAAAACGTAAAAGAGAGAACCTGATAACCCTTTGGTGAATATCTTTCTCAGATTATCCTATGCAAGCATATATGTGCACATGGACAAATACATATACTCTATTCTATTTTTTGAATATGGATTCATCTTGTATTTGTGCTTTAGAAATCTGCTTTTTTTCCTATACCAGTATATCTTGAATATTTTCCATGTCATTAAACAGTATTTTATCACGTGTTTCTATTTTTTAAATGAAAAAAGAAGTGGTTTCTGCTGCAGAATTTCACAGTTAACTTGTTTAAATTTATGTCAAAGACATTTTTAATTGAAAGTGTATTAGAATGATACATCCAGTGCTGGAAAGAAAATAGAATAGCAGTGAGTAAGGAAATGTCTTAACCCAAGAACCTGGAAACACACAGAGGACAAAGCACTGAACAAATCAATTCTCAAAGCGGGAAAATATCAGTGCCCCTGTTTCAAGCAAAACTCATTCTGTCTCTTGGAGACATTATTTGCAACAACCTTGGGACTCAATAAAGCTTGTGTTCACTGATATGATATGAAGTTGATTTAATAACCAAGGACCCTGGAACTTTTACTCAGCTGGCACAAAAAACTGGCCGTGTGGTCTAAAAAATGTGTGAATCTGTTGGATTATGTGGAAACATAGCAATCAGCTGCTGTTTAAATACTTATAGGGATTACTTGCCATTTCTTAAAATCAGTTTTCTAAAAACACCTTATAAACTTACTTTCTGAACAGCCCTTGCAAGAATGTTAATTTGGTGATGGGCCAGAAAGTTGCTAGCAGAAATTTAAATAACAATGAGAGCAGAAAAATCGAGGCTAAAGATATCAGTTGGTTTGGAAAGTGTAAACAAAGAAATTAAAATCTAGGAAAAAGAAGAAAACGAAGGTGAAGGAAAAACTGTGGGCCTGGTTAGTGTAATTTAGAAACGATGACACCAAATGGGATATCCAGTCATGCGTCTGGAGTATTGTATTCACTTGGCAGGGGTCTAATCCTTTGGGAACCGTGATAAATGATGCACTTTGCAGTGGAGAGAAGACATGGTGGTGGAGAGTCTAAAAACCATGATATATGAAGAAGATTTGAACAGCTACGAGCATTAGTGGGGAAAGAGGACTACAGACAGCTACGTTTATTTGGATGGAGGTCTGATGAGGTACTTGCATATACTTATCCTGGGTTGCAACAGATGGCTCAATTGGGACTATGAAAGGAAAACTTTTCTAACAAAACTTTCTCATAATGATCTGGCACGGGCTGGATGACCATTCTATGGTGTTTGCAGCACATCTGCATTTGTAGCATGTCACAGTAGATTTCTAACTTTCTTTCCAATTTAGGTTTCCAGGGTTTTAGCAAGGAGGAAATCACCTTCGTGTGAATTAGAAAAGAGCTCTTTGGTAGAGATGAATGACAATCCACTGAAAGTTTGTATTCTACTTTGCATAGTGTGGAGTTGTTGCTGGGAGGAGATGCCCAGTCAGGGACTTTATCTTCTATTTTTCTCTCTAGGTGTAGCCATAAGACTCTTCTTACCAACTGAATGAGACCAAATGGAATGCGACTAACTTCTGGGTCAGGGCTTTTAAGATATAGGCTGGGCTTCTTCTATTGTCATTTCCTGTCTGCCAGTGGATGCAGAAACCTTTGAGGTCTAGGGGCTGGTAAGCCACAGGTGGAGGGAACAGGTACCTTAACCACTGTATGAGCAAAATTACCCACCAATCAGAAACAATAGCTTTGAACTGCTGTGTGGAGAAGTCAACTTTTAAGGTGTTAAGCTGTTAAAACTTGGTGGTTTATTTGTTATAGCAGCTAACCTAATAGTTTCATTTGTGTTGTTCTCCTGTAGCTTTTTTTTTTTTTTTTTTTTTTTTTTGAGACAAAGACAAAGTCTTGCTGTGTCACCAGGCTGGAGTGCAGTGATGTGATCTTGGGTCACTGCAACCTCTGCCTCCAGGGTTCAAGCAATTCCCCTGCCTCAGCCTCCCGAGTATCTAGGACTACAGGTGCGTGCCACCATGCCCAGCTATTTTTTTTATATTTTAGTAGAGATGGGATTTCACCCCTTTGGCCAGGATGGTCTTGATCTTCTGACCTCATGATCCACCCACCTCGGCCTCCTAAAGTGCTGTGATTACAGGTATGAGTCACCGCGCCTGGTCCTATAATTCTTTATTTATTTACTTATTTTTTGAGATAGAATCTTGCTCTATCTCCCAGGCTAGAGTGCAGTGGTGTGATCTCAGCTCACTGAAACCTCACCTTCCGGGTTCAAGGGATTCTCCTTCCTCAGCCTCTCCAGTAGTTGGGATTACAGGCATGTGCCACCATGCCCAGCTAATTCTTTTGTTTTAGTAGCGATGGGTTTCACCATGTTGGCCAGGCTGGTCTTGAACTTCTGACCTCAAGTGATCTGCTCACCTCAGCCTTCCAAAGTGCTGGGATTACAGGCATGATCCACTGAGCCTGGCCCCCTATTGTTCTTTGAGGAGTTCTCTCCATGGGAATAAAGAAGGGTAGAGAAAACAATTCAGTGGTTCATCTAAAACAACTGTAGAGAAAGCACAGGGATTGTGACTAGACAACTGGGCATGAAGAACTTCACCTTGCCTAGGACCAGCAGAAGGTGCAATTGTCTTCCTCCTCGTCAGTTAACATGTGTTAGAACTCTACTCAGTAATTTACATTTCAACTTCACAGTTACTCTGAAGTAAGCACAAATCTCCCGTGGCAAAGATGAATAAATGGAGATTCAGATGTGTTAAGTTACTTGCCAAGGTCACATAACAAGTATGAGACTAGACCAGAATTTAAAGGAAATCTGTATAACAGTATCATTAAATTCTAAGCCTGTGAATTGAAGAAAAGAAACCCTTTTCCACCTTAGGGTCAGACTAGCTTTAGAGGAAGAACTGCATGCAGAGACTTTTCTGTTTCGTGATGATATTGGAACTCTATATCACAGTGTATTGCCTAATCTCTTCTGAGGATATAACATTACTTGCTTTGCTGATTTTCCTAAAAGTTGGCTCTTATAAAGCCTACCTAAGGTAACAAGAAATGCAGCTTCAATTCAAGCCCTGCAATGAACTCTGGAAGGGAATGCATCTGGATTCCCTTCACCGAGTATAAAGTGTAGCTCTCAGCCAGAAACACTGCCTCTTACTGCTGAGAATCCCACACCGAATCCAGAATTTTCACTCCACGCCATTTTTTACTACTTATGTTAAAACTGTAAGAGTGGCTCTCTCTGTGTTGAATTGAAGTGAACTACACAGCTCTTTCATGCCCTTTGTATCATTAACCTATGATGTATCTTTGGCTTCAAGAACTTAGATGAAAGGAGGGTTTTCTTGTTTAGCAGGTTGTTTGTGGACTCTCATCTCAGATATATAGATTTGCCACTGGGCTGTTTTGTTCCTGGGTCGTACTGGGCATTGGAGGAATTTTTGTGCCGTTACTGCTGAACTGAACTGAAATTTTCTGAGTCTCTCTTTATGTTCTGTGTGAGGCATAAGAACCTACATATTTAATAAGCCTCTCATGCACCTTGAATTTTGAAAAATAGATGCTTTAGAGGATTGTAGAAAAATCCATGGCTGTAAAGTTTGTCTTTCTGCTTAAAGATCCAGACAGTATGATGTTTTCTGAGCATCTCTCTGAGGATTTAGCAAATGCTTCTATTTGCTATGTCTAGATCCCTCTCTTAGGAGCTAGAGATAAAACACCCCTTTGTAGCTTCCAGTTTAGTTCAGGAGTCAGAATCAACATTTATAGTGCGGAGTAAAAAATTATTGCTATGCTTTGCTCTGTTAGATCTAGTAAATTACTCTGCCATGATACACTGACTTCCTAGTTAAATATTCTGTTAAATTGAAGGTCATTATCTGAGGAATCTTTTGTAGGGTTTCTCAATCCTGGATGTACCATACTATCACCGGGAGAATTAAAAAAATTGGCACTCAGGCTGCACCCCAGGCCTATTAAAACACTGGGATTGGGATGCAGGCATGAGTGTTTTAACACCCGGGTTTTAGTTTCAGTTTCTGTCTTAGCAGAAAGTTTCTCTCCTACTCCTTCCCAAGCATCTGTACTTTGGGTCCTGTGTGTTTCCCAGAGACATCCATCATCAGTGGAGCAGGGTTTTTATTCAGATCTGATAGGAGGCCACGTACTTTGCTTTCCATCTGGGATGCCAGGTCTAACTCTTTAATTAGGCTTTCCCCACGTCCGCTATTGTATCTCATTGTAATTATAACAAGTTGGCATGGCTTGTGTTTGAGCAAGGCTTTGAATGATATGGGCCTGTTCTCTGACATTTAAATCAGAAAAAAAAATTTGCCGAGAGCAGAATTGAGGGGTTACCCGAGAGCCCCCAACCAAATAATCTATCTTCAGAAACATAATTTCCTATTTGTTTGTGTATTGCATTTCAGGAAGTGTTAGGTGCTGGGATGATGAGAGAGGTGTAAAGTAATTCTACCAGCCACCCACAGGTAAGATGTTAATTACATTGGGTGGGAGCCCAACACCAGTTGAAAACTAGATCCCTGAATACTGAGACGGGTGATTTTCCACTGAAAAAATATTTTTCCACTCTGGGGGTTATGCTGCTGACCTGAGACAGCAATTTAATAGTAGGGTCAGTTAGCTTATGTTAGCTTTCTTTTTAGCCCAAGACTTTCTCAAAGTCCCAGTTAAGCCTAGGGACAGAATCACTGGCTTGGAAATGCAGGTCTCTAATGTTCTCCATTGTTTGCGCGATTCTCCAGATGCCCATCCACTTCGGCCTGGGTGGTCCAAGCCTGTGTTGCAGGCAGCTGCAGAGGTTCCAGCAGGCTCAAAGCCTCTGACGCAACCTTCCTTGTGAAGACTGATTGGCCAAGAGCTGGCAGCCAGCCACAGCTGTATTTTTTTTTCCCCTTTAGTGTTTGCACTTTTATGTCTAAGCTGCTACCTTTGCTGAACTGAATGGAGGCAAAGTGTTTGAGCTTTATTTTCAAAACTGGGAAAGGTTTATGAGAGGAAAGGGTATCCAGGTTTTCATGTGGGTCTCTAGCAGATGATAGCAGTATTTTTGTTTTTGTTCGTGTTTTGGTAAGCATTTATAGCTTCAGGTATCTCAGAGTTCTGTTATTTCTTTTTGACTTTATGCTTCTTAAAGAATTATTGATTAAAGTAATTTAAGGGCTAAAACAAGGAGGCAATGTGCACTGCTCATGTTTTACAGCTTCCTGAATTGCTTATAGAAGACTCAGTTATCAAAATAGTGCCTAATTTTTGGAGTGCTCACCTTGATTTCAGAGACACACCCACTTATTACTGCCACGTCTTGTCTTTATATATTTCCTTATTCAGTAAGGATAACTGGGATTGAACAAGGGAATGGAATAAATTGCTTTTTGTTGACTGTTGTCTAGGTGACAGTCTGAAGCAGCTAATCCTTACAACAGTTCTCTAAGGAGGGCACCATTAATATCTCAATCTGACACCAGAGGAAGCTCAGAGAGGCAAAGCAACTTGGCCAACTAAAAATACAGAGATGCCAGGAGCTGAAGCTTGGAAATTGTGATGCCAAAGTCCATACTTTATGATGGCCATCAGTTGCATCCCTGCCTCAGCTAATGCACAAAGCCAGGGCCTAGAAGCCATCTTAAAACTAAGGACTGTTTTGCACGGCAGCTCTTATCGTGTCTTATTCACCACTATATTCCCAGAGCCTGGAATAGAGCATCTTACATAGTCGATGCTTGGCAAAAGTCTTCTAAATGACTGAATATTTTTCTTTTAATCGGAACTCTTCCAGTAGCGTGGTCAAAATATGTATGCTTTGATCTAAATTATGGTGGTGTAGTATTATTGTTATATTTAGTGTTGAACTTGGAAGGCTCTTTTACACTTTCTGAATTATGCTTTGAAGGAAATGAGAAACCCCGTTGTTTGGTTCTAACTGGTGCAGTGAATGTCAGCAACTTAAGCCCTTTCTGCTGCCCCTGAGGAAGTCAGCTCCTGAACAAATACCTGTGGGAGAAAAATACAGTTTGTGTCTTATCTGATTCAAAAAGTTTTGTCTTGCTCTTCAGAGGAAAGCTGGTGAAGTCTTGGCATAGTGAGGCTGTTTAAATGTGAAACTTCTAAAAGAGACACTGCCTGCACTGGAGATGCCAACAGTCAGTGCATATGATGCCAGGTTTGTCAGAATGCAGTAATTTTCCTGTCTTATTTTATGGACATGCAATATACTATATGTCTCAAGCGCTGAAACATCCGTGATAGCATTGGATACCTAAACTAAATCAAGCTTGGCATAACCATGCATAGGCGCATGTGGGCTTATGCCCATGTAGGTTTATTGATAGAAAATGGAAAGTGGGGGAGCAGTTTAAATTATCAGCTTTTCTAGGAAGCAAAGTAATTGATCTTTTTGTAGAGTTTTTTCTTTGACTGTTCTTATGAAATATAAAAAGTTATTATAGTTAAAATGCTTCTGCAATTTATTAGGACTGCTTCTTCTAATCTCTTCTTATAAAGGATTCTTTCCTGTAAGAATGCTTAAGAGATTATATAGAAAGAATACAATATATAATAATAGTAATACCAAACAACAAATGTTTTTTTTTTTTCCCCCAGTCATTGTTACAAAAAGGGACTTTGTCTATGATACCTCAGAGGTGGGTACTATCCATCTACTTATGTGTGAATTCCAGGGCTCTGAAAGGTTTAAGACCACACAGCCAGCAAGAAGTAGCAGTGAGCTTTAAGTCCAGGTTATCTGAGAACCAAGTTCATGGCAGATTCTTACCCAGGATTCTATCTCCTGGTGATACAGACAGGGAGTTTTTGGACTACTGTGGTTTCCCTACTACTGTCCTTCATAAAGTATGCATGCAGTAATACAAATTGTACTTCTCTAAATATTAATTAATTTGTGGATTTACTAATAAATTACTTGGTCTTGGCAAACTCAAGGAGGCCGTTTAGGTGAGGACACCCTATCATATTTTGGCAGAGAGCTACCGGATCCAGGAACTCCAATGTCATTTCGTAAAGGTATGATTACACCTTGGGCCAATGAGCCCATGTAGGCCTTGTATTTAGAAAAGCAAATGATAGTAGCCAGACCCCATGTAGAAAGATGTCCTACTTCATGACCAAAGATATAACTCAAGAATGCTCTATGGAGAACATTTTCTTTTTTGGATGTTTGGTTGATTCATTTGGAAACAAATTGCAGTATGAGACGTGGAACGACATGGTAACGAAGAATAAGGGGTTGAGGGTAAAATCGCCTGGATTTGAATTTCAGTCCTACTGTTTACTAGCTGGTCATATTCCTTCAACATTCCTTGCCTCAGTTTCCTCATCTGTAAAATGGGAATAATGTTCCCTTTGAAGGGTCAGTGGGAAGATAGAAATAAGATGATCTTGGAGGTTATGTTTGTCTGACAGAGTAAGTGCTCAACAAAAGTTGACAAAGATCATTAAACTTGTTTTCCTTTATTTTTACAGTTATGGAGAGTGTTAGGTGAATATGGTGATTCTAAATCAATTGGATATTTCTAAGCATTGTCTTAGCAGGCTTGAAGAACCTAATATGTGATTTTTCTCCATCATGGAGAAATAATCAAAGAACTAGAAACTAGGAGCCGGCACAGAGTTCCCACTTCTTTGGCTGGAGCTAAAAATTATACCCATGGTATCTTACTTTGCAATTTGTACTTTTTGAGCGTCTGGGCTACACTTCTTTTTTTTCTTTTTTTCATATCATTAACGGACTGAAATTCAGCATTCCTTTTCAAATTCTCCGTTGTTCACTCTTGCATCACACTCCTTGTCCCAAGCTACAGTGCCCCAGTTTATCTTATGTGTACGTTCATTCTCAGTGGTGTTAGGTATTTGTTCTTTTCTGGCATCCACCTTGGTCCACACCTTACCTTGGGTCTATAATAATGACAGGCTATGCATTACAGAAAGTCTTACTGTGCAATTAGTGAAGTGCTTCAGTACTGTGTTTCTTGTGTTTTTCATAGCCTAGTTTAATGTCATAATAATGGTTATTTACTTGACTACTCCAAGATACTTTCTTTTCTCTTTTCCCAAACCTTGAAGTTAGTTATTTAATGTGTTTTTTTTTTTTTTGGCCATAAATACTTTTTCATATGTACAATAGAATTTCATTTTATTTCTTAAAAGTTCAGTAGCAGTGGTTCTTTTGCAGTTTCCATACTTGAAGTAGTATTGAAAAATCTTAACTTTTCTAGAAGGGTTTTCTAATTTAGGCCTTTTCTAGTTCATATAGGGCTTCTTTCCTTTTTTCCTGCATTTGAGTCGATGTAACTTATTTACTGTTTTTTTTTTTTTGATGATAGATAAATCTTGAATCTATTGAAAAAGGGATTACATTATTGAAAGGGATTACATTATTACTCCGTATGTTTTATTCCTTTATTTCCTGTTATTAGTAATAATCTCCATTTATATAAAATATATAGTTTGCAAATACTTTTACCTATAATGCTGTTACTTTCATTTGACAAATTAGGAAATTAAATGACAGATGACTACTAAGTGACGTAATGGTATTGTCAGCTCAGTTTATAACAGCAGAATATATGTTTCCAATATACCACAATGCTGTTTTGAGAGTCACACTGTAGTTACATGTAGGTAGAAATAGGTGAGTATCACCGAAGATGTGAACCAAGACTACCCATGTATCTGAGGCTTCCTTTTTAATACAAATGTAACATGTTTTCAGGCTCACATTGCATATGACATTAAGCAGATATGGTTGTTTTCAAGAGATCTGACTTTGTCTCTCTCATCTTATGATAAGCACTTCTTAACTTGTTCTCCCTCTTCCCTTGATTTTCATCTATTAAGAAATCAGAGGACTTGCAGTCTGTGACTTCCCACCATCTTAAGCAATTTATGTAATTTTTCTCAACTTGTTTTTCTCATTAAATGTAATACCACAACGGGTGACTGTGAAGAATTGGCACAGTATCAAATTCAATGTAGTGTATCATATAAATATCTTTTAATATTGTTATTGCTTTCATATTGTGTTTTACTTACGGGGTTGATTTTTTAAGAGGTATCATATTAGCAATTCTTATGTTAACCACACAGCAATTCATTGGATTACTCCATGTTCAAACAGCACTCCAGAGCTTTGGGTCTTTGGCTTTAAGAGATCTGAGATGCCTTCCAGTGATCTGTTCAATTAGTTGACTGATAGATTTGTAACTGTAATCCATATCTCAGCTGAAACGAAGAGCCTAAGCACAGAGAGGTGGGGAATGATTTGAAGTCAAAGAGCAAGTTAAGTGACAGAGAAAACAAACAGGAACTTAGGTCTTTTGATTCCAATCACTGGGCACCGTCCTTAGAGAATCATGTAGTAATACTAATTGTATATTCTGGTTCAGAAATACTTCAATTAATGTGTGTATTTTCAGGTGGTTCACACCTATTTCCAGTGTGGATACCCACAAGTGTTCCACATGGAAGATTGTTTAGAGACTAAAACAACTTTTCAGATGTCTTAACGTAGATGGTTTCCTCCGAGCTGCTATGAATAATTTCTGATTGCTGTCCAGTGGCAGATTTGCCATTACTCCCTCTTCTCCAGGGAAAGAATTAATTTCTGATATAAAATACCTCCATAACTTTAGACACCAACCCTCTGAAGAAGGTGAAAGCAGAGTTAGCTCCTTCCCCTTAATTTTTAGGGCAGAAAAGGGGCTTTACATGAAATTCATAAAATTATCATGAAATAAATATTTGGATTCATTCATCAATGTTCACCCATGCATTGACTCTGTTTACATAGGTGGCTGAGAAGTTTGATGCAAATAGCTTTAGGAATCACAGTGCAAATCAAAGGAATCTCATGCATGCATGCATGATTAGTTCTCTTCAACGTTTTAGACAAATAAATAAAAAAGAATGCCAAATTGTTTCTGTTTACTCTGAGGCAAAATTGCTAAACATTGTGAGAAGAAAGGAGTGGTTCATTTAATAGCATTCAGGAGCTTGGTTCTGTTTTATTAAAGGTGTGTACTGTTTTTTCCTTGCTGCCACATTTGTTTGTATTTGGGGCACTCTATTCAGCGATCTTGGAAGCTGGATCTCAGCCACTAGCAAAACTACTCTCTTTAATAACAGTGATGAATGTTCATTTGTGACAATAATCCATCACAGGCTTTAGAATTCTCCTAAGAAGCTGGGAATGGTGGCTCAGGCCGGTACTTTGGGAGGCTGAGGCAGGTGGATCAAGAAGTTGAGAGATTGAGACCATCCTGGCCAACATGGTGAAACCTCAACTCTACTCAAAATACAGAAGTTAGCCTGGTGTGGTGGTGCACTCTCCTAGTCCCAGCTACACAAGAGGCTAAGGCAGGAGAATCACTTGAACCTGGGAGGCAAAGGTTGCAGTGAGCCAAGATCGCGCTACTGCACTCCATCGTGGCAACAGAGTGAGACTCCATCTCAAAAAAAAAAAAAAAAAAAAAAAAAAAAGAACTGTCATAAGAAGTGCATTTAATACCATGTGCCTTTAAAAGGATTGAAAGCAAGAGGCATACAAGAAAAGAGTGATAGAATTTTAAAATTATGATTATTATTAAAGGCTTCAGTCTTATAAATAGTTCTATAAAGGGTTAGAATGTGACTGGTGAAATTCCAGTCAACTGAAAAGGTGATCTTTTAACTCAAGAAATGTGGGATATATCTTAAGGTTGTTTTTTTTTTTTCTCATCCACAAATCTTTGCAAAGCCTGTGAGTCTACATGGGGAGAAACATCTCCATAGAAAACATGTTCAAATGACAGGTTTTTATGATCTAGACATTCCAGAATTTCATAAGATTTACAAGGCTCCAGTAAAATGTGGTAGATAACCCATCAAACTCCACTGGCTTGAAATGAAACATTTCCATGAAGTGGAAATCAACGTGGTTTAATTAAAACACAGTTCAAAGGGAAATAAAGGAATGTGATGTAACAGATTTAGTTAAAATAGTGCATTTTCAACATACTCCACCACTCTCCTTTATTTCCTTCTCATCAGTGAAAACGGCAAAGACATCACTAATTATCCTTTACCTGTGATGCTATTGACCCTTATTAGGTATATTAGAAATAAATATAGCTACTTTGAAATAGCATTTTGTTAGGTATACACATGCAAGCACACACATACTCACTTTAGATTTTCACTTGGAAGAGAAGCACTATAGAGACCCCTTTTTAATTTGGGGAGGAGACGTGGATATCTAATTTAAATGTATTTTTAGTGTTGGCTCATAGGCATGTTTTCAAGCAAGCTGGATCTTTTCTCTCGACTTTACTGTGTGCTGTGAGTCTGGAAACAGGTGTGGGACATATAGTTAGTTTTGGTTCTTCTTGGTCAAAGCCTTGTAACATTTTCTTCTGGGGGATGGGTGTGTGCATGGTGGCAGTAATGGTGAGATGTAGATCTTTTTGTCTCTACCTCTGCCTTAGCTTACTTTTTCTTAGTTTCATTTCAACAGAAATGACTGTCATGGCTCAGAAGCTGAACCAAGAGAGATGCCATCAGGAGGTTTAACAGGTTGAGAAGGAAGCTTGTCAGTACATTTAGTGTTTGTAGGCTCTTAGGATTTGTCCCACGCTAATAAAACTTTCAAATAATTATTCAGGGAAAAAGGGATAGATTCTTAGTGGGCAGATTATTCTTGTACACTAACCATGCTACCCCTTTTTAGTATCACAGCACCTATCAAATCAAATGAATCATCCCCAAGGTTGCTTTTGAACACAGAATCAGAGCACAGAAATGTAGATGGTCTACTTTTTGTTTCTTTTCTTTTTTGAGACAGAGTATCACTAAGTTGCCAGGCTAGAGTGCAGAGGCATGATCTCAGCTTACTGCAACCTCTGCCTCCATGGTTCCAGTGTTTCTTATGTCTCAGCCTCCCAAGTAGCTGGGAATACAGGCGTGTGCCACCACACCCAGCTAAATTTTGTATTTTTAGTTGACACAGGATTTTGTGGCTGGTCTTGAACTTCTGGCCTCAAGTGATCCACCTGCCTTGGCCTCCCAAACTGCTGAGATTACAGGCGTGAGCCAATGTGCCTAGCCTCTTTGGTTCTTAAACTCTACTGTGTGCCAAAAGCACCTGGAAGGCTCATAAAACACAGATCACTGAGCCCCACTCCCAGAGTCTCTGCTTTAGTAGGTCAAGGAATGGAGCCCAGGAATTAGCATTTCTAGTAAGTCTGCAGGTCATGCTAATGCTGCTGGTCTGGAAACCTGCTGAAAAGACTACTGTGCTGTGGTAGTAATGTGTTGTCTAGTTGTACTATAGCCCCATGAATTCTTTTCACTTTGCTGTGGAGTATAATTTCCTAATGACTAGGATACTTGTGTCCAGCAAATGCATTTTTTTTCTACTTCAGACAATACTGGATAGCAATAACAAACTCTTATTAACTAATACTTTTCCTCCATCAGCCACCAAAGGTAATATTATTGAGGCATTTGAGGTTATTTGGTAAGTATATATAGCATAATTGAGATGGCCACAACATTCTTTAATAATTATTACATATCAATTATACTTTTCTGAGCATCTTCTTTAGGAGATTTGCTTTCACTGGTAACTGGATTGCCTAGCTAGAGTTTTGGGAGTCTGCATTTTCTCATTAGAAAACAGCTTACAAACCATCTTCTTTAGATGGAGCTATTTCTCTAGAGAGGCAATCTCTTCTATCACAGATTAGTTTCACCTGCTTCAATTTCAGAGGGTAGCATTTTTCCTTGCCTTGTCTTCCATAATGAGTGGGGTGCACACTTTGAGTTTCCCATGTGCATTTATGATGAGTGATGGGATCTCACATTTATTAAGAGCTTACTATGTGTCAGGAGTTACTCTTGGCACCTTATATGCATTAACTCATTTAATCTTCACCTCAACCATATAAGGAATGTATTTTTATTATCCCTATATTAAAGATGAAGAAGTGAAGCCAAAGAGAGGTGAAATAGTTTGCCTTCATTCACACTGATCATATGTGGGCAAGCTAAGATTTGAATCCCCGAGATTAAAGATTTTATCGCCTATTTGTTGCTTTTGCTCCTCCCAATATGGTTGGTGGGGAGGGGAGCTTATCCCCAACTCATATTTTCCGTAGAAGTGGGCAGAAGCTTCATTGCTGCTCTTCAGGTTCATCCAGTACAGAGCAACCAGGACAAGAGGCGGACAGCAGCTAGAATTGAGTTATGCTCAGGTCACTAAGCTGTGCCCACACTAGGGTAGGCTCCACGATCATGAGTGTGCCTCTCCAACTTCACACAAAGGCTCTGTGTGTGGTTAGAAGGAAACTCTTGTTCTGCTCCCCAGGAAGTGAGAAGTATAGAAGAAACACGTTGGGGTTCTTTCTGACCTCTCCTTCTCTGTGAAAACCAGGGTATCCTTGCTGGTTTCCAGCTGTTCCTATGATTGGGGTGAGGGCATGAAGTTAAGTTTGGGGTATCTATGGGTGGTAGAATTAGCCTGATTGTGACCTCAATCTAAGCCAACTATCTTAGGTCATGTTCTCTAGAAGAAGAGCCTAAGGCGAGGATTTGCATGCATGTGGTTTGTTGAGAGAGTGCTCTATAGAAAAAAACCACAGTGGAGGGAGGGGAGCAGAATAGGAAAGGGAGAAGAGCTGAGCAAACAAGGATGTGGCCTCAGGTTAAGTGCACCTGATCCACAGTGGAAGGTGCCAGCACATAGAGACCAGGGCAGAGTTACTTGCTTTTGAAACAAGAGGGCTGATGGGCTGTCGGGGATGGGGCAGGGAGTGGATGGTTGGCTTTTTACTTCTCAGAAGAAGTAGCCCCATTAGCTGAGGACAACTCTTCAGATAAGGGGGTCATCTTTGAGATGTTAAGCAGTCAATACTGATGGTAGCTGGGGTGGGTGCACTGGTACCCACCTTCAGCAAAAGGAGATCTAGGAGTGGTTACTAAGCTCTGTTTTCACATTTAGCTTTAACGGAAATAAACCTTGTATGTACATCTTCTGTTTGACTCATATATCTACTCTTCACTTGGGGAAAAAGAGATTTGATTATCACTCTAAAACCCCAGAAATAGGCAACTAAGGTTTACTCTGCATGGATACCAGCTTGTGCATTATTTATAGGATAATCACACATTTACTTAAACTTTTCATCACACCAATGTGTAACTGAGTTTGTCTAGAAGAAGGACATTGAAGTAATAAGCTGTTTGCTTTGTTTTTTTTTTCTTTCTAATAAATGAAGGGTGTAATCCTAGTTTATTGTAAAGAAAAGAAAACAAGAGAAGTCAAAGCAAACCTATAAATGGTACTTCTGGCTGATATTGAGATTGCACCAGTCATGAAGGCTTGTAACATATGGAAAATATCCAGGCTTTGGAGAAAGACAAGGAAAGGTTCAAACTGAGATTCTGCCCTCAATAAGCTGCTCAGGCTTAGGTAGTTAACCTCTATGAGATCCATTCTCACTCATAGGATTGTGGAAATATTTAATAAAAGATGTTGCATCTAAAGCTTTTCTTACAATGCCTGGCCAATAGTGGGGGCACAAAACATAGAAATTTCTTTCCTGGAACTATTCATTTAGTAAAGATGTATTGCCTGTACTACCAGAATGTATCCCGAGCAATGTGCTGGGCACTGAAACTATCAGCATGAATGTGACATAGTCCTTGCTCCTGAAAACTTTTAGTCTAGTGAGGGAAACACCTCAGTAAATAATTACAGTGTTGAGTGGGACTAAACAGGTGTAGCTTTGGGAGACTGGTTAAGGAAGTAATTTTGTGCAAAGACTGAAAAGTCTTTGCAAAGGAGAAAAAAACTGAGTCAGATTTCACAAGATGGGAACAAGTTTGCTAATAGATAAAAAAGGCCCAGGTAGAGGAAAATGGCAAGGCATGGATGCATGGAAAGCCACGTGGTGTGAAACATTATGTTAAGGGCCATCAGCAACTACATGCTCAATATAAGTTGTCTCAAAACTCTGTTTTTGGACAACCCGATGTTCATATTTCTTATAAATCATAAATCAATACTTTCATTTTGCTCCTATAAACTTTTGAACTGAAAGACTATGTATGACACTTCAGTCTCATTCCAAACGATTTCTGTATGCACCCAGTTTTCAGGCGCTGCCTCTGGTCAAGCAATAGGGTAACACTGCAGCTCAAAAAACACGTGGGTGTCCCATCAACCAACTTTACTCTATAACAGGTAATGGTTACCACTTACTGGCAGTTTGATATGTGCCTTGTGCTAAATGCTGGATGTGCATCATTTTATTCTCACAACCTTGTGAAGTAGATTGTTTCAAAGGAGGAAGCACGTTTCAGAAAGGTTAAACAACTTGCCCGAAGTCATATAGCTTGTAAGAGGCAGAGCCAGCATATAAACCTACTTTTACCAGCATTTTATTTTATTTTATTTTATTTATTATTATTATTTTTTTTTGAGACAGAGTTTCGCTCTTGCTACCCAGGCTGGAGTGCAATGGCGCGATCTCGGCTCACCGCAATCTCCGCCTCCTGGGTTCAGGCAATTCTCCTGCCTCAGCCTCCCGAGCAGCTGGGATTACAGGCACGCACCACCGTGCCCAGCTAATTTTTTGTAATTTTAGTAGAGACGGGGTTTCACCATGTTGACCAAGATGGTCTCGATCTGTCGACCTCGTGATCCACCCGCCTCGGCCTCCCAAAGTGCTGGGATTACAGGCTTGAGCCACTGCGCCCGGCCTACCAGCATTTTAAACCATTTTGATGCATAATCATACTTTGCATATTCCTATAATCCCCCTCTGCCATAAGCCTTCTCTGAAGATTCTGAGAAAAAAAACAAAGTTTTCCCAGCTTCTTTTCTACTTTCACAAGGCAGCTGCACTGCCAACAGAAGTTTCTGCAAGAATAAAACAATTTACTTTTGCCAAGACAAAAAAGGATTAACCTAATGTGGTGCCGCTCTGCTTGCCAATAAATTATAATATCTTAGATTGGAAGAAATTGTGGAAGTCATCTTGTCCAGGTTTTCCTTCCGAGAATGGCCTCCCCAAGCAGAGGTTATCCAGCCTTTGTGTGAAAACTTCCACTGATTTTTCTACGGCTCACTTTGGCATGGTTCCAGTTGGTACAGAACTCTTTATTAATTTTCATTTTGTAACATCATTTTAGAGAATATAGGTCTATCTTCTATACAAGTGTAAGCCTTGGTATCACAAAGATCTGGGGTTACATCTTCCTGACATGGAATATTATTTATCCTCACTCAGCTCCCACCTGCTCATTATTAAAATGAAAAGAGAATCCGTAGTACTGTCAGGTCCAGGTAAGGATTAAAGGAGAAACTCACATCTCTAGTACAGATCCCCAGGGGAATCTGAGTAGTCTGTTTAATTTCTAGGTAAGGATAGAACTTTTGAATTAGGTAACCCTATAGGCCGTTGGGCAGGAAGTAGTTTATCTGCCCCGTGTCAGGTATCTTATTGTGCATAGGGTCCAACTGGCATGATAGAATGTCCTATTTTAAAAGTTCGCCATGGTTGTGCTATATCTACATATGTGGGACTACATACGTGGCAGTTTCCTTCAGGAGAGGGCCACAGGCACAGTGGCAACTTAGAAAGTAGAAGAGTCCTGCATGGTGTCTACACCTAGTTTCATATACAAGTGCTCAATAATGTTAGTTTATTTCATTGTTTTCTTATTCCACTTGACAACCTTTCAAATTCTCAGAGATCTTTCTCACTTGGTTCAATCCTGGAGATACATCCAAGGCTTACTGTGTTTGTTTCCTATTTCTGCTGCAACTCCCTTCCCCCACTGCCCCACGCAGGAATTTCATCTTCCAACTTTTTAGTTTTTTTCCTATAGTCCTTAGATAATGGTGGATCCCAAAGCGGGCAAGTCTTCAAAGTTAAACAGTCAACACAATTGATTCTAATGTACCGCTACACTGAAATTTTCATTCTGTAATGAGGGAAGTAGAATTCTATCACAAGTGATTTCTGTTCCCCACCATTTCTAATAGCCTTCATTAGATGGTAAGAAGTTGAAACTATTAAATCTACTAGAAGTTGCATTGAAGGTGTTTGGAGGATCAGAACATGCATGTAATGATCGACTGTCTCTTCCAGTTCTTGTTGATTGATTGATCCTTCTATATTTCCTGAGACCTTATGCCCTAGGCCAGCTCAGCTTCTAGTCCTGTTGTCTTCAAAGTTTAATGTGTATAAAAATCTCCGGGGGAACATTTTTCAGATTTCTAAATCTTATCTCCAAGGATTGTGATTCATACAAAGCCTGAGAATTGAATTTTAAAAATAATTACCAGGTAAAATCATCATCAACTCTATGAACAGAAAGTTGTTGTGGATTTGACAGTGATGATCTTCTCGGATTCAGACTCTAAGCTTTTATTTCTTTCTGGGAGAAAATATTTGCCTTTTACCCCAATGTTGGCCCTTGTCTTTTAACCACCCTTTCACCATACCTCTCAGGAACTGGGGACATGCTGCTGAATCCAAGTCCATCATGGCTGGGTCTGTGTTCTCGATACCAATTGAAGATAGGGATTTCAGGACCCAGAATAAGGTAAGGGACAGGTAATTAATTAGATGAAGATAACAAAGGAAGACTGATTCTATGACATATCTCTGGTGTGATAGGTGTAATCAAAACCAAAATAGTTGAACCGTAGACACCATGCCTGAAGTTGTCATCCTTGGACTCTTCTTCATTACCCAAATTGCCGTTTGAGTTCCTAGCTCATTTTATTCTTCTCTTTGGTTTTCTGGCTCTGGTTTTTGTGTGTGTAAATTCCTATTTCTGACACCCTTATCTGACCCTGACTTCTAAACTATGACTTAAGTCTAATATTCAATCATATATACCTGTTGAAAACTTACACAAAGATAATAATGTAGGTAATCATGATGATGATAATAAACATCTACAGAATATATATTGTAAGTTTTACATATATGTAATCTAATAAGAATAGTTGGTCTTGTTCTTATCCCCCGTTTTAGGAAAACAAACTGAAGAACAGATAGGTTAGATTATACAGTTGTTAAGTGGCAGGGCCAGAATAAAGACGCAGGCAGTTTGGCTTCTGAAGCTGTGCTCTTTTCAAGTGTATTATATTGTTTTATTCCATCTTTACCAAGCCTTTCATTGCTCACCAAGTGACAAAGAAGTCTCTGAAAAAGCTCTTTTCTTTTGCGCTTGTGATAACCTATGGCATTGGGGGGCTAGAGTTCCCAATAATTCTTCTTTGGAATTCATTAGGCAGCATTTAATTTCAACATTTTTTCCCCAAAAGAGCATTTTTGAAAGCATGGCATTTTCTGTTATCTCCCCTAAATAATGAGATCACCCAAATGATTCCGGGGGGCTAGTTTCATTTTATCAGTGGCGCCTTTGTTGCACAATTTACATTTTTGCTCTTGAAGATACAATAAAAGATTTATGTCTGACGGGCTGTGATGTGGTTTGCATCTAAGAGAAAAACAATTCCTTCCAAAAAAATACCATATCCCCAAATGATTTCATAATTGCAAACAGTGTTGACGAGCTCTTTGGCTTAAATAAGTTTATAACATATTTGCTGTGTTTTTGTGTAGATATGTTTTGATGTGCTTGCTAAGGAAAAATAATTAAAACTCCTCTGCCATTTCTAATTGAGAAGAAAGAAATGTAACCCATTCGTTGATGTCTCCCATCGTAAGATTATTTTTTCTCCCTCATTTCATTCCAGATTTGTTTCAAGGATTAACTTGCGTTAAATAGTTTCAGGTCTGAACATCAGCCATGTTTCTCATTATTGGAGATCAAAATGGCCTAATTCCCTTTGTGCGCTGGTGTCACTAAAACACAAGGGAATCTTAAAAGTACAAACATCTGATAGAAGCACCACATTTCCCTAGTCAATCTGCCCAACAGGGCTTACATATTTTCCTGAACTTACTGCTGGAACAATGCTTTGTACCAGTAGTTTTAGGGTTCTAGTGTCATGCTTAGACTGGGCAAGACTTTTAGTGAAGATATGCTGGCCCCAAGGCTCTCATTGCCCTTGAACTTGCAAGTGTGTCATTATCAACTTTGCATTCTAATGCCCCTTGAATCAACTATTGTCTTTGATCTTTAGGCAGAATGTGAGCATTCACCTGATGACATAAGGACTCATGATCTACATCAATCTAGGGGCCTCTGTATTTAAACAAACCTGACTTTAATCCACTGATAGTTGTGCCACCTGTGTCAAAGTTGAAAACTTTCATCATCTACAGAATGGGACTACTGGTAATAAATGATGTATATTAAGGAAGTGCTGAGCAAAGGAGGACATGTGAAGTGCCCAGTTAGTGCTATTTCATGATACCTTATTACACTGAAAGGGAGGATATCAATTTCAAAGGCTTCTGAAGATTCTTTCCAGCTCCAGCATTTCATTGTGACATTGCTAGACTTGGTTACCTGGTTGATTCAGCTTAAGTGATTAGATGCTAAGGGAAAATTTGAGGGGCATAGAGGCATAGGGCAAGAAATAGCAGCTATCTTCACTGCTTAAGAGCTGAACCAATTAAGACAGATAACCAAGCAGTAAAAGAAGTGGACACCAAGGTATCACTTTTATGACTGATGAAACCAAGAGTGAAGACTAAGGCATGTGTCTATGGCTTCACCCTGGAGAACTTCACAAAGAGCCAGCTTTATCCTTTCAACTGGTCTGGGTTCTAAGTCTGAGCCTATCTCCCACAAACACTATTTTCACAAAGTGAAATCTAGGTCACTTATTCCTCGAACTCAGTAGACGTTGAAGCAGACAATCCTGTCATTCCCACCTGTGATGTTCCCTTCCAGGGGGAGGAAATAGCAAGCTGCTATTTCTTGCCCTATGCCTCTATGCCCCTCAAATTTTCCCTTAGCATCTAATCACTTAAGCTGAATCAACCAGGTAACCAAGTCTAGCAATGTCACAACTGGCTTCACACAAGAGGACCAGAGAACATATGTTCCCTCTGAGAGCTTGCTCCCAAGAGGAGATGACAGAGGTCTTCATTCTAATTCCAAAATCACCAGTCAGTGGGGAGGGAGTGAGGGAATGGAGAGAAGCCAAGAGCACTGTGCCAGTGATTGTCCTCCTCCTGGAAGGGAACATCACAGGTGGGAATGACAGGATTGTCGGCTTCAACGTCTACTGAGTTCGAGGAATAAGTGACCTAGATTTCACTTTGTGAAAATAGTGTTTGTGGGAGATAGGCTCAGACTTAGGCATTTCACCTTGCTTGTAGGTTAAATTGATTCATATCAATGAGCTCAGCCTTCTTCTCTAAATCCATAGAGTTCTGGTGGGATAATATCCCACATACAAAGGTTAGAATTAAGTCAAGAATCTTCTCCCGACCATCGTCTCTGCCATCTTTTCTTAGCTCCTTTCTGCTTATGACCGCAACAATGAACCTTAAATAAACTGCTTCGAAGTCTTCATAATGAAGTAACTGATAGGATGGTACTGGCAGCCACATGGACGATAATGAACCTGGGGATGAAGGTCTGATTTCTAATATGCTTTAGTTTTGAAGAGAGATAAATTGTTTTATTAGAAGACTTGGCATCTCTGCTCTTGTCCAGCTGTTTAACAAATGTGAGTCCTTGGTCACCAATGAAACCAGTCTAGAGGGTGTAGATAGCTGAGTATGAGCCAAAATTACTACTGTGAAAACAACTCAAAGCACATGTTCTACTAACAAGGGTGTGGGATGGCATGTAGTACACGCACAATGCAGACGTTTGGAGGTATGCTTTCAAGTTGTGCTTTGCAGGAGGTCTTAGCCACACACACACTTTCAGCATCTTAGAATCCTAGCTTTATGCATGAGTAGAAGGGTCTCCTGTGTGTTATTAGTAATTCCTTCTTCTTTTTTTTTTTTTTTAAGATGGGGTTTCACCATGATGGCCAGGCTGGTCTTGAACTCCTGACCTCAGGTGATCCACCAACGTTGGCCTCCCAAAGTGCTAGGATTACAGGCTTGAGCCACTGTGCCCGGCTGTAATTCCTTCTTTTATTGTGCCATCACTTGGAGGGTGTTCTCAAATCTGAAGCCCTTCTTTTACTACTTTTATCATAGTGCACCTATGTCATATTATTTTAAAAGTTTTTTCACTAGGCTGTGAACTCTGCAGGATTGGGGCTGAGACTGTCTTGTTCACAGCTGTATCAGTAGCACTAAATATGGTGTCTGCTCATGGGAAGGGCTCAGTGAAGATGTTGAATTAAATTAAATGTCAGTTTGCTTCCCAAGGTAGGGTGCACAGGCAGTCTGGTTTGAGGCTCTGGTTTACGTCTTAAGTCATGTGACTTGATTTACTTCTAGCAACAACCTTCGGACTCATACATTTTTCAAGGGCCTCCAAGATTCCTGAGAAATGAATCACACTAACCTTCTTGTTTGGGATATCTTTATCAACAATACACAGGGATATGTAGGCTGCAGAAGTCTCAACACCCAGACGTAAAGAGTCACATTACATCTACCTGTGAACTCTCTATTGTGTCAGTCTATGTGACTGGTTCCTTTTCCTTCAAGGACAACCAAGACTGGGATTCAGGCACAAAATTAAAGGCATTCCAAAAAACTCCATAAACAAGATAAATAATATTTTAATGCAATATTCAAAATTAATGCAAACATTTTACAACTCACAAATATAAACTTTTAAATAAGGCAGTTTTCAGTATTCTTAATTTTCCTTTGCCCCAGTCATACTTCTTTATTGCCTGCCTTGCTCGGTCTTGGAGAAGACAGAACCAATGAGAAATTTTCTTGGCTGCAACTTTCCTGAATTTTACTCCTTTATTTTATTTTAAAAATTTTCTATGTGGTGGTGGGGGGGGGCGGTCTGGGATGGGTGTAGTATGGAGTTTCATTAGTACTGAAAGGTAAATGCAAAAACATAATACAAAAAATGGATGAGGCAGTCAAACCTGAAGTGCCTGCATTAGAAAAGATTTAGCAGGGAAAATGTTGCATATTTCATAACTAGATAACGCAAGACTGAAATAAGTAAAATTTAATAACATTCAGAAATATGGCAGCAATATTTCTCAGATGAGTGTGTATGGCTTCGCTTATATTTGCTTTGTCCTTTATTGGAATTGATTTTTAAAAGGGCTTCTTCTTAAATTGTTCTAGATTTCCTTGTAGCAGCACAGAATGCTGCTATAGGCAAAGTTACTTTAAATGGGAGCAAATGTGTATGAAATCAGCAACTGCTCCAAAGGCGCCATTCTTTCCTACTGGAGGAACTTCATTTACATAGGAGCGCATGAAGCCAGAAAAAGGAGAAAATACAAACATAAAATCTTCAAGAGGCTTCTGGAATCGCAGCAGAAAAACACAACGCTTAAGCGCAGATGTCAAGTGGTTTTTGAGTTTCTTGCAGGCCGGCAGCTCCAGGGGGAGCCTTACCTCCTGGGGAACGTCCAGTTGCTCTGGCTGGAAAATAAAGTGCTGCCGTTTTGCAGGATTTTGGTTGGGGGAAAGGAGGGAAAAGATTGTGTAATTGCAGAAAATCATCCTGAAACTTTTTCAGTTTTATTTGTTTTCAAACAGGAAAATAAAGTGCCAAAGAAGCGTTGAAGAGAAGGGGAAGCCTCAGGCAATTTTTCCCCCTGATTGAGGCACAGCTGTGGCAATATCACAGTATTTCCCTAGTGTTTTCTTTGGATATCCTTACCTGGTGCCAACCATACACAACGAAAGTAGAAGAGAGCTGCTTGGCTGGAATGAAATCCCAGTCAAAATGCTGAGTTTTCCCTTTGCCCATTTTGGTAGCACAGGGGTGTCTGATTTGCTTATACTTGCAAGTGATTCCCGCCCCTTTCTTAGACCTCCCTGCCTCCACAAGCTGCAGACAGGTTTGGTCTGTAGAGTGTGAAATGGGGTGAAAGTGACCCAGTACCAGAGACCAAATTTCTAGTTTTTGCTTCCCCAGCTGCGGAAATGCAGGTATGAGGAAGTAACCTTTAATTTTTTTTTTCTGGAGGAGTCCTCTCATGGCTGGTTGCACATTAAAAACACCTAGGGAGCTTTAAAAAATAGTGATGCCAAGGCCCCACTTCAGCCCTATTAAATTAAATATCATAAGGGTGGGAACCATGTATCCACGAGTTTTTACAGCTCCCCAGGTGATTATAATATGCAGCCAGGGTTGAGAAGTCCAGACCCAGAGCTCAGGCCCCCAAAAGACCTTTTCTCTCCTTAGGGTCGACTCTCCACCCAAATAGCTCGACGATCTCCATCCGAAGCTAAGTCTGCCTTTCAGTTTAATTCAGTCCAATTACATACAATTCTATTTAATAAATACTTATTCAACTGCCTCTCTACCCTTAATTTCTGGTTATATGCCCCATAAAAGTGGTGAGATCTTATTTCCAAAATAAGAGGGCAGAGATGCTTGAATTTATCTCACTTTATAGAAGCATATTTAAAAAAAAATTACCCACTTAAACACAGATTGCAAGTTTCTAAAAATTGTGCATTGGATTCAGATACCATTCTTTTTCTGATGCTCAAAGCTCTGCACAGATAGTTGTTTGTATATGTGTAAGACATCTATCTTTTGATTTGTTCATTTGTCCAGTGCGTGTTAATAAATATCACTGAGCTAAAATAACTAAGAGTACTTGGCTTTTGAAGACTGTCCAGAAAAGTAGGAGACATAATATGTGAGCAAGAGATTAAAGTACTGTGAACTGCTGAAGCTCGAAGAGACATGTATATAAAGATGTTTCTGATTTATTCAGAAGAAGCGGTTGTGCAGGGCAGAGCATGCAGGCTTGCAGAGAGCCTCTAGAAGAGTTCTCCATGAAGTATTTCAGGCAACAGGAGGAGCACATGCAGTTTTCAAAGGTGTGAGTTAAATGTTTTGGGGAAGCCTCACAGGCAACACAGGAGGAGACCAGAAAGAAACTTGAGGGCTCCCAACTCTCTTTAGAGCGTTATCTATTGAGCCATGGTTTCTAAATCATTTTTGCCTCATGGCTGAGTTTCAAATTCATGAATTTACAGCTACCTCTGGGCTTGCAGTGAATGAGAGTGCAGGCTGAGTGGGGAAGGACTATAGCTGGCTTGCTTTTGGAAATTGTTGGAGAAACCTTTGAGGAGGAGCTAGGAATTTAGGCTCTAAAATGGGATTGACCTGGGATTTCATACACGAGCTGTGGAATCTTGAGCAAGTTACTCAACTTTCCCTTACTCAACTGTACGATGAAGACATTTCTACTCACCTCAAAGCTTTTTTTGCTTTGTTTTGTTTTTTGGATGAAGGTTTAATGTATCAGGTATTGTGTAACATGCGTAACAAACTACCCGAACATAGGAAGTATCCATAAAATGGAGGTCTGCAGAGGAACTGAGTTTTCTTTGCATTTTATTTGTGTTTCCCTCCACACCTGGCCTTCCCAGGGACATACCCAAAAGACCAGCACACTGGTTGATGGTGAAAAGTGCATGATTTTGAATACACAATATTAAATGTATTTTAGGAAGTAACCAAGCAAATCAACATCAAGGAACAACACAGTTCTAGAAAGTTATCTGATAGACTCATCACATCTCCTTTATCTTTTTTTTAAACTTTAGACAAATTAAATTGAACAGAATTTAATTGAGCAAAGAATGATTGGCAAGTCAGGCAGCCCCTGAGTCAGAATATGTTCAGAGAGGCTCCCCTGCTGCTACCATATGGTCCAAGAAGATTGATGGACAGAAAAAGGAAAGTGACATACAGAAAACAGATTGGGTACAGGCTTGGTGTTCTTCTTATTTAAACCTGGTTTGAACAACTGGCCATCTTCGATTGGTCAAAACTCAATGATTGACACAAGAGGATGTTACAGTCTGTTTACACATTCAGTTAGGTTATGGTTCAATATATATGGAAAAAACTTTAGGCTGAACTTAAAATATCTAAGAAAGCAGCCTTAAGCTAAAGCTCATCTCACAAACTACAGGTCCATTCTGTAGTTTACTGTGCCTCTACCTTTAAAATTAAAACCACTGCCCAAATTGCCAGGCTCACCCTTTCTGTAGAATCTCATCTGACTTCTCTATGGCTTGCTCATCATTTTTCTTTGATGTGATTTGATTGTGTCCACTTAAATCTCATCTTGAACTGTAGCTCCCATAATTCCCACTTGTTGTGGGAGAGACCTGAATAATTGAATCATGGGAGTAGTTTCAATACTGCTCTCATGGTAGTGAATAAGTCTCATGAGATCTGATGGTTTTGTAAGGAATTTCCCCTTTCATTTGGCTCTCTTATCCTCTGTTGCCTGCTACCATGTAACATGTGCCTTTTGCCTTCTGCCATGATTGTGAGGCCTCCCCAGCCATGTGGAACTATGAGTCTATTAAACATCTCTTTTCTTTATAAATTACCCAGTCTTGGATATGTCTTTATTAGCAGTGTGAGAACAGACTAATACATTCCTTTATTCTTTAAGATGTGGTGAAGAGAGTGACGTTTGAGAAAGACTTTGAAGTATGCGTAGAATTTCCTTACGGCAGAGAATAGGCATTCCAGGTGGTGAGATTAATATAAATAATGGCATAGAAATATATTTAGAAGCAAAAAATAGTAAAAGAATTGTTTTTTGGAACACAGGTCTGTGTACTGGAAAAGTAGAGGAATAAACCTCAAAATTTAGACAGAGGCTACAATTTCTAACTTAAGAATGAAAACATGCACAAGTATGTACATCCTATACAATAACTGACATCTCTTAGCAATCCTGGTTTTAGATTCCTTTTAAAATAATTTGATCTTGTCTTTCGTTCTATTATTTTTATTTCTCTTTGTGTTTATCTCTTCTCTTGTGTGTTATTAAAGACATTTGTGATGAGGGCTCAATCTTGGCCTGCTAAGAGTTCATCTGCTTCTGATGGCTGTTCTTTATCCACCTAAAGTCACAGTCTGTTCTTGGGAGAACATACGCATTTGCACGGCAACCAACTGTGATATGAAAAAGGGAGGACTATAACATTAGGTGGGGCATGAGTGGCTGGCACAGAAGGACTCTGACAAGGCATGAATCTTGTTTCTGTACATGTGTCCTTAATAATAACAAAGTTTTAGAGGGTCGAGTATGCTAAAGGGAGCAGAGTTATTTCTGAATAGCTCATTTTCTGAGGGAGTACATATGATGTCAGCAATTAATTCAGGCCCTAAATTCTGTTTTCTTATAAAAAATCCTATTTTAGTTGCGGTATCTTTGACGCATCTGCTGGCATAAGCAGGATGTATGCCACAAATAAAAATTCAAAAATATCTCTTATAGAACTTGGAAACAGAAATTCTGAAATGGGAGGAAACCTACATATTATCCAGAAGGATCCCCAGGCCCTTTCCGATACAGAGAGAAGTGTAGTCCATGCTGAATCCAGGCACCTCTTGAGTGCAGGGCCTGGAGGAGCTTCAGAAGAGAAGACAACTCTGACAGGAACCAGGTCAGGATTTATAACTGGGTAATTTCCAACCATTGTTAAGAGATCTTTTCAGTGACAAGGCCATTTCTGGAAGAAATGTTAAATGATGCCAAATATGGAGTACGAGTGAAACACATATTTCCAACTCCAATAATGAGAGTGAAAATTTTAGTATTAGGATACTGCTAACAGAGTGTAGAAGGTTGATTGCCAGGCATCACAAAGTCCTTTGGGAAATTATTTTGGCAACTTTACCTAACAGAAGGACAAATGGGTTCTAATTAGAACCTAGAGGCTGCTTTAAAAAATGAGATAGGTCTGGAATGACAGATTATTTGAGCTCAGAGGGACTTGATTGCTTGTTGAGGCGAATGTCTTCATTTTATTGAGGAAATTGATGTCCTGCGATCAATTGATGCCCAGTCTCTGGAAAAGTTTTGGCATTGAAAGGGCTTTATCCATGTTACTTTAATGCCCAGCACTCTCTTCATACATAATCCCAAGAGTATCCTAAAACTTTGCTGGGCCAGTCCCAAGGTAGGTGTAAGGAGGAATGGGTATGTTATATGATGCTGTGGAAAATCTGACATGTCACTGTAAACTACTGAGTGAAATAAGTAGCCAAAAATTACAAAGAGAGTCCAAATAGTGGTGTGGCCAATTCAGTTATTTTTCCGGTCAGCTTCAAGATTTGGGAGAACCAAAATAGGGTCTTGTTTGGAAATATAGGATGAAGAATTTCCTCAAAATCAGAGCAAGGATACCCTTCCAAGTCAATGCAGTAGGAATGAGGGGAAGGGACTCAGATGCCCAGGAAATGAGGATGCCATAAAGAAAAATTAGGGAAGCAGGTCCCAGGCCAGCCAGCCACTGCAAGAGGCAGGTGGCAATTGTGGTGACGTGGTGATGGCAGGAGAACTTCCAAGAAAACATAAATACCTGAGAATTTCAGGAAGAAGGAGGCAGAGCCATTTGGGTGTGGGAAGATTATCAGAATTGGAAGCTTCCTCTGATAATGCTGAAAAAGCATTGAAAAACTGCAGCCCTCAGCTCATGCTCCCGCTGGGATGGGAGCTTGAATATATACTCCATGGTGGTACATAAGACATGAACTTGCTGATGGGAGATGAACCCAGTGATTTCTTACTGATTCGAGTGGAGGAAAAAAAATCATAAATCAGATCACCACATATCAGAGTTTATTTTATAAAGTAACCCAACAATGTTCATAAGTGGCTTCTGTTTAGCAGAGGAACACACACTGAGGAAGTGCAGAGCTGGAAGAAGTTTTTTCTCACTGTTAAATAATGGCATTAAAAAAATTTGCCTCTTGATCTCCATCCTAATAACAGACAGGAAAAAATTATCTTCAGGCATCTACCTATTGAAAAATTTATCAGAGAATATGATAATGGACAGGACCGCAGCAGAAGATATTAGAAATAAAGAACCAGGGTTCTAGAATCTTGGCCTAGGAAGATGCCATATACTTAAAGTCTAACCTCTGCACGGTAGAAGAGAGACTGAGGATTCCAAACAGTTGGCATTATTGGCAATAAAGGGAGGCAGTAGCGTATGAAGTGCAGATGAGCAAGGAATGTAGATAAAAATGACCTGACTTGTCTGACAGCTGCCTCTGCTTCATGCTAAAAGACCACTGAATACTTTATGAAGGCTAATTCTAAGATAAATCATAACTACACTCTATTGTTTCTCTAAAGTATTTGTTAGTATTATTAAACACACATACACAGATGACAGTTGATGGATTAATAAGAGCTTATTTCTTTAACAGGGTCATTTTTTAATCCCTTTAGTGAATACTTTAGATTGTTTACATGCAACCTGCATTATAAGAACCCCCCAACAAGGCCTGTTAGGGACATCTTTGGAACCAGGTGCGTCTGACTTGTCCCTGTCATCCAGACGCGGCTGCTTACTGAGGGCTGGCTGAGGAAGCTGCCCTCTTACTGAAGATGAGCTTGAAAAAGACCAGGGACAGGAAAAACTTGTAATTACACTCTTCTACCACTAGATGCTATACACGTATAAGAAAGATAAAAGTCCTCCGCCATTTCTTTTCCTCATCAGTGACCTCAGTGATGAATGGGTAAGTTAACATATCCCGAATTCAATTACAAATGTTACCAGGAAAGATAAGCAAATGTGAAAATGGAGAACTGTCAGTACTGATTAAGATAATAACTCTAATAACAAATTTATTGAACACATATTGTTTAAGATAGGGGTCTTTAAACTACTGCCTGTGGGCCAAATCCAGCTCACTGTCTGTTTTTGTAAATAAAGTTTTATTGGAACATAGCCACACTCATTTATCTGTGGCTGATTTAGCTCTACAGTGACAGAAGTGAGTAGTTAAGACACAGACTATATGCATTGCAACACTTAAAATGTTTTTTATTTGGTCCTTTATAAAAAAAATTTCCAATGCCTGGTCTAGGCATATAGGCCATACTACCTCAATTAATTCTTACAACTTTATGACTGTGTATTATTATTTTAGAGATAAAGAAATTGTTTAAGAACACATGATAAATTCTGGCACATATATTAAATGGCTATTGTAGACATATAGGACCAGTGCTGTAACTAGTGATATAGGACATGTTTGATACTCTTGGGCTTGGGTAAACAAGATGAATGAAAGCTGGCTTCCAAGTAGGTTGTAGGAGACCCAGAGAAATGAAATTAAACTTATTCAAAGCCAGGCTGGCTTTCTGTATAATCCACAGGTAGAGTGTGGCTGGGATGGAGCAGTTGCCTGTGACCCCGTCCTCCTACAGTGACATGTTCAGAATATAATATGAGGAACTATTTTCACACACTTATTTATAAGACTGAGGGTGGAAACTTTTTAAATTGCGATCGAAACATCAGTGGTCAGATGGAGGACACAGAGAAGGCAGGCAAAGGAAGGCTTCTTTCCAATGTCTTGGCTTTCACCAATTGAAGGGGACTTTTACGTCTCTGGTGTTAGAGAAGGGGCATACCTAGACTCTTAGGATATCTCCTGGGAAGGGAGAAGTTGGGTGTGGGGTTGGGGAGTGGGTGGTATTCCGATTTAGATTCTTTAAGGATATCTTTAGGGATGTCCTCATTGTTTGAGGGGATATCTTTCCCCGTAGTTTATAATGAGCCATGACATACTAGGATTGTCCTTGTTGACTGCTCATTCCACGTGTGATTTCTGGTCTTTTTTTTTTCTTTTTCTTTTTTTACAGAAGTGTTTGGGTAACTAATTGCCTCAGAGTCATACATTGTGAGGAGGAGAGGGGAGATTCAGAAACTGGATGTAGTCAGCCAACTTAATCCTTTATCCCATATGGTGAGATGGAGCCATATTGCCTAGGCCTTCCAAGAGTTTTCTGCATGGACACTTTTCCTGGCTCCCACTCCCTCTTTCTTTCTCTCAGGGTGACTCTCCTGCTAAATTCTTCCATGTTTTGATGTCCTCTTTTCCTGGGACATTCCGTCATCCATACAGAGTAAAGCACATCAGGTAGATTGTACCTTGCATTCAGTCCTCATTGACTCTACAAAAAGAGGAGGTGTCAATGTTTGATGTCTCCTTAGTATGTTTGATGACTCACTTAGTGCAGTGAGTAGTGGTCAGGGTGAGAAGGCAGGAAAGAGAAACTCTGGGGCCTTGAAGAGTAGGTGGGAATTCCTCTCCAGGGGCTCTGTTTCTTTCTTAAAGAATGTGAAGAAAACCAGGCTTCCCACAATAATATATATTTTTTTCTAAAGATCATCCTATCTGGTGTTACATGAAAAATGTGTATTATTCCTAATAACATAGCTTGAAACTTTTTCTTGGCCAGGAAGCTAGCGGGGGTAGGAGGTGTGTTTAAAATAATAATTCCAGCCTCTTTATACCAATGGAGCATTTGCCCTGAGTTTCATTAGAGAATGAATGTCCTGATATCAAGTGAATACATTCATGGCAGTGATATTTTAGGAAAATGAATCTGGGACTAAGTATAGGATGAATTAGAGAGGAAAGATAAAATAGAGAAAAAATAGAGGTGAGTACAAAGATATACACACATTTCTTTCACTAAAGTCCTCCACGTGAAATGATCAAATTTTAAATCTCATTGCTATTACCACAGCTGTAGTTGGAAATAGCTGACCATGAATCAATCATTGCAACAGTAATTGTAACCAGAAATAGGAAATGTTTCATAAAAAGTCTATTTGTATCACTTCTGACTACGTGGCTATGTATTGCTGTGCCCAGTTTGGAATGTTGTACAAATGCTGCATAATGCCAAAAAAAAAAAAAAAAATCATCGGAAAAGTAGATTCCTTGTTTGCCTCATTCACAATTTTTTTTCTGATTAGTTTGGGGAGTAGCTTATTTAATAAATATTATTTCTTTTTCCTCTTGCCATCTTCACATCTGTATCTAAGATGACTCCCTTTACTACTGCCCCTGCTGACCTTCCTCTTCTCCTTCTCCCTCCCCTTTCTGCCCCTCCCCCTCTCACTCTTCTTTCTCCTCCTTTCTGTCCCTTCCCTTCCCAGTCCTCTCTCCTCCTCCTGCTTCTTCTATTAAATGAGAGCCAGCTAACAAGAAACAGTCAAGTCTGAGTTATCAAAGCTGGTTTTCTTCAATTCTTCATTCTTTATTCACCTCTGGTACTTGGTAGATATGTTTAACTAGAAGGGCTTGCTCTCAAAATCTCTGTGTTATTGGGTGGAGAAATGAGGGCTAAAGTCCATCTCTGGTTACGTCAAGTGGTGTCAAATTTGGCCTGCTCTTCTTACTTCCTGTTGACTCCAAGAAAAAGGCTGCAGTTGGCGTCTCACAGTGAAAAACATGAAGCTCTGAGACCAGTCTGAATTACTAATCACTACATGTCCTGCTCAGTCTAACTGCTTTCCAAGTGATTAAATAAAGCGGCCAGGTCGGTGACTCAGCTTCCGAGGGGAGAGCCAGCACTCCGGGCTGATCTGCACATCCCGGGTTTCAATTCCCAAGGTTTGATCCAGGGCTGTCGAGGCAGGATGATTTCCCCCTTGGAACTTGTCCCTCCCCGGATGGAAAGAGGGACATGGATGATGAAGTGTATAGTCTAGTGGAGAAGGGCCACCTCACCATGAGTCTTTTGAGGGAAAGGATTGCAAAAATGTCATCTTTCATCAGTTGGTGTCACTCTTTGGAACCAGTCACAAGTAGCTGGGTGTGGTGGGGTGAAGCTGTCTGAAGTCTGAAAGGAGAAAATATATTGAGTAGGAAACATTAACTTTTCCTTTTCTGGCTTAACTGTCAGTAGATACAGTATTCCCTTGTTTATTTCAGTAACTACAGAAGGTTCTCGAAGGAGATGTCACATTTTAGAGTAGTTGATTTACCTGTCTTTCTAAGTGACTGGCTGAACCTTGCTGCTTTTCCTAAGTTTAACGTCCAGTTACCATGAACAAGGCAGCTTGTAGTCAGCAGTGGTGAGTGTCTGGGTCACAAGGGACTGCAATTCCAGGAACTTCCAGCTTCATATGCAAATTAGATTAAGCTGCACTGCAGCCAAGGCTCCCAGGGCAAAAAATTCCCATTAGCACCTCTTTTCTTACGTTATCTCTTGTGGGAATAAAGAAATCACTTTCAATTTATTTCAGCTACTGCCTTGTCCTTTAAAAAGTGTGTTATATGCCTCAGTTTGTCCACCTTGCTTAACAAAACTCCATACCAAGTAACCTTTTAAATTCTTAAAAAGAGAGATTTTGAGATCCATAAGAAGAAAATACTGTATGGAAATCAAAGTCCTATCCTCTCAGAAAAAAAGTTGAGCCTTTGAGTGGCTGGTGCCACCACATCCTTCAGGGGGTTTTCATACTTGTCATGAAACTTTTAGTCATTTCTCATATTCCCTTTGTTTTGATTAGTTAATGCATGATAACTTGACAACATTCAAATGTGAAAGCTTGAGGAAAGCGGGTGACTGGGAGGGAAGAAGCCCTCCAGTCAGCAATTCTTTCTTTTTATTTTATTTTTAAAAGCATGAATATTTCTCTAGCATGGAGGCTGAAGGTGAACTTGAAGAACACATCCCAAACCACTTGAATCTCTGAATGTTGCCACTGCTGTGTTATCTGAAAAGAATGCATGAGCTGCTGCACACCGGATAGCAAACATGCAAATCACTCCTTTCCCAGGACACTTGACTGCTGCTGCTTCATCCACGCAGATGTGCTGCGGGGCTTGCAGATAGCATCTGTTTGTTCTATTTATGGGGGAAAAAGGCATGTATTTGTGAGCTCAGCATGAGCACAACTTTCCTTTTGGATCTTTTATTTCAGTATTTTTTTTTTTAATTTTGCATTTGGAACCGAAAAATTTTAGAGCAGTTATTCTAGATGCCATCTAATTCCCTGTCCTGTCCATTCCTTACCCGCTCCCCTGCCTCCGAATTTCAGAGCTAAAGTGAAGCGTGGAGAGACGAGGTCACTTGCGCAGCATATGCATCACTCATTCTTCGTTTCATTCATCACTTATTGATTTGTTTAGCTATTAACTATTTGTTTATTGAGGACCTACTGTGTTCCAGGCCCTGAGCAAAGGCACCACTGTTCCTGCTCTCATGTGTTTTATAGTTTACAGGGGGAAATACACAGTAATAAAAAGAATCACATACAAATATACAGCTGCATCTGTGACCATTGCTACACATTGCCCTAAGAGCTTCAAATAGGCACATTTGAGCTGGTCAGAGAGGTCACAGGAAATTTCCTTGAGGAAATGATGCTTAAGTAGTGATCTGAAGAATGAATAAGATCTCACAAGGCGTAAGAGCGAAGTGAACAGGAAAGAGCTAAGGTCGCGAGGTGAGTCAGAGCTACACACTGTAGCAACTTTTAGCTGGTTTTGAAGCTTTGTTTTAGAGGTGAAGGGAAATGCTTATAGTGAACAATGGGAGGAGGGCAAGGGTGGATGAAGAAGACATGTGTAGTGGTGGTCCAGGTAACACATGATGAAACCTTGTCTAAGGTAGTAGTGATGAAAGAGCTAGAAAGAGTAGATATATTCAAGAGATATTTAGAATCTAAAAGTCATAGGATATGGGGAATAGAAGACTAAGTGGGACCAAGGATGAATCCCTAGGTTTCTGGGCAGGGAATAAAGATGAATGGTGGTGCCTTGAAGGTAAAGGGAAGGGGAAGATGATCAACTTATTTTAGGAAGTATTGACATGAGATGGTAGGTTTTAGGTTGAGTAGACTGGTCGGGCCCTCAAAGGCAAGGTCTGGGCTGATGATAACATATTTTTGAATGAGTTGCATATAGTTTTGATAGCTGATGTGATTTATTCATCTTCAGCACCTAGTATCACATTTCTGTATGTAGAATAATTCAAGTAATCTTGAACAACAGGCTAGGTGAATTGTCAAACAACTTATTCTATATGGCAAGTACTTGAGGGACTTATGCGAGGCAGGCTCAAGTCTTTTGCAGATGAATTAAGGAGTTGGGTGATTTGAAGATACCTCTGTGCCCAGATAGATGTCTTTCTCCCCTTGACCTGCTGGAGGGCCTAAATTTGCTGGGAGTTATGCTATTCTTTAACTAGTTCTCATTTTATTTGGCTTAGAATGATAAAATTTGAGTGTTTGAAGGGAATGTAAAAGTTGTCTACTCCAAACTTCTCTTTCAAAATCTGAATCTGCTTCATACAATTTCTAGACTTATAACCTTAACTTGAACGTGTCTGTGATTGGGAATCCAATATTGGGCAAAGCAGTGCAGATTTTTCGTCTTGTTCCTTCGGGAACTTCTTTATTTTGATCCTGTTCCTTGGTGAACTTCTTTATTTTGGATTTTCCCACCTGGGATAACACAGACTAGTTCTCCTTCCTCTGCCACATAGACCGTCAACTAGTGTTCCCCCATAAATCAATCACTACTCTCAGCTAAGCTGTCACAGGGTGAGTGAATTACATTCAACAGTCATTGAAGTCATTGAAGCCCTTGCAAATACATCATCTCACTTAGATGTCACAACACACTTTGCAGTGTGTATTATTCCATAAAGAGATGAGGAAAACTTAATCTCAGGGTTAAATGACTTAATGAATGACAGGTCACACGAGTAAGGAACAGAGTCAGGATTTGAATCCAGTTATTCTTACTCCCAGCCCAGAGTCCTACCCAAGATACCTTGATAATCTGGGTTAGGGCTCGGTACTGACTTTTAAAGGTAACACATTACTAGGGACCACTGGCAGTCAGCAGAAGGCATGGAGGGAGAGCGCACCCTGCTGCTCCCCCTGGGGTGAAGGATGCCTGCCACCTTGACTTGCTCAGCAAATGTTTATTAAAACATAATTACAGATGTTCAGACTATTTTTGATTTTGAACAGCTGGAGGCTGGGCATAAACTCTTCAGTTCTCCATTTTCTTTTCTGCTCCCTTCAGCCCCAGGCATTTGTCTATTGGCACAGCCCTGGAAAGCACTTGAGCTTATAACCTTGTATCCCTTTAGGAATGGGATAGAACTCTAACATTCCATTTTTGCCGAATTTCACACCCTATTAGTTCAAAAGAACTTGAACACATATCCCAAAAAAATATATATGTATGCATAGGTTATATAGAAATATTAATGTAATCAAATATTATCTTCAGTTAAAAATAAATACATCAAATATAAATTTAAAGGAATATAAAAATATGAATGAACGTCTTACTATTTTCTTTTTATTATCCCAACAAATTATCTTCATGAGCTTCCACTGGAGGGACCACTGAAGTGGGGTGGGGGAACAGGGGAGGAGAGGAGCCTGGTGTGACGGACCATGGCTAGTTGGAGGACCGCACCCAGAGGCCATAGGAAAGAGTAGATGTGCTAACGACTGGCTTTCCTCTCTGGGTTGCCCAACATCGACTCTGTTCGGAGGAATGGAGGAATTCACAATGCTAAGATCTCTCTGGAGGCTCAGAGAGTGAAGGGCTCATTGCTTTGCTCTGTGTTGTTCATCCTTGGTTTTAATTGCCACTTGTGCCCTGAGCTATGTAGTAATAGGACTAATAGCTAACATTTGTTGACTGCTTACTATGTGCCACTGTGCTGAGAGATTTACACACACTACCTCATTGTCCTTATTACAACTCTGTGAAGTACTGTTATCCTCAGTTTATAAAAGTGAAGGCTGGGCATGGTGGCTCATGCCAGTAATCCCAGCACTTTGGGAGGCTGAGATAGGCGGATCACCTGAGGTCAGGAGTTCAAGACCAGCCTAGCCAACATATAGTGAAACCCCATCTCTACTAAAAAAAAAACATTAAAAAATTAGCTGGGTGTAGTGGTGCATGCCTATAGTCCCAACTACTTGCGAAGCTGAGGCAGAAAAATAACTTGAATCCAGGAGGCAGAGTTTCCAGTGAGCTGAGATTGCGCCACTGCACTCTAGACTAAGCAGCAGTGAGACTCTGTCTCTCAAAGAAACAAAAGAGGAAAATGAGGTGTAGAAAGCTGCGATTTACCTATGAGTGTAGGGATAGGTAGTGGCAGAGCTGGGAGTTGAACTCAAGTCTATTCTCTACCAAATTACTCATTCTTAGCTGCTGTGCTCTACTGACAATAGGATTAGTGGTTAGATTCCTGGTAGTGATCTGGATGAGTTCCATCAATAGAAGTAATAGGGATGGGAAGAATCACTAGCCCCACAGACTGAAAGGTTAGGCTTACAGTAGGTGTGAATAAATGAGAGGAAACAGCCAGGTTTATAGAAATACAGATGTGCCAGTGCAGTTAAAAATAAACCTTTTCAACCAAATCTGAGTTCTTCTTTATTTCTAGCTCATGTGGTTTTTATCAAAATCCATAGCTCTAAGTAGCAAATACATCCTAAATACTATTTTGAGTAAGACTGTCAGAGATTGTACTTGTTGTCTAGGGTATGTGAATTCTATTTCAGGCTGTACATAGATCAACCTTGCGGTTAAGTGTTTGAAAAATGAGAGAGAGAGAGAGAGAGAGAGATCCAGGAATTCAGGAGTTCTCATTTTCCGATAGAGTGATTCAAACCAGTGGAGTCAGTCAGACCTGGGTTCAAATTCTGATTTTGCTACTTATTCACTGTAAGAAATTTGGTGAGTTATCTAAGCTTTTCAAGCCACAATTCTTTCATGTTTAAAGTGAAGACAATAATACCTGCTTCAAAGTGCTGTTGGTATATAATGATACACTGTATGTAGAATGCTTTGCATAGCACTTGGCACATAGGAAATGCTTAAAGATTGTTCTCTTTGACCCTCCCTTCTTTAAGGAGAGGCCTCGATTGATGAATTATCTGTGGCATAAGCCCATGTCCTCTGCTGTGTGGGTTACCTTCTAAACTTCCTATTTGAAAATGTTAAAAATGAGAATAACTTTCCTTTGGATCTCCTCAATGTCTTGCTAACACAGAAAAAGAAATCTATTTCCACAGAAGAGAAGCAAAAACTGAAGAAGTTGAAAGTTTATGGGTTGGAGAAGGCAGCTCTGAGAAGAAGAAAATTCTGGTGATCAGCAGCACCCTTCTGAGGGGGCCCAGATGCAGGCCAGATGCTGAGAATCTGTAGAGACACAGGCTCAATAACTGTCATGCCATGACTTTCATCCATGTGGGCATGAAGAATAGCGACTGATCTCACTGAGATTATTAAGAGTGACTCAGGGTTCTGGAAACATGGTTGTAGGAGGCTGACACTCAAGGGGTGGTCTTGACAATCCTCCCAGTTGAGCAAAAGAGTTTCTGTAGATGACAGCTCTGCTCTAGTGATGGATATCTACTTCACATGCCCTGCCCCATACCACCCTAGAAGGGAGCTAGCGAAAAACACTGGAGACACTTCAATAGAAAGCGATTTGAGATTTCTGCCAATGCAGAGATCGAGCAATGTAATTTTATTGTTAGTAAAGTTGAGTTCTGTGCACTCCCCATGATGGTGATTATTCCTGTCACTTTCTGTTAGGCTCAGCCTATTTGAACTCTCTTCTAGCTGGAACTTTGCTAATGCATCCGCCTTCTACTCTACATTTTGATAAGCGCGTTTTGTTCTAAGAAGTTTTAAAGGATGGTGGAAGTTTCTCTTGTTATGATTGGCATGAGTAGAGGCATATTAGAATAACTCTTAAAATAGAAGCTAAATGCAAGAGCTGAATTCTGGGAAAGCACAACACTGATTGTTGACTCTTCTCTGCCTTCTGTCAACCCCTTCTCTTCTCCATTTAGTTCAGTTCTTTCCACTGTGGTCAGAGTGATAGTTCAGCCTTCATACCTATTACATTAATTTCCTGTTGCTGCTGTAACAAGCAACCACCAACTCAGTGGCTTGAGACAACATACATTTCTCCTCTCAGTTGTGTAGGTCAGAAGTCTGAGATGGGTCTCAATGGGCTAAAATCAAAGTGATGCAGGATGGAGTTACTTTCTATAGGCTCTAGAAGAGAATCCCTCTTCTTGGCCTTTCCAGCTTCCAGAGGCTGTGCATATTCTTTGGCCTATTGTAATCTCCTTCATCTTCTGACCATTTTCCACATCTCCTTCTGACCACAGCTGGGAAAGGAGCTCTGTTTTTAAGGACCCACATGATTAGAATGAGCCCATCCAGGTAATCTAAGATAATCTCCCTACCTCAAGATCCATAATTCAACCACATTTGCAATCACAAGTTCCTGGGATTAGGATGTGGATCTCTTTAGGAGCCATGATTCTGCCTGCCACATCTCCTATCCTGCTCCAAGCCCACCTCTCTGCCTTGGACAGCTGCTACTGCCTCCTAAAGGGTTTCTCTCTGTGCTCCTGATTGTGCCCTCTTGACCTTTGTTATTTCTCCTCTCATTCACTCTGATACAGCCACTCTGGCCTCCTTGTCTTGTTGAACACACCAATTACACTCCTAGCCCAGGGCCTTTGCATTTGCTGTTCTCTCTGCCTGCCTTGCTTTTCACCCAGAAATCTTCATAACTGCCACCCTGAGGACAGTTCAAATATCACCTCTACAGGATGTGGTTTCCTGAACAATTTACATACACGAGTATCCTCTCCTCCTTACTTCCGTCAGTCTAGTTCTTTGTCTCATGTTTCTCCTATTGAGTTAGGATAAAAGATATATATGTATATATTGTCTCTTTTCCTTAAGTCTTTATTTCATTTTAATCATTTTGAAAGATAGGCTTCATTGACTATAAAAATCTAGGTTGCCAGTTTTAGTTTTCAACATTGCATTGTCTTCGGGATAGCATTGTTTCTGATGAGAAGTCTGTTATTATTTTTAGTTTTCTTCCTCTTCATGTAATTGATAGTGTTATGATTTTCTCTTTGTCACTGGTTTTCAGAGATTTAATTGTCCTTTGTCTTGATGTGGCTTTCTTTGTGTTTCTTTTGTTTGGTGGTCATTCAGATTCTTGTGTGTGTGGTTTCATAATTTTCTTTGAATTAAAAAAAAATTCTTGAAATATTAGTGCCTCCCATTCTTTTGGGACTCCAATTACACATATGTTAGTTTAGTTGATATTGTTGCATAAGTCACTGGATCTCTGTTTATGTCTTTCCATCTCCAGTATCTTTTCTCCTTATGTTTCATGTTGTATAATTCTATTGCTTTTTCTTATATTCACTACTTCTGTGTCTAATCTGCTGTCAATCATATCTAGGGGAATGTTTTAAAATCTATCATATGTAGGGGTATTTTTTAAATCTCAGATGTTGTTCTTTTAATTTCTATAAGTTTAATTGGTACCTTTTCACTTCATCCTAATTATACTTAGACTTTTCTCTACTTTCTTAAACATATAAAGTGTATTTATTGTAGCTGGTTAGTGTCCTTATCTATTAATTCTATTATCTGTGTAATTCTGGGTCTATTTCTATAGATTGGCATTTCTCTGTGTGGGCCATATTTTCCTGTTTCTTTGCATGCCTGGTAATTTTTGATTTGACGTTGACATTGTGTATTTCATATTGTTGATTGCTATGTTTTTTATTTTTTCAAGTAATTTTGGCTCCCTCCCTCCCCTTTTTTAGGATTCCTTTATTCATTGACAGTTTTGTTAAGGGAAATCTAGAGCATCTTTCAGCCTAGGGTGAATTTGGCTATACTCTTAAGCCAATATTCTTCTGAGGAGGCTATTTAATGTCCTGTGTGTGTTAGTAGTTCCTCTATTTCAGCTGGTGAAGGCGGCAACTCTTTAACATCCTGTGTTTTCCCTGGAGATTGCTCTGATAGCTCTTTTCCAGTGGTTCTTTTTTTTGCCTTGGGAGTTTTCTCACATGCATGTGATAATCAATAGTTAGTAAAAGGCACCAGGGACTGGGCGCGGTGGCTCATGCCTGTAATCCCAGCACTTTGGGAGGCTGAGGTGGGTGGATCACGAGGTCAAGAGATTGAGACCATCCTGGTCAACATGGTGAAACCCCAGCACTACTAAAAATACAACAAAATTAGCTGGGTTATGATGGCACATGCCTATAATCCCAGGTACTCAGGAGGCTGAGGCAGGAGAATTGCCTGAACCCAGGAAGCAGAGGTTGCAGTGAGCCAAGATTGCGCCATTGCACTCCAGCCTGGGTAAAAAGAGTGAAACTCTGTCTCAGACAAAAAAAAAAAAAAGGCTCCAGAGGACCCTTCTGCAAATATCCAGAACTTTATCACATTGAAGCTTTCTCCTCTGCAGCACTCTGCCCCAGAGTTTTTTCCACCTTGGGCTTTCTCAACTCTGGAACATGGATGGGTTTTGCTTGGATTTCTACTCCCAGTGCTGTGGTCTGAAATGCTTTTGAAGTATGAAGCTAGGTCACTTATAGGACTCAATTTATTTCCCTTCTCTCAAAATAACTATTCTACATTGCCCATTATCCAATGTTTGCAAACTGTAGTTGCATGATATGTTGTCCACCTTTTTCATTGTTGAAGGTGAGAAGTTATATCTGTCTCGTTACTCCTTTTTGCCCGGGAGCAGAACTTCTCAGTTTCCTGGCTCTGTGCTCTGCCTATGATGCTGCCTCTGGCCCTTCCGAGATCTACCAGTCTTCCCTGTCTTTCTCTGGGTATTTGAGTTTAAATTTTCTGCCTAGATTTTGACGTGGTTCATTTTTCTGACCCTTTATCTCTGATCAGCTCATCTGAGAGGTCCAAGCACATGTTCTGCTTTCTGGGTTTTCGCTCTGACTCAGCAAGCACTGCTTCCTTTGGTGTGGGTAAAAGTCAGATAATTACCTATTTAAAAATCTGTAATAATTGGATAGGTACAAATAAAAACTTGTTTTGATTTTTATTTCTTTGGCTATTTGTGAGGCTGAATTTCTCCTAAACAGATACTGTTTATATTTCTTCTTTCATGAGTAGATACTATCCATTTTCAATTTTCTAATGCTTTTGCTCTGTCCTAGAGGTGCCACACTGAAAACTTGAGTTTCTACTGTAGTTTGGATGGATTTATGGGACAATTGATTATGCCAAAATATCAGTGCTCTCTCTTCGTCAAGTGGGGATCCCTATATAGCTGAAGGACTTTTGGGCCTTGAAATTTTCTTAGATGATGTTTTGCTTTAGTTTGAAATATTTAATGCTAGAAAAAAGACATTAATTATTGATTTTTCTTCCCATCATTTTACCACTTAATATCAAATATCAGGAACAATGCCTAATCACTGAATTTTATTTCTTTTAATTAATTTTGGTTCTGAAAGTGTACTGGCAACTATGTTTAAATCAGGGAGAGATGAAAATATATGAAGTAATGCATATTGCAAATTAAAAAGATGGTTAAATGAAGGATCTGTTTTAAATGTCTTTGAGGAAGAACTGATGGATGGACCAAGGACAACTGAGAACTTTGCTAACTGTAGTTTCACAATTAAAGCACTGGCCTACATTTTATCTTAGAGGTTTTAGTGGATTTATTGGTATAGAGCAAATCAATGGATCACAGTTGCTCAGAACTGTTCTTTATGGTACTATTCACAAACATTATCATCCATATAATGACTGTTTTTAATTTACTGTCATATTAGGGCCAGTCACTAACTTCTTTTTTTTGTTATATGATGATTTGAACTCCTGGAAGATTCTGATCGTATCTACAACACGCAATTTAACAATCTTTTCAGTAAGTCCAGGAGATAACGTTTTCCCCTTCTAATGTCTCTACAAAATGAAATTATTTGTTGAGATAAGAACTGGGGTAATGTAATCTTTCTAGCTTGGATGCTGGCTTCATATCAATGTCCAGATTTGGTAACTTGCCATTTCCTCCATCTGCGTAACTGAGAGCTGTTCCCAAGCAATGCCTACTTTTCGTTGGTATTTTACATGTCGGGTTTCTTTGGAGGGAGGGGAAGAGGGCAAGGTGTCAATTTTTTTGCCCTTCCAATTAGAGGGTTGGATCCAATAGTAAGACAGAGAGATCAATGGATTGTGTCAGCTCTATTACGGATAAAGTAATGGAGCATGTGACATTCATTTCTTGGCTAAAGGAATTTGCTGATACTTCAACTCTGAATAGACAAACCTTACATCCACTGCCCCTTCAGTCTCTTACACATCAGGAATAATGCAGGTCTTCCCCAGATGGGTCCCTTACATTCAGTCAGGGAGGCAGTTAGGAAGAGAGGAAATAGAAAAGGGCTGAGAAAAGCATGCTCTGTTTCTTCTCCCAAATTCAATGATCACATCAGTCACCCTCCCTATGACATGGGGAAAGAGAGCAGGGGAGAGAGTCCAGCTGAATTTTAGCACATAGTTACTTCCATAGTGGGCACTGTTTCCTCTGACAGTGAGCATGGGGGTCTATTGAGAGTCAGTTTATGAACCACAGCCATGCCACCTGAGAGTTTTGCCTGTCCTTTCCTTTGAAGGAAGCAGTGGAATTAACATTTATTGGGTCGTTAGAAGACCTTAGTCCTAGTACCAGGGCTGTTAATTACTAGCAGCTACTTAGCCTTCCTAGCCTTAGTTTCTTTATCTATGAACAAGTTATAATACTACCTGCCTATCTTATCTGATGGATGGGAAAATTCAGTAATATAACACGTAAGAAAGTGCTTTACAAAAAAAATGTCAGTTATTCTAAAAATGTTTCCAGTAGCTAGTCACTGCCAAATGACAAAAATCTGGAGAATTCTTGGAGAACATAATAACATGAATAATAACAGCTACCCTATATGTATGCCTATTCATGTCAGGCCACTGTGCTGGGGCTTTACATGTGCTTTCTCCATATTCTCTTAACATATATTCTTTTAAAGTGCCTTTTCTATTTTCTCTGTCAATTCTCTATGATAATGATAACCACTGGAAGTTATTGTTATCCTCAGTTTACAGCTTGAGAGCCACTAAATTTCCCTTCAAGTGTAAGTTTTTCACTTCAATCCTTTGCAAAATGTTGCAAGAGTTTGTTGCTTTTGCTTCTTGGAAAAGGAAATCATAAGAACCTTAGACCTTTGATACAAGATAAAAGGAGGACAGAATCTTAAAGACATCTCTTTACGAGGGCTTCCACTGAAAACCAAAGTGCAGAGGTAAAGGGTAAAGGGTATATGCAGTGGACTCAGGAGAGAGAAGTTAGGGCTTGCATGTCAGCATATGTTCAGTAAGAGCAAGGAAATCCTTTTTGTCCCATCTGGCTGGTTTGCTGTTTCTTTTGCCTTCTCTCTTCAGGTCTTGCATGGGCCATGGTCCTGGGTCTCGCACACTGAAGGCAGAGGAGTGTGCAGCCTCCTGCAACCCCAGCAACGTGCAGCTCTCTTGCTTCACCTCTTCTCTGCTCTGTTCTTCCCCTCACACAAGCCCTGGTCACTTCCCAGGACTTGACCCCAGGACACTGCAAAGAAGGGCAGGATGACCTCTTCCTTCTTCTTCATTGTGCTTGGGGGAATTAAACACAGTAGCTCCCTCCATTCCAGCTTTGCCTCATTAAGGGGTCTCTATGGATTAATTCCCAAGAGATTGAATCTTCTTACTTTACTGTGGCAAAGTGAAATCAGTGTAAAGTAACAAGAAACCAGATTAATGTGACCCCAGGAAATAATCCATAAAAAACTTATAAGGCCTTTAGCAGGCTGTAAATTGGATTTCAGACAGGTTAAGGGGAGGGGGAAGAATCATGTTAAAAACAATCTGTTTGTAATGAATAGGGCTAATATTTTAGCACTTTGAAATAGAAGAAAACACCAGAGTAAATAACTCAGAGAACCCAATGGCAATATTTTCTAACATGTGTAAATAATTGAAACTGTGATTATAATCCTAAGTGAATTTTTCTTGCTTTATATTTGCTGGGAAGTGTATTGTTCATTAAGCATCACAGAACTCTAAATCAAAGGAACAAAAGAGAAGGGGAAGGCAAAAGAAAGAGATGGAAAAGAAAAGTATCTTGTCTGGGATGATCTGTTGTCCAGCTTAGTTTATAGTGACAAGAGTCAGTGGTCTTGGTCCCCAGCAGCTGGCTATTGCAAAGAGATATTCATTCACAGGCTGTGGCAGTTGTAGCAGGGCATGAAAAAGCAAATAAACAACTCATTACGTCCACGTTTTGTTTTTTTGCAGCAAGGAAACTAACTTGTGAAAGAGGAAAAATGTTTTGGATATTGATAGGACACCCCGGCCCCTTTTCTGTTCTTTTGAACAGTGTAAGGAATAGAGAAGTAACAGGTACTCAATAGTTTTATTCATCACGCCTGTGTAATCAAATTAAGAAAGGATGAGAGGATGCCACGTTAGCCATGCTGTGTTGCGTGTCCCGAGACCTTTGGGTTTGTACACCTTATTTTATCTCGTTGTCTTCCTGGAGCCTGTTCTTACAGCTTCGTTGTCTGCTGCCTTTGGAGCCAGTCTGCACCATGAACTGACCCATGTGGTCTCTGGAATCCTCTAGGATTCTGACAAACAGAAGGTTGGTGGTCTGGGTTGGCTACAGGGAAACCAGGCCCATTTTAAGGAAGATACAGATGGCCTGAGATCAGGAAAACAGTATAGAGGGTTGGAAGTCTAAAGGGCAGCCAGGCTTAAAGGCAGAGTTCAAAGGATTTGCCATGTAGGTTCCTTGGAGCCTGGGTAGGCTATCAATAGGAGCTGTGGATGCCATCTGTGGATCAAACAGGAGTCTCGGTAGGGGATGGGAGGTGGGTTTCTGGGGACTAAAGGGACCAAAAAGCTCAGGCCCATCTGCCCAGCCCTACCAGCCTGGGCAGTTTTTTCAGGTTAAATGGGAGTTTGCATCTTTCCTAGATTTGTATGTATGTTTAATATCATTCCCAATTCTTGATGAAACTCAAGAAAGCATCTCTGAAATTATCTGGAACAATAAACAGGTGAAAACAGCTTAGGCAATTGTGGAAAATAAGAGCAATGAGAGGTACGTATCCTGCAGGTTAAGAAAACATATTGTAAAACTATAATAAGTAAAGCAATATGGTGTTTGGGCAAGTAGACAAAAAAACAGATCATAATGGAATGTTCAAATTGATCATAGAACATATGAAAATTTAATATGTGATAGAGGAGATAACTCTAATAATATAAAGAGAATGACTTAATTCATGTGTTATTGAGGGAAAACTGCTTTTTCATTTAGAAAACAAGTTAATTGAGATTATTAGCACTTACTATATAGCAAAGTTCCCACAAAGTGTGTGCATGTGTGTGTGTGTGTGTGTGTGTGTGTGTGTATGTGTGGTAAAGATTGAATTATGTCCTTGTCTATGACCATACCACCCTGAATGCACCCCATCTCATCTGAATTATGTCCTCCAAAAATATGACTTTATTACCTCAGCCCTAGGAAATTAACATTATGTATATTTACATAGATGTGTATATGTAATTTTAATAGCTTTTAAAATCATTCATGTGAATTTACTTTTTTAATAAAAAATAAAAATTATATGTATATATAATATACAACATATTTGATGTACACATTTTGGAATGGCAAAATCAATTTAACATATGCATTATCTCATTTTTTTTTGTATGTAATGAAAACACATAAAATCTATTCTTTTGGCCACTTTGAAGTACAGTTATCCCTCAGTATCTGTGAGAGATTGGTTCCATGACCCCCTGCAGATACCAAAATATGCAAATACTGAAGTCCTTTGTATAAAATGGTGTAGTATTTGCATACAATCTATGTACATCCTCATATTTTATATCATCTCAAGATTACTGATAATACCTAGTACAATGTGAATGCCTTGTGAATAGTTACATTGCGTTTTAAACATTGGTGTTTTTAATTGTTGTATTTTTTTTATTGTTTTCTTCTTCAAAATATTTTTGATCCACAGTTGGTTGAATCCGTGGGTGCAGAACCTGCGGACACAGAAGGCCAATGTGTCTGATACATTCTTATTAACTATATCACTGTATCATATAATGGACCTCTTGAGCTCCTGTATGACTGAAATGATCATATCCTTAATTTTTATAGTTTTTAATTTGGACAGGAGTAGCTAATTAGATGAAGAAGCTTGAGTGGCAAGTTCCCTTAACAGGTAGTAAACATCTCATAAAGCTACAGTGATTTAAACAAAAAAAGGTAGACTATTAGAAAACAGAATGGGGAATTTAATATATACAAAACATAGGGGAGGTGAGTGCAATGTGGGCAGGCAACTTGGCTCTTTTCCATGGGGACCTCTGCATGGTCTGCTTAGGCTTCCTTGGTACATGCTTTTTGAATTCTAGATAGAGTATCCTCAGAGAGCAAGGTAAATGTGGATGGCATTGTGTGAGCCAGCCTCAGAAGCCACATAGTGTCACTTCTGACATACTCAATTGGTCAGCTAGTCACAAAAACCTCCCCAGGTTCAAGGGAAAGAAACATAGACTTCCATCTTGCTGAAAAAATGGCAGATTTCTGGGAAAACATGTGCAATGGCAGATGTTGCTACCATCATAGGAAAATAGCCTGTGACACTTGTGACTTGAGAAATCCTAACTCTCTATATATGTAAATTGTAATGGCTCTAATTGGCTATTCTCCCTTGCTTGGCTTGGTTTTTACATTTGCATCTGTTTCTTTGCTGTCACCTTTGCTGCCCTATTATTATTTTGGGGCAGAATTTCTGAACATTGGTGACAATTTTATTTTGTGAGCTCTTTTGGGAAAATATTTGAACTTGATTTCCATCAGGGTTAAAGTAATTGTGGAATTAGTCTCAAGCATAGCAACTCAAACATAAAACACAAAAAATACTGGATTTGTTTGTGATGGTTTTAGGTGATACAAATTTGAGAAATTGTAAAAGGAATTATGAGCATGTCACGTGTCTATGCATGCAATTTTATTGTTGTCTGTAGTTGTGGGAATGGTCACAAGAATCTTGAGCTCTCTCCACATTGTTTTGGGGATTCAAGATAAATTCCATTTCACAAAACCTAAATCATAGGCACATTAACTTGTGGACTGGAAATGCCATATTGCCAGTTTTATGACTTTAGCTTTGAGATTTTGTTTTGTTTACCATTTTTTGTAACAGGATTCTGTCTTCCTCCTTCTACCCCACTTTCTCTATCCAGCCAGCTATAGCCTTTCTATATCCTGACATCTTGGATAATGTAGAAGAGCAAAATCTAAGTCTGGCTTACAGAATCTGAAGAAACGCTTCTGACTTCAAAAGTCAATTCTCTGTCATAGAAATCAGTTATACCATATAATATCTCAACTTAAGTGCAAAGGAGCAAACTTTAACAAAACTTTATGTAAAGAAAAAACTTTCTCTTCTCCCCTCCCCATGTCACCATAGCAACCACATCATATAAACACACAGCTGCTGTTATCAGAAATCAATTTGTGAAAGTGACCTTTATCCATAGATGAGGCTCTGATGGTTTTATCCAAGTGACTTTATGGCCTGTGAAGCAGCCATTGGATCAAGGCTAGCAAATTCTTGGTATCAGAGATGCTGCTGAGGACTCCATGTACCAATACCAATAAATAATGTCAAGACAACAAAGATGGAGTTGCTTGATACGGTTTGAATCTGTGTCCCCACCCAAATTGCATGTTGAATTATAATCTCCAGTATTGGAGGTGGGGCCTGGTGGGAGGTAACTGGGTCATGGGGGTGGATTTCCTTCTTGCTGTTCTCATGATAGTGAGTGAGTTCTCATGAAATCTGGTTGTTTAAAAGTATGTAGTACCTCCCCCTTACCTTCCTCCTGCTGTGGCCATGGAAGACGTGCCTGCTTCACCTTCCACCATGATATTGTTTCCTGAGGCCTCCCCAGAAACTGAGCAGATGTGGCCATGCTTCCTGTACAGCCTGCAGAACCTTGAGCCAATTAAACTTTTTCTTTATAAATTACCCAGTCTCAGGTATTTCTTTATAGCAGTACAAGAACGGACTAACATTTGTATAGAAATTTAGCTTTACTTATCTAAGCTCCATTCAAAAAGGGATAAAAATAAAGGGATGACAGCATTTTAGCTAATGAAAGGGACGGACAGGCATAGCGAGGTGGCTGCTATGCACACTGTTTCAGGCTTAACATGCTTCCTGCACATATAGATGATTAACACAGATTTGTTAAAGACCAAGATAAAGGGAGGAAAGAAGGGATTTGGATTATGTTAAACAATAAAGCTGGAAAAATTATGATGTAGAATAATGAATTCCTTAGCACTGAGATATTGTTATATTATGCAATGAAGTATTCAATATTACTGCATTGTGCATTTCACTAAATAGTTATGGGGTTTTGTCTACTATGGAGGACCAGTTTGAAATCCTTTGCTTTGATTCATTACATACTCATAGATCAATGAATTCTAGAAAAACTGCAAGTTTTGTCTGCAACGCCTCCTAATAATGGCATCTGGATAACATTTTAGATTTTGTTCTGTTTGCTTCTGAAGCCTCTCAACAGTTGATTTCAGATAGTCTTAACACACACACATACTTTGGAATAAAGTGAAGGAAACTGTTAAGATTGTATTCTAACTCATTCTAAATAGAGGGTATGGAAATGCAATTGTGAGAATAATAGATATGATGAAAAAAATCCTGTACAGTGCTTTCCCAAGGCACTCGGGACACTTTGAAGATATTAATTAATGCTTGTTAAAGACCTATGGGGTAGGAAAGGGGCAAGTATTATTAACTTGTTTTATAGGGGAAATGAAGCAAGAGAGCTTTAATAGACTCCCTGGTATCAAGCGGTAATTATGTAGGAGAAAAAAGTGTCAAACCCCAAACTCCTTTTTCTCAGGGCCTTGCTCACCGAAGCACAAGTAAAATTGCTCCCAAATTGCAGTCTTGAGTAAATTTTGGCAAGCCTCATACTTATCTCTCTTACCTACACATCTTGTTCCTCTGAGCAGGTGTTCTAGGGCCTTTTTACACTGCTCAATCCCCAGCCCTCCACTTCCCTCCCTCTCAGCAGATGAAATTACCTCCTATTTCACAGCGATCCTTGAAGCCATATACGGTGAACTCTCAACCTCCCTTGTCTCTGATTCAAAATTTATTTTTATCTTCACCCGTGTTCTGCTCATTCCTTTTTCTTGTTTCAGAGTCTCATTGCCTTTAAAAGTCGAATCTGTCTACCCCTTTTCAGGCTGGCATGCATTACAGCCTTCTGTCAGGGGGCAAGGGAATTTCCAGCACCTGCTACCCCCACTGCTCTTATCCTTAATCTCTCCTTCTTCCTTAGCTCTTTCCTGTCAAGCTAAAATCAGGCTCCAAACTCCTTCCCTGAAACTACTTTTCCTTGGCCCTGCTTTTCTTTCATGCAACTTCCCTATCTCTCATAATTCCTGTGATCACTAAATTTTTGAAAAGAGCAGTCTGTGTTCTGTTCTTCTAGAGCCTTTGCAAAGATTGTTTGGACTGCCCTTGTTGTCCTGAGAGGCTGCAGAAGCTCTGAACCAAACTGCCTGGGTTCATTTCCAATGAGAGTAAGACTGGTCTTACCATGACTCTGCTGTTTACTGGGAAGAAGTGATCCTTGCATTATTGCTGCCTTTTCAAGCATGGATTTGTACTACTCTAGCAGTTCACAGCAGCTCTATCTGGAGAGGTGTCTCATCTGCTTTTACATTCAAAATTGAGCTCATGTCTGAAATACTCATGTTTCCCTTGGAATTCAGTTGTATTTGTACTTTGTTAAGGAGAATGGCTTACATTTTTGAAATGTAGTTGTTGTTTTTTTCTAATTGCAAGTAAGAAAAAGAGAAATAACAGCCACCATCACTAAGTAAAAAATACATCTACACATAATGGCCTGGCTACCTTCACAGATCTTTAGCCTTTTCTATCAAAATCACTGTACCCACTGAAAGGATAATTGGCCTGGGGAAGCACTTTTTATTTTTTTTAGACTTTAAGGTAAAGATAAGGCAACAATTACTTCACTAGTTACCTGGAGTTCTCACAGCATTTCTTTTTTCATTTGGTTTAAAATTACTGATTGGATAGATAAGAGAGGTCTAAATATATCATGAAGATTGCTTTAGAATAAGAATAAGGGAGGTGTTCTGTATGAGGGGAGAGAGAAGAGTGAACAAAGGGCTAATGGCTTATTGGTAGTAGTTATCTGAGTAGCAAGGCACCATTATGTTAAAAATGGAATTTGATAACTTATGTAACAAGGGACTGTCAATCTACACATAAAATAAAAGCTGGGGGAATGTTACCTGGTGCATATAGCTGGTAGCCACCAGATAGACATTCATTCATTAGACAAACATTTATGGAACGCCTTCTAAACGAGGCAGTGGGAAGGAAGGAGAGAATTACCCAGTCTTTCTTCTGATGGAGTGCACAATCTAGGGCATGGAACAGGTAGATAAAGGGATAGCATGCACATGATAAATACACTATTAAGGTTTCCCTGGATGTGTAATGAAATTATGCAGACTTGGAGGAACATGGCAAGCTTTCCCTGTGGAGGTGCCTACAAGGAAGCATGCAGGATGGTTAACCTGGAGGAGCATGGAGGAGAGAGAGTGAGAAGGTACTTGGAGAGAAAGAGAATGGGGAAATTTGGGGAGCAGAATCTGAAGAGGGGAGGATGCAAGATAGGACTGGAGAAGTAATCCAAGTCTGAATCAAAAATTAAATGATGCTGAAATAATACTAATGGGAGTAAAAATGGAGCAAGAAAATACAAATAAAGAACTAGGCTAGGTGTGGTGGCTCACGCCTATAATTCCAGCACTTTGGGAGGCCATGGCAGGTAGATCAGGAGGTTAGGAGTTCAAGACCAGCCTGGCCAAGATGGTGCAACCCTGTTTCTACTAAAAATGCAAACAAATTAGCCAGACATGGTGGTGGGTGCCTGTAATCCCAGCTACCCAGGAGGCTGAGGCAGAGAATTGCTTGAACTTGGAGGCAGAGGTTGCAATGAGCTGAGATCGCACCACTGCGCTCCAGCCTGGGCGACAGAGCAAGACTCTGAGACTCCATCTCAAAAAAAAAAAAAAAAAGAACTAAACATTACAAATAAAAGGTTCTGGCTGGGAATGGGAAATGTAAACCATGACTTAAAAAAGATGATTGTAAACCAGACTGCATGTGGGTCTGAGTGACCTTGACACAAGCACAGTAACTCCAAGAACCCAAAACTCTTTAAATGCTCAAAGGGATAGCATGCACATGATAAATACACTATTAAGTACCTTCTCACTCTCTCTCCTCCATGCTCCTTTAGCTTAACCATCCTGCATGCTTCCTTGTAGGCACCTCCACAGGGAAAGCTTGCCATGTTCCTCCAAGTCTGCATAATTTCATTACAGATCACAGTTCTGGTCTCAAATACACTGTGTTCTTGTATTTCCAGGGAAACCCACTTTCTACCTGTCTTTACTTTCATCTTTCTTTCTTATGACTACTGTAGGGCAATGTAGATGAGATGTAAGTTTGTTTTGATCTTGAGATATCCCTTCTAGTCACAAGGCTAAATGAACTAGGCTGTGCTTGCTTTGTGGGTAGAAGTCTGGAGTGGCTGTGTTTCCACCCTGCTCCTTGAGGAATTCCTCCACATGTTTTAGCTCTCATGATCTCAAGTGGCTCACCTTTGTAAAAAGGATTTTCACAATGCAACTGGCAGTTTTATAAAGAAATAGGTGGTGTTTATAAAGAAACAAAGAACTATTTCACCAGTTTTACAGAGTGTGGAGCAACTTCTACAATGCTTGGCAAATATTTTTTAAACATGGAGCTGAAAATGTAAAAGCATACAGCTTCTGAGATGGTTATTTCTTTTCTTACTCCTGTTGTATATTTGCTCCGCTGAAAGACAGATTTAAAAGCGAAGAGGAGGAGGTAGCATTTACTCAGCCTGTGTTACATTTCACTTGTTTTCCCATATGTTGCATCACAACTCCAGTGAGGTTGTGAGGCAGGAAGTGTTACTGTCCCTATTTTATAGCGGAGGAAACTAAGGACCAAGAGATTGAATAATGTGCAGAAGATCACAGAACTGGTAAAGAGCTGTGATTCTAGGTCTGGCCTATTTGATTCTGAAGCTTAAGTTTTTCCCATAGCAGTAAGTTACAGCAATTTTGGGGGACTTTATACTCACAGGACCCTATTTTTCTTCTTTGTTGGTAAAAGCTGTAATAAAATATAAAAACGGGAAAGTGCACATATATCATAAGTGTATAGCTTGATGAAGTTTTCAGATGAATAACATGCCCATGAATCAGCTTCCAGATCAAGAACAAAACACCATCAACTTCCCCAAAAGTTCCCACCCAGTCATGAATCCCCACATCCAGGGCAACCAGTATCCTGACTTCTACCATAGGTCAGTTTTGCCTTTTTTTGTACTTTATACACAGGGACTCATACAGTCTTCCATGTCTGACTTATTTCCCTCAATATTATGCTTGTGAGATTAATTTGTAATAGTGCATGTCATCAAATGGTGTTCATTCTCATTGCCATTATAGTATTACAGTACACAAATATAAAGTTTTTCATTCTTTTGTTGCTGGGACATTAGGCAATTTCTTGCTTGGGCTTTGTAGCAGACAGAGTAATGGCTCCCCAAAGATGTCCATGTCCTCATTCCTGTGAATATGTTACCTTACATGGCAAAAAGGACTTTGCAAATGTGATTAAGTTAGGGATCTTGAGATGGGGAGATTTTCCTGGATTATCCAGGCCTGGATATGTAATCATGAGTCCTTATAAGAGAGAGGTGGGAGAGTCAAATTAAGAGAGGAGATAGGATGATGGAAGCAGATGTTAGAGGGATGCATTTTGAAGATGGAGAAAGGGGCCAAAATATAAAGATGGCAGTTGGTCTCTAGAAGCAGGAACAGGCAAGGAAACAGATTCTCTCTTAGCTTCTCCAGAGGGAATGTAGCTCACTGACAGCTTGATTTTAACCCATAAGACTAATTTTGGATTTCTGGCCTAAAAACAATAATATAATAAATTTGTGTTGTTTTAAACCACCAAGTTTGTGGTAATTTGTTAACAGTAGCAGAAGGAAACATACAATGCTCCTATGGATAGTGCTACCATGAAAATTCTAATACTTGTATTTTGGTAAAAATACAACCGTAATACTGTTGAGTGTCTTCCTGGGAGGGAGACTGCTGAGTCAGAGGATATGCATATTTCAGCTTTACTTGACAATGTCAAATCAATTTCCAAAGTGTTTATACTAATATACACCCCCACTAGGAGTGATGCGAGTTCTGGTTACTCTAGGTCTTTACCAATATTTGGTTTGTGTTTTTTCATTTTAGAAATGCTGGGAGTGTATAGTGGTATCACTTTGTGGTTTTAATTTGCAGTTCTGTGATGACTAATGAGGTTGGATACTTTCATGTATTTATTGGCCATTTGAATATTCTTTTCTTGTGAAGTGTTTGTTCAAGTCTTCTGCCTCCTTTTTCTTCTGACTAGTTATCTGTCTGTTGTGATTATTTTGACTAAAGAATTCCACTCAGATCTGCTCTCTTGAAACTGTACCCCCCCTACTTCAAAATTACCTTTCCTTGTTCTTTCCCATTCTTCTAACTCCCGTTTCTTCAGTTGCCTTAAGGGAAACACATCATAAGCTGATTCAGACCTAGACATGACTCACTGTTAGCAGTTTGTAATTACCACTTTGAGAGCTTTGCAATTTTGAAAAAGGCTTTTTGGTTTAACTTCTTGACTGTACCAGCATTTGTGCATCCTCCCATAACTTTGGCCTGCATGGCAAGACCCAGCAACTCTTCCATTTAAAAGCAACTTGGGACTTTCTACCTACAAAGAAGTCAGCCTCAGAGCCTCCTTTCTCTGCAGCTACCTTTGACTGTTAACAGAAAGCTCAATGGATTATGGAGTTCAGGATGAGTAGGAAAACACCAACGTAATTGTAATCCTTCAGTTTATTTCCAAAGATGTGTTATTCCTTTTGTTGTCTTTCAAGAAGGAAATCTTAAAACACAGTAACATTTATGTATAATATATAAACATGTAATATTATAAATACTACATTAAAGTTATACATATGTATTTTATTATTTGTTCTGCAGTTCTATCAATTTCAGCACAAGTACAGATTTATATAACTATTACACAAGCAGAATACAGACTAGTTTCATTATCCCAAACAACTCTCCTGTGCAAGCCTTTTAAAAGAACATTCTCCCCAACCTGCAACTGTTGGCAACCATGGAACTGTTCTGTATCTGTATAGCTTTCTGTCTTTTGAAAAATGTATATAAATGGAATTTTACAATATGTAATCTTTTGAAACTGATTTCTTTCACTCAGCATAATACCTTTGAAATTCATCCAAGTTGTGTTTTCAATAGTTTGTTCCTCTTTATTCTTCCTTTTACCATTCCTTCTTACTGTTCCATTCCATTGTGTGGATGTTCTAACCGTTTATCTATTTACCGGTTGACAGACATTTAGGTTCTTTCCAATTTTTGGCAATTATGAACAAAGCTGCTGGAAACTTTTGTGTATGGGTTATTGTGTGACCATAAGTTTTCATTTCTCTAGGGTAAATACCCTGGAATGAGATTGCTTGGTCACATAGTAAATGCATGTTTAACTCTAAGAAATTGTCAAACTGCTTTCAGAATAGCTGTGCTAATTTGCACTATCACTAGTCATATATGAGAGTTCCAGCTACTCTGCATCCTAATCAGCACTTGGTATTGTCAGTATTTTTTATTTAGACATTCTAACAAGTAGAGGTAACTCTTTATGATTGTAATGTAAATTTTCCTAATCACTAATAATGTTGAACATCTTTTTGTATGGTAATTTGCCATATTTGTATCTTCTTTGGCGAGTGTCTGTTTTGCTAATTTCTCAAAAACTTGAGTTGTCTGTTTTCTTCATGATGCTTTGAGAGTTCCTTATGGATTCTGGATATATATCCTTTGTTACCTATATGACTTGCGAATATTTTCTTCCAGTTTGTTACTTAACTTTTACTCCTCTTAAGAGTGACTTTCACCAAGCAAATATTTTTAGTTTTGATGAAGACTCGTTTATAAATTTTTTTTCTTTTATGTATTGTGCTTCTGCTTTGTGCTCTAAAAAACTTTGCTTATCACTAGGCTATAAGCATTTTCTATGATGTTTTTCTTCTGGAAGTTGTATAGATTTACATTTTATTTATAGCTATGATTCATTTTACTTAATTTTTGGATGACATGTGAGGTGAGGTTTAGGTTGAAGTTTATTGTTTTTTTGCTTATGGGTATCCAGTTGTTCCAAGATCATTTGTTGAAAAGACTATCATTTTCCCCCATTGGATGCTTTTATATTTTATTAAAACTGTGTGTATTTGTATGCTGTTTCTAGACTCTCCATCTTTTTTTCCATTGATATGTGTGTCTATCCTTTCACGCCTATTCTCTTGATTATTGTGGCTTTATAGTAAGGCTTAAAATTGCACAGCAGTTCTCCTCTATTATTAATCTTCTTTTTCAAAATTTTAGCTATTCTAGTTTTTGCCTTTCTACATCCATTTTAATGTCATCTTGTCTACAGGTAAAAAAAAATATCCTACTGGGATTTTGATTAGTACTGAATTAACCCTATGGATTAATTGGAGGAGAGTTGATATCTTTACTATATTGAGTCTTCCAATCTATGAAAAAAATATGTCTCTCTCTTTCTTTTCTAATTTATTTCATTGGCATTTTGTAGTTTCTTGCATAAGAATTTTGTATATGTTTTGTTAGTTTTTTTCCTAAGTATTTAATTTTTTGGAGTTATCATGAATAATATTTTTGAAAATTTTGGCTCCCAAGTTTATATTGCTAGTATATAAGAATAGGATTGATTTTTGAGTGTTGACCTTTCATCCTGTGCCCTTGCTAAACTCACTTAGTTTTAGGAAATTAATATATATGTATATATTATATGTATAAAATGTATATTTCTGGAGATTTTCTTTTTACACACTCTGCATCTCATCTGTCAATAGGGGCAGTTTTATTTCTTATTCTCCAGTCTGTATGCTCTTTATTCTTTTTCTTACATTATTTCATTGGCTAAGACTTCCAGTACAATTTCTGAATAGTAGTGGTAAGAGTGACAATTCTCACTTTCTTCTTGATCAAAGTAGGAAAGTATTTAGTCTTTCACCATTAAGTATAATGTTGACTATAGGTTTTTAATAGATTTTTTTTCTCCTAGGCTAGAGTGCAGTGGTGTGATCTTACTGCAACCTCTGCCTCCTGAGTTCAAGGAATTCTCGTGCCTCAGCCTCCTGAGTAGCTGGACTTATAGGTGTGTACCACCATGACTGGCTAACTTTTGTAATTTTAGTAGAGATGAGGTTTTGCCATTTTGGCCAGGCTGGTCTCAAACTCCTGTCCTCAAGCAATTCACCTATCTCAGCCTCCCAAATTGCTGGGATTACAGGCAATTTTTATAGATCTTTTTATCAGGTTGAGAAAATTATTTCTGTTTCTTCTTGTTGAGTTTTCAAAAATCATGAATACATGTTAAATTTTGTCAAATGCTTTTTCTGCATCAGTTTACTCAATCATGTTTAAATCCCCTTTAGACAGTTAGATTTACACGGATTTTCAAATATTGAGCCAGCCTTGGATTGCCAGGCCAAACCACACTTGACCATAATATATTATTCTTTTTGTATATCACTGCATTCCATTTACTGACATTTTGTGGAGGATTTTTGTATTTCTGTCCATAAGGGTTATTAGTCTATGGTCTTCTTTTGTACTATTTTGGTTTGGTAATAGCATCAGAGTAAAGCTGGCCTCACAAAATGTACTGGGAAGCCTTCCCTCTATAGACTGAAACAATTGGTATAGAGATGGAATTTGGTAGAATTCAGCAGTGAAACCATCTGGGCCTGGAAGTTCATTTGTTGAAAATTTCTTTTATTACAGATTAAATTTCTCTTATTGGACTGGTCATATTATTTATTTCATCTTAGGTAAACTTTGATAGTTTGTGGGTTTTGAAGATTTGATCCCTTTTATATAAGTTGGCAAATTTATGTGCCCAGAGTTCTTCATAATATGCCCTCATTTTCTTTTTAATGGCCATGGAGTCTGTAGTGATATCTTTCCATTTACTTCTAATATTAGTGAATTATATTCCTCTCCTTTTTTTCTTTGTTAGTCTTGGTAGAGGTTGATCAATCTTGCTTTTCAAACGAGCAGCTCTTGATTTCATGTATTTTCTCTATTGGTTTCTGTTTTCAATTTCATTATTTTTCTCCTTCTGCTTTGTTTTCTGTTATCTTAAGCTGTAAGCTTATATTATTTATTTGTAATCTTTCTTTTTCCTAACAGAAGCATTTAATGCTATAAGTTTCTCTCTAAGCACTGTCTTAAGTACATCACAGAAATTTTGATATGCTGTGGTTTTATTTTTATTTAGTTCAAAATATTTTCTGATTCTTCAGATTTTTCTTTAGACTCCTGTTTTGAACTATAGATTATTTATAAGTGTGCCTTTGATTCTAAGTGTGTAAATATTTTCTTGTTATGTTTCTTTTATTAATTTCTGATTTAATTGAATTACAATCTGAGGATATACCTTGTGTTAAGATTTGTTTGATAACTCAGGATATTTCCAATCTTGGTGAATGCTCCATGTAACTTAAAAAAAAAAAGACTTTCTGCTGCTGTTTGGTGCAATTCCACACATACTAGATCCAGTAAATTGATGATGTTGCTCAATTCAACATCCTTGATGGTATTTTGACCACTAGTTCTATTTTCTACTGAGAGAAGAGCATCGAATTCTCCAGGTATAATTGTGGATTTATCTTTTCTTGTTCTAGTTTTGCCAGTTTTTGATTCATGTATTTTGCAGCTTTGTTCAGTGCATATACATATAGAATTGTTACGTCTTCTTGGCGAATTAACCCTTTTGTCATTGTTTAATGTCTCTATAATTTGACTTAATCTTTCTATCTGTATTTGGAATTCAAGAAAAATAAGGCTGTGGCATCATGGATTCTTTATTGTAGACTTAGTCCTGATTATATTTTGCTCTTTCTATAACATTAAGGTGTAAAGGTTTTGACTGTTCTAATACCAATACCACCTGTTTAGCCATATCTTAAACACAGAACATTTAGAAGAATTTGTGATTGAGAAACTTTCAGTCCAGTGAAGTCATAGACATTTTGCTAGAGTAAATGGATTTCTGATTTTTCTCTTAAAGTCTGTGGTAAGAATTGTCTGTGTTTGAAAGGCTTAGTTTTAGTTCGTGGATTCTGAGTGGATGAAGATTCATAGGATCACTGTCCAAGAGTGCTCTCTGTCTTGGTTTTCCTCCATCTCGTAGATAGACACAGTTTCTAAGAGAGGGAAAAGACCTATCCATGACATAGGAGGCTAAAGAAGATGAACACAGACAAAGAGACTTATGGCAGTGAGGGAACCCAAATCTTCAACAGGATTTTTCCCTTTCCCAAGTAGCCTTAAGATTTGGTCACTCAGGTCACTGCACTTCTGATAGACTAATTATCTGATGGGTTGTGGCAAATACAATAGTTTCTAGCCTGTTTCACTTAAGTTGAGGCTTTGCAGTGAAAATGACATGGTGCCAATTATCTCCGAAACAACCTTTCCTTTTTCCCAGTCTGCCTCTGAAGCAGGACATGATCATTGTGGAGAGTAACATGGAGAAGCAGCAAGAGGTTAGGAAGGTAGGAGAAAGGGCAAAACTCCCTGAAAACATTTCTCTTGCTTCTTACATATGTCAAGTTAATTATGCTTCAACTGAAATAATAGATGGTCACCAAATTGAACACAACCCTGAAATTCATTCTTAGCATTAAACTGCCATAGATTAACTGCTTAAATTGTGAGCATTAGTTTATAGCATCAGCACAGTCCTTGAATGAAGTATGGCCTTGTATTCACTCCAGAACAATCCATTACTCGCCACATAACAGAAAATGCCATTTATTGCAATTTGTGATTACTTAGAAGCACGTAAGTTGTTGCTATACTGCATACTTCTGCATTAGTGATGGGTGTGTTGGGTGTTCAGGGAGGAATAGACACAGATTTTTTTTTACGTCTCCACTTGAGTACTTGTAAAAATTCCTAAGAGAGTTAAGCCTTCTGTCTCTTTATGTTGCAAATGGCATCTCTGTTCATATGTTCCTCTGGGACTCAAACAGATACTGGCCAGTCTCAAATAGGCAGCTTTTGAATGTAGTATTAAATTGGAGGAATTGATTGAGCACAATGTAGAAGAATCCTCTTGCAAAGACTCCAATCCTGGGTGTCCATTGGAGTTGCCTAAGAAGTGGGGCAGTCTTTCAGAAAATGTGAATGCTTATGACAAACTCCAAGCCACTCCAGTCAAAACTTTGAGGTGACACTCAGACACTAGAATTTTTTTAAAAGTCAGTCAGATAAATTTAATGTGCAGCTTCAGTTAATTACCTTTACTATACAAAATAGCAGAGAAAGAAAACAAAAAATGTAAAGGGAGGATAGTTATGGGCTGAAATTTTTTCAAATCAAAACTTAAATGCATATTGAGTATTTCAGATAGAAGTAAATCCATGGCATGCTGCTTAGAGTATTTCTGAGAATACTCTGAAGACTGAAGAAAAGATAAAATTAAATGCCCCAACACAAAGTAAATATTTAATAAATCCTGATTGTTTTCCCTTAAACATGCCTATTGCCAGAGACCTATCATGTACTGATAAGCATACTCAACCTTGCATAAAACTTTGTTCCTTTGCTTGGTTCTTATTCCATGCTTCCTGCCTCTTCCACATCCTGGCATGTGGAGAGAAGGATATTTCTCCTGCACACTGGAGTCAACAGTTGAGACCACTGCTCAGCTGCTCTGAAGTCCAAGGGGTCAATATCTGGTGGGAAACTGACTCATCTGGCTTCTTGTCCTTGGAAGACTGAAAAGTTCGCAAGAGTTTACTGGGTATTTCTTGGCTAGCATATACCTCCCAAGACTATTTTCATTTTATGCACAGCAACAAGGAGGCATGAAGCCACCAAGATGGTTGTCAGCATTGCCAGGTAATAAAAAGAACTACCGTTTGTCAAGTGACTATTAAGTGCTATTTACTATGCTAAAGAGCTTACCATATATCAGCTCCTTTTATTGCCCTTACCACCGTGTAAGATAGGCATATTTATTCCTATTTTCCATTTTCTAGATAAGGAATGATTTGTCACAGCCATATTCCTAATCATGATTCTGTGCCACCCTAAGGTATCTCAGCATCTCTGTGCTAGTCGCTCTATTTCTAGTCAGTCCTTCCTGGATTTGCCAGTGGCAGAGCCTTGAAAGGAGTATTCTACCCCAGATTTTAGCTACCTGGAGCCCCTCTCCTCTTCATTAATGATTCAGATCCTGCCTCCTCTTTGTGACCTTCCTGACCACCATGTTGGTCTTCATCTTAGACCTTGGAATCCTGTAGCATTTGGATTTGTAATTTGTAATCTGCTCTGTTGCACAGACCCTTTCTGTTCCATGTGGTTTCCACGTGTGTGTAAGTGTGTGTGTGTGTGTGTGTGTAGGTGTATGTTTTTCATCTTCACAAATAGTTTATAACTATCTTGATAACAGGTCTGTGTCTCATGCATCCGTGTTTCTCCATGGATGCCTTAACTATAAAAAGGTTCACTATATACTGGAAATCAACTGATTTTCAGAACATTTCCAGCAAATGTTCCCCTTGATGATTGGAATGAAACATAAGTAATCAATATAGTGTAGTGGAAAGGAAAACAATTTGAGACAAGGCAGACCTGGGTTTGAATCCTGACTCTGCCATTTACCAGCTGTAAATAGCAAGTTATGTGTAATGGTTCTCAGAACCTCTGTTTTCTCTTCTGCAAAATGGGCACAATAGTATTACCTTGTTGAATAATCCAGAGGCTTACAGTAATGCACATAAAATATCTAACCCAGTGCCTGAAACATGTCCTTAGGAAATGATAGCTCTTTTATTAGCTGCTGTTATACATTTTATCTAAATTAAATTTGAAGGAAAATATCAGGATAGGATGTTTTATAGTGAGTTCTCTTTGTATACTTATAATTCATATCCTGGTTGGGGAGAATTGTTGGGAGACTTCAGGGGCAGATAGCAGAACCGGTGAACAAGAGACATAGGCTAGAGGTTGCAGAGTATATTATTAGGTGAGGTTCACTCAGTCACAAAAACTCATCCAGGGAGCCAGTTGGATGGAGCATCATAATAAGAGCACTGGACAGGGAGTCAAGGCAGCTAGATTTACTGCTTGGCTCTGTTGTAAACCAGCTATGTGACTATACCCAACAGCAAAATCCAAGTATCAGATTAGGCCCAGTCAGTTTGGGACTCTCTTTCCTCTTAAGTGTACCTGAGGGGGCTTACCTCATTTGTTCTCAAAGACAACTGACAAAACTCATTGAGAATGAATGAACTGCCCACCCTCCTGCTCAATGGAACAATAATTATGCATTGTTTACTAGAGTTAACCTAAACAAAATTCCATCTCCGAGGCTGGAGTGCAATGGTTCAATTTTGGCTTGGCGCAATTTCGGCTCACTGCAACTTCTGTTTCCCAGGTCCAAGAGATTCTCCTGCTTCAGCCTCTCGAATAGCTGGGACTACAGGCATCTGACACCATGTCTGGCTAATTTTTATATTTTTAGTAGAGATGGAGTTTCACCATGTTGACTAGGCTGGTCTTGAACTCCTGACCTGAGGTGATCCATCTGCCTTGGCCTCCCAAAGTGCTGGGATTATAGGCATAAGCCACCGCTCCTGGCCACAAAATTCTATCTTTTGTCTCTCCACTTTACATTATTCTCACCAATAACTGGAGAATCTGTTTAATTTATCATACAAACCAAGACCCTTTTTGTTTTTTTGAGATGGACTCTTGCTCTGTTGCCCAGGCTGGAGTGTAGTGGCGTGATCTCAGCTCATTGCAACCTCTGCTTCTCAGATTCAAGGGATTCTCCTGCCTCAGTCTTCTGAGTAGCTGAGACTAAGGGCATCTGTCATTATGCCCAGCTAATTTTTTTATTTTTAGTAGAGACAGGGTTTCACTGTGTTTGCCAGGATGGTCTTGATCTCCTGACCTCATAATCTACCTGCCTCAGTCCCCCAAAGTGCTGGGATTACAGGGGTGAGCCACTGCACCTAGCCACCAGGATGCTTTTGAGAATGGAAGGGTGTGCTACTAATGATAAACTGAGATTTTCCTGGACTAACCAAGATGTGACCACAATACCTCTGACATTTTATTGCCCTTCCTTGTTGACCTAACCCCTCCACTAGATCATGCTCTCCTGAGGACAGGACCAAATCTGATCTCTAGAGTCTCTTCTAGGACACAGTAGGTGCTCCATAGATGTTTGCTGAATGAAGGGATTCAATAATTAACTAATTGGGAACACACTGGGTGACCTTGAGCTTGCTTAAGTCTTTGTGCCTCTGGAAAATGAGAAGTACATGGATAATGTCTAAGATCCTTCCAACTTGGAGGCCTGTGACTCTCTCCATCTTGGGCAGTTTTTGCTTCCACCCATCCTGTTGGATAATTGAGATGCACTCTGTGAGCATCCAGGAAAGCCCTGACCCTTTGCTGGAGCTGGTGGTGAGAAGACTGTCAGTGACTGTCCCTATCAGAGCCCTTGGAAAGATCTTATTACATCTCCAGGAGCCTGAAAGGCAGAAAGAAGAAAGAAATGAAGAAAATTATGTTTGTTCCTTTCTAATTTATGATCATTAAAAAAAAAAAAAAAAGAGGCATGGAGAGGAGGCTCAATGGTGCCAAGGTCAAAGAATAAATTGGTGACCTGACCCAGATAGGAAGAGGCTCAGATGGCTATTTACTTAGGGACCTCTTTCAACTTGAGCTGGGAGCTGAGCCCTAAGGAGTTCCCCAGCATGGCACAGGGCGGCGTTTTTGTCAGCAGCAGCCCTTTCAGGGAACCATAACTGCAGTCATATTGAATCATGAACTAGATTAGCCACATTAGAGGTTTAGCTACAATATATTTCAAAGTTAAGACACAGGCTGTGGCAGTGGTATCAAAACCTGTAATTTCTGATGCAAATGAATGGCATGAAAAATGGCCTCTGGCTACTGGGACAGACAGAAGAATATGTGAGTGAAATAACATGGCAGTTATGTCAAAATTGGAAGAATAACTATATTCCAGAATAGTAAATTATTGTCACGGCCTGACTGGTGGAGTAACCCATAAGGCAAGAGATTGTGTGTTTTTTTCTTTTTTCTTTTTATACCTGGATAAAATTACATTGTCAATTTTGTTTAGTCCCTCTTTAAAACCTGAACATTCATTTTTGAAAGTATGTGTGGAACATAAGGTGACATTTGGAAAGAAGGCATAATTTTCAAAAAATACTGATCCCATTAGTTCTTATATTACAAATGCCAATGAATTTAACTTTTATAGTGTTGCTAACACATGGAAGGCATAAAATGGACATTCAGTTACCCAGGGTTTTCAACAATGTCTCAGGGAAGTACCTGAGCTTTATAAAATGTTTCATGGGGGCACACTATGGTATCAGGTTTCATGGGCATAAGGCCTGCAAGCAGAGTAGGAATAAGAAATCACTACTTCAAGTCCTAGGGCCATTTCTTCTTATTGGCTGATCACCTTCATGCAACCTACACAATCATACTCAGCCAAACTTTTCTTAACTTAAGAATAGGGATAATAATAGCTTCTTCACAGACTCATAAAAATGAAAAATTATAATACAGGTAAAGCATTCAACTTTACCTGTTATATAGCTAGACACTCTTTAAAGGAGAGCTGATATTATTATTATTATTGTTATTTCATCTTCTCTTATGTATGCATCTTTAAAAATTTATAGCTTTAGGATTGACTTAGAGATTAAAGCAAGTAGGTGGGCTTAGCATTTTGTTTACATATTTAATATTTGCCCATGTTTCAATTGATTGACTGTGGGCTGCTTGTGTATAGTGAACTAGGTAACCCTTCCACAGGCTGCATTTTGAAGAATGTTTGACCAACTAATCTGATGGACAATCCTAGTATATTTCATCTTCATTTATAAAAATATCATTTATTAAATATTACTCTTATTAAAGTATACAGTAACAGTAACTCACAGCTTTTCTTCTTGCTAGCTGTGTGATCTGAGACTAAGTCTCTCTGTGCTTCAGTTTTCTTGTCTAGAAAATGAAAGTAATATCTACTAAAACGCTGTAGGGATTAAACAAGGTAATGCTCACGGATGCTAGGCATGGTGTCCGTCAATGGTATGGCATGCATAAATAGTGGTTGTTATTTAAAAAGTTATATCAGGCCCCAAATCATAATTTGATCAGAGGGCAGAAATATTTACAGGATTTCTCATTCATGGAAATCGTGTAAATATACAAAGAGTTACCAAAAAGTGATCATAAGAATGGATATAATTTCTGTGTAGAAGATGGAATTTTGTGGGTAATTTTTATGACTGGATGGGATTACTTACTTGGGGTTCTTAGCTCCCAAAAACCATTGTAGAAAGAAAAATGAAATGGAACATTGTAAGTAGTTTACTATATTAACAAGAAGTGAGACCGGCTAGCCAGCTAGTGGTTTTGTTGTTTTTGTTTTTTATTTTTTTAAATCTACTATGTTGGCTACCAAGAAGTAGGTGTGGTCTTGGATTTATGTAATTGGTAACCTTAGTTCAGTACAGGACATTATAGTGTTCAAAGCATTTTTCATAACTGGTATTTCTGTAGGAAAGTGGGTATGATAAAGAGGGGTGACTGGTATTGGTGAATGTGAGGAAAGCTAGTAAAAAATATTACGGCCTGAGAGAACATTTTTGTAGACCAACGTATGTATATAGATATGGTTTGCTAACTGAGAATTCAAAAATCATCTGTTTTGTCATCCAGTAATTTTGGTTGTGGGTCTCTTATTCCTTTTGTTAAAAACCCTCAAGTCCACCAATTTGCACTGGGTTTTTTCCTTGGTGAATATAATGCATTACTATAATTCAAGTCATATTCAGTTGATTCTGTGGTTTCAGGGAGCCCATACATTTCAAATTTATTTCCAAGGTCATGAAGCCATCCCCTATGGCAAGTGCGAAATGCCTTTGATGTGGTGGGCACAACATCTGTGCAGACAGACACACTTAATTCATGCAGTGCTTTGATTTCACATTTTGGTTGAGAGGTAAGGGCTTTTGAACCCCTGTACATTTAACGTTAAGTCACATTAAACAATTAGGAAAATGGGGGTCTTGGCAGTGGGGTAGATGGTACCCTGGCTATAAAATCTGTCCTGGAATACCTTTGCAAGGGAAAAGAAGGGATCCTATACTATTGTTATTGCCTTCACCTTTGTTTACATGAATCGGGTCCTGGAATACAACGTATTCAATGCAGCATATTCAATATTGACCTGCATAGCTCCTAAATCTGCCTCTCCTACTGGTTCCCCCAAAACAATGAGTGGCACCAATGTTCTCCCAGGTGACTGTGCCAGAGCCCTAGTGTTATTCTTCTCATATTTCCCTCCTTCCCCTCCATATCCAATTGATTGCCAATACTGACTAATCCTAAAGTAGCTCCAAGTTGTCTATCACTGTTTTGTCCTCATCTCTCGCTTGGATAATTACCACAGTCTTCCAGATTTCCTTCTTGACTTCCAGGCCTGTTTCACTCCAATCTTTCTCTATTCTGTAGCCACGATGATATGTTTAAGCCACTTCCTTTCCTGAAGTATTTTAATGTTTTCTTGCTGCCTCCTGGATAAAGAAGATCAAAGTTCTTTTTACCCAGTCTTGAAGACTCTTCCCAGATCTGAGCGAGCCTCCTGTGTTAGCACTCTCCACCTTGCATTCTGGGTCCATCCTTCTTTTTGAATGGAACATTTATTTTAGCTTCTTGCCTTGGCTAAATCCCGTATCTCTTCTAAGGCTCAGCTGAGAAAGAATTATCACTGGAAAGCCTTCCCTGACTGACACCCTCAACTCCAAGCCAGGACTGAGTTATTGGGTCCTCCCACACACCCTGCATTCCCTTCCTGCATGGAGCTCCTCACGCTACATTCCATTTCCTCTGTCTTTGTCCATATCTGCTGACTGTAAACTCCTCTGAGCTGTGATTAGTTCCAGTGCCTAGCAGAGTGGCACATTTTCAGAGTTCAAAAAATATCTCTTAATAAATATATGATTTTCAATTTCCCACCCTCTCTCCTTACTACTAAATACCAGACCTTAGTATAGGTTTATTTGTACATCTGAGTCAATGTTAGGTCCCTTTACAGCCCATTTCTATTAAAGACTCCTTTACAGAAATGTCACTGGAAAGCTAGAGCTTGTTTTGATATAATAAAATATTATTAAAAACACCAGAGCACAAAGTTCCATATCTAGTCTACAGGTAGTGGAAGTAGAGCAGAACCGATCTACAGCTTCTTGTAGAGAGTTAGCAAGTGTAAGGAAGTGCTGTGGATGCTAGTACGTGGAAAGAATATTTTATGCACACATCCCTTGCTTTTTCCTAGATTATGGATCTTTTCTGAATGGTAGTATTTAATTGGGTGATAAGGAAATAAATTTTTCATGTATACAAGTAATTCTTAAGCATTATCGTTTATGCAAGTCTGGGTAGGCACTGCTGGGACTTTAAAGAAGATGGATTTTGTTCTAGGCTTGGCGCAGTGGCTCATGCCTGTAATCTCAGCATTTTGGGAGGCTGAGGCAGGTGGAGCACAAGGTCAGGAATTTGAGACCAGCCTGGCCAATATGGTGAAACCCCATCTCTACTAAAAATATAAAAAATGAGCCAGGCATGGTGGCATGTGCCTGTAGTTCCAGCTACTAGGGAGGCTGAGGCAGGAGAATTACTTGAACTCAACAGGCAGAGGTTGCAGTGAGCCGAGATCATGCCACTGCACTCCAGCCTGGGCAATAAAAAAAGAAAAAAAAAGATAGTTTATGTTCTAAAAGATCTTGGAAGATTGGGAAGATGAGATTTAAATAATAGTATCAATTAGAAAAAGAGTTAAAATGGGATTTATTCAGATAGCTGTGGCAGTTGAGCAGGGAAATGCTGAAGGGAGGAGGTGCCACTTGGTGACAGGGCAAGAGAAGCATAAATTTCTCAACCACTGCTCCCCTGCTGCCCCCCATAAAATGGAATTAAATGGGCCCTGGAAGAAGCATGAACTTGGAGCCATGTGAATTTGTGACTCTGTCACTCCCTTGAGCTGTAGGACATTGGGAAAGCTACTTAATAATGCTGATACTAAATTTTCTTATTAAAAAATGGGGATAAGCCATACTTTGTTAGATTACCAGCATATAAAATCATGTGAGTTAACATGATTCATGCAAAATTGTCTAACAGTATGACAATTTATGTAAACATAAGGTCTCACAGTGCACAGGAATTGCTTTTATGTCTAGGGGTCAGAGGAACATCTTAGAGGGAAGACAACTTTTAAAAGGAAGATTCAAATATGCCCTAGGTTTTGCCCAGGATCTAGGAGGCAATATTTTGTATAAATAAGGTAAGCAGAATGAAGTGATTACGGGGGCTGGGAGAGTATTTCTGGGAGCAACCAGGCATATGATGACCAGGGCAGATGCCAAGTCAGGCACTGCAGGGGTCACCTGGAAATCTAGGAAGACAGTGAGTTCATGTATTATGAACTCCCTAATGTTGTAGGCAAAATTCCAAAATGACTGCTATTGGCCTATGCCCTTGTACAGTCCCATCCTCTTGAATGCGGGTGAGATTTGCAAGTATGAGGGGATTTCTTTCCCATGATTATGTTATATTATATGGTAAAATGGATTTTGTAGGTGTAATTAAGGTCACCTAATCAGTTGATTTTGAATTTCTCAAAGGGAGAATATCCTGGGTGGGTCTGACTTAACCAGATGGCTCGTAAAAGAGACAAAAGGTAACAACAGACTCTCTCTTGCTGGTTTTGAAAAGTCAGTTACTATGTTTTAAGATGAGAAGTCCACATGGCAAGGACCTGAGAATGGTTTCTGACTGAAAGCCAGCAAGAAAACAGGGATCTTGGTCATCTAACTACAAGCAAATGAATTCTTTCAATAACCAGTGAGCTATGAAGGGATCTTTAATTCCAGATGAAATCACATCCTTGGGAAACATTTTGATTTCAGCCAGGTGAGACCTGGAGGACCTGGCTAACCCATTCCCAGACTCCTGACCCCGGGAATCTATGAGATAATAAATCTGTGTTGTTTTAGTGACTAAGTGTGTGGTAGTTTGTCCTGTGGGAATAGAAAATTAATACATGTACTGTCTCTTGTCTACCCAGGCAGTAGGCCCTTTTGACTAGAGCCTTCTGATGACTCTTTAGTTAGAGCCCCAGTCACATTATTTTGTAATGTTGGTTTACAGCTATGACTTTCCCTCTAGGATGTGAACTCTTCATAAGAAACTAGACAAAAAAAAAAAAAAAAAAGAAACTAGATGTAGGAAAGTTGGTCTTTGGAATCAAGGTGATCTACATTCTATACCTGACTCCATCAATTAATAGTTGTATGAATTTTCACAGTCTATTAAATCTCTCCAAACATCAGCTCTCATTTGCAGAATGGCAACAATACTGCTAGACCAGTGGTTCCCAATTAGGGCTATTTTTTTTTTTTTTTTTTTTTTTTTTTGAGACAGAGTCTCATTGTGTTACCCAGGCTGGAGCACAATGGCACAATCTCAGCTCATTGCAACCTCCTTTTCCTGGGTTCAAGCGATTCTCTCACCTTAGCCTCCAGAGTAGCTGGGATTACAGACACGTGCCACCACCCCTGGCTAATTTTTCAACTGGGGGTAATTTTGGGCTACATTTGGTAATCCCTAAGACATTTTTTGATGGTCCCAACTGGGTGTTGGGGGGGTGCTACTTGTTTCTAGTATATAGAAGCCAGGGATGCTGCTAAATACCCTATAGTGCACAGGACACCTATCTATTATGAAGATTTATCTGGCCTAAATATCAATAAGACCATGGTTGAGAAATCCTTTAGTAGACTAAAAAAATTATTTTGAAAAATATAAAACGACTTTCACAGTGACCTACCTGAGTGTCAACATATCAGGATTATGTTAATGCTTACTAAATGCCTGAATAGATGAATGTCCCTTTAAATAACATTTAAAAAATTTATTATTTCTTGAGCATTTTGATTCTATTATATAATATTTTGATAACACTATGATAAAAATGTAAGGCCAATGAAATTACAATTGGAAACTATTGCATTGGATCATTGATTTAACATTATTAAGCCTTCTCTAAAGGAGGCCTAATCTCTATTTCATAGGATTATAAGAATAAAAAAAAAGCTGATAAGCTTCCCCATTCTTTCAAGACTTAGCTCAAATCTTACCTCTTTGGAAGGTCTTTGATAACTTTCTTGGTGATTATGCTGTTCTCCTAATGGAATTATATTTGTGTGTCAATCATCATATATACCACATTGTGCTATAAGTGTTTGTTTACCCTTCTGTTTCCTCCCCTTGACACATGTAAAAATTATTTGTTTAATCAAACTTTTGAATTTTGAGATCATTGTAAACTCAAATATTTTTATTAAAAAATAGTACCTTGCAAAACTATAGGATAAGGTGTAAAAACTGTTTGACATTCTTTTTTTTTTTTTGCTTATGAATTCCACTTTATCATTTGTGGAAAAGACTTGTTTCCTTTATTGAATTGCCTTGCCCCTCTGCCAAAAATCAGTTGGACGTATTTGTACAGTTTTATTTCTGGCTTCTCTATTCTGTTTCTGTCATTTATGTGTTCATCCTTCTGCTAATGTCACAGAATCTTGATTACTTTTGCCATATAAGTCTTCAAATCAGATAGACTGATTTATTTTACTTAGTTCTTTTAAAAATTGTTTTAAGAATTCTAATTCTTTTAACTTCCATATATATCATATATAATAATCTTTATGTCTATAAAATATCTTGATATGATAGTGATAGAAATTGCATGCATTTATTTGAGGAGAAATTCATCTTTGTTATCTTTCAATATATAAACATGACTGTATCTCCATGTACTTAGATCTTCCTTGTTTTATTTCAGTAGCATTTTATAGTTTTCAGCATACAAGTCTTATACATGTTTTGATAGATGTACACCTAAGTATCTTACTTTTTAAACAATTATGAATGTTATTGTATTTTAATTTCAGTTTTTATGTTTTCATTGCTAATATATAGAAATAAAACAAATTTTTATGTTTATCTTATATCCTGCCACATTGTTGAAATATCTTAATTTTAGGAATTAAAAAATTAGATTCCTTGTGGGTTTCTGTGTAGACAATTATGCCATTTGCAAATAGGAGCAACATTATTTTTTCTCTTCTGATATGTATGCATTTTATTACCTTTTCTTGTCTCATTGTACTGGCTATAACTTACAGCACTATGAATAAGAGGAGTGACAGCAGATATCCTTGCCTGTTTCTTATCTTAGAGAGGTGTTCCTCAGTGAGCAGGTATATGTAAAACTACCTTCAAAGGTTGAGGGTACTGAGAGGCTGGAGAAAGAGGTTGACAGATCAAGTTTTTCAGAAAGAAATATTTAATAGGGATTTAAAAACAGTGCAGGTCGGGCGCGGTGGCTCATGCCTGTAATCCCAGCACTTTGGGAGGCCGAGGCGGGTGGATCACGAGGTCAAGAGATCGAGTTCATCCTGGTCAAGATGGTGAAACCCCGTGTCTACTAAAAATACAAAAAATTAGCTGGGCATCGTGTCGCATGCCTGTAATCCCAGCTACTCAGGAGGCTGAGGCAGGAGAATTGCCTGAACCCAGGAGGCGGAGGTTGCGGTGAGCCGAGATTGTGCCATTGCACTCCAGCCTGGGTAACAAGAGTGAAACACCGTCTCAAAAAAATAAAAATAAAAAAATAGGGGGGAGGACTCAAGATGGCGCTGTGAGAACAACCCAGGATTGGAGCTCTCCTTGAATCTGCAGAGAGGTGAGTCAGAGCTGCATTTCCAGACTGATCTTTCTTGCCCACAGAACGGGGAAATTCCCAAGTATAAAGGAGACATGGGACGCCTGGCAGTACCTCTGCCTGGTGAAGCCAGCAGCTGGGGTGGCGGTGGCTGGCCCTACCCAGCACTCCCCACAGGGCGCGCTTGTCCGGGTGCCCTGTTGAACCGGCAACCTGAGACTTGAGAGGGCTGGACTTGAGACTGAATGAGACTTGGACAGTGGGCCAGCCCAGGGGATTGCAGGAACAGAGCGTTTGGGCTAGCCCGGTGGGACGAACAAAACCGCGATTTCAAACAATCCCTGTGCAGTCGGTCTGAGATGCTCTGTGGGGGAGAGGCGTCCACCATTACCGAGGCAACCCACCCCAACTGAGATACATGCCCACTGCTGACGCAGCCTGCCGTTGCCGAGGCAACCCGCTACAAGAGAGACTTTGCCTCAGGGCATGGCGGAGACCACAGCAGAACAGCAGAGCCTGCCCCTACAGGGCGAGCCTCACATCAGCAGGGCAGAGCCTCCGCAGGCAAACAGTGGCTAGTCTGCCTCCTAGCTGGGCAGGACACCACAACGAACATCCAAAAATAAAGCCCGAACCCCCCAACACAGAGCATTTGAGAAAAAAATGGTTTTTTTAATGAGCTCTGTTGCAGCAGAATCAAACATAGCAGCCTAACAGCCCTGAATGAATAACAGAGATCACAGCTCAGCAATTGAGCTCCTATAAAGTACAGACTGTCTCCTCAAGCAGCTCCCTGACCCCTCTATATCCAAAAGACTGACATTTGGCAGGCATCATTCTGGGACAAAGATAGCAGAAAAAGAAACTGGTAGCATCCCTCACTGTGCCACAGCTGCTAGAGGTGCACCCCAGACAAGCAGGGCCTGGAGTGGACCTCAGCAGTTGTACAGCGAAGGGGCTAGACTGGTAGAAGGAAAACCAAGTAACAGAAATACTTCATCATCAACGATCTGGGTGTCCACTCAGAGACCCAATTGAAAAGTCAGCAACTAGGCAGACGACAAGCGGATAAATCCACAAAGATGGGAAGAAACCAGCGAAAAAAGGAGGAAAACACCCGAAACCAGAACACCTCGCCTCCTAGAAAGGACCAAAACTCCTCACCAGCAAGGGAACAAAGCTGGATGGAGAATGACTGTGATGAAATGATGGAATTAGACTTCAGAAGGTGGATAATGAGAAATTTTGTGAGCTAAAAGAACATGTATTAAATCAATGCAAAGAAACTAAGGACCTTGAAAAAAGGTATGAGGAAATGATAACAAGAATGGATAACTTAAAGAGGAATATGAATGAACTAAAGGAGCTGAAAAACACAATACGAGAACTTCGCAAAGCATGCCCAAGTTTCAATAGCCGAATTGACCAAGCAGAAGAAAGAATATCTGAAGTCGAAGACCAACTCAATGAAATAAAACGAGAAACCAAGATTAGAGAAAAAAGAGCAAAAAGGAATGAACAAAGTCTCCAAGAAATGTGGGACTATGTGAAAAGACCTAACCTACGTTTGATAGGTGTACCAGAAGGGGACAAAGAGAATGAATCCAAGCTGGAAAATACTCTTCAGGACATCATCCAGGAAAATTTCCCCCACCTAGCAAGACAGGCCAACACTCAAATACAGGAAATACAGAGAACACCACAAAGATATTCTGCAAGAAGAGCAACCCCAAGGCACATAATCGTCAGATTCAACAAGGTTGAAATAAAGGAGAAAATACTAAGGGCAGCCATAGAGAAAGGTAGGGTCACCCACAAAGGGAAGCCCATCAGACTCACAGCAGATCTCTCAGCAGAAACACTACAAGCCAGAAGAGAGTGGGGGCCAATATTCAACATTCTTAAAGAAAAGAACTTTCAACCCAGAATTTCATATCCGGCCAAACTGAGCTTCAGAAGTGAAGGAAAAATAAAATCCTTTCTGAACAAGCAAGTACTCAGAGATTTTGTCACCACCAGGCCTGCTTTACAAGAGCTCCTAAAAGAGGCACTACACATAGAAAGGAACAACCAGTACCAGCCATTCCAAAATCACACTAAATGCTAAAGAGCATCAACATAAGAAGAATCTACAACAACTAACAGGCAAAACAGCCACTTAGCATCAAAATGGCAGTATCAGATTCACACATAACAATATTAACCCTAAATGTAAATGGACTAAATGCACCAATCAAAAGACACAGACTGGCAAATTGGATAAAAATCCAAAACCCATCAGTGTGCTGTATCCAGGAAACCCATCTCATATGCAAGGATACACAAAGGCTCAAAATAAAGGGATGGAGGAAGATTTACCAAGCAAATGGAGAGCAAAAAAAAGCAGGAGTTTCAGTTCTCAACTCTGATAAAATAGACTTTAAAGCAACAAAGATCAAAAGAGACAAAGAAGGCCATTACATAATGGTAAAAGGATCGATACAACAAGAAGAGCTAACGATCCTGAACATATATGGACCCAATGCAGGAGCACCCAGATACATAAGGCAAGTTCTTAATGACTTACAAAGAGACTTAGACTCCCACACCATAATAGTGGGAGACTTTAACACTCCACTGTCAATATTAGACAGATCAACCAGACAGAAAATCAACAGGAATATCCAGGGCTTGAACTCAGACTTGGAGCAAGCAAACCTGATAGACATTTACAGAACTCTCCACCCCAAATCCACAGAATACACATTCTTCTCAGCATTACATCACTCCTACTCTAAAACTGACCACATAATTGGAAGTAAAGCACTGCTCAACAAATGCAAAACAACTGAAATCATAACAAACAGCCTCTCAGACCATAGTGCAATCAAGTTAGAACTCAGAATACAGAAACCGACCCAGAACTGCACAGCCTCATGGAAACGGAACAACTGGCTCTTGAATGTTGACTGGGTAAAAAATGAAATGAGGACAGAAATAAAGAAGTTCTTCGAAACCAATGAGAATGAAGACACAACGTGCCAGAACCTCTGGGACACATTTAAAGCAGTCTCTAGAGGAAAGTATATAGCAATAAGTGCCCATATGAGGAGAATGGAGAGATCCAAAACTGACACCCTATCGTCAAAATTGAAAGAGCTGGGAGGAGCAAGATCAAAAAAACTCAAAACCCAGCAGAAGACAAGAAATAACTAAGATCAGAGCTGAACTGAAGGAGATTGAGACACAAAAAACCCTTCAAAAAATCAATAAATCCAAGAGCTGGTTTTTTGAAAAGATCAACAAAATAGACAGATCACTAGCCAGATTGATTAAAAAGAAAAGAGAGAACAACCAAATAGATGCAATAAAAAATGATAAAGGGGAAATCACCACAGACTCCACAGAAATTCAAACCATCATCAGAGAATATTACAAACAACTCTATGCACATAAACTAGTAAACCTGGAAGAAATGGATAAATTCCTGGACTCCTGTGTCCTCCCAAGCCTAAACCAGGAGGAAGCTGAAACTAGGAATAGACCAATAACAAGGTCAGAAGTCGAGGCAGCAATTAAGAGCCTACCACTCAAAAAAAGCCCAGGTCCAGACGGATTCACAGCCGAATTCTACCAGACACACAAAGAGGAGCTGGTACCATTCCTTCTAAAACTATTTCAAACAATCCAAAAAGAGGGAAGCCTTCCCAAATCATTTTATGAGACCAACATCATTCTGATAGCAAAACCCGGCAGAGACACAACAAGAAAAGAAAACTTCAGGCCAATATCCATGATGAACATAGATGCAAAAATCTTCAATAAAATATTGGCAAGCCGATTGCAACAGCAAATCAAAAACTTATTCATCATGATCAAGTAGGATTCATCCCGGGGATGCAAGGCTGGTTCAACATACGCAAGTCTATAAACGTAATTCACCACATAAACAGAACCCAAAACAAAAACCACATGATTATCTCAATTGACGCAGAGAAGGCATTTGACAAAATTCAACAGCCCTTTATGCTAAAAACCCTCAATAAACTCGGTATCGATGGAATGTATCTCAACGTAATAAAAGCTATTTATGACAAACCAACAGCCAATATCATACTGAATGGGCTAAAACTGGAAGCATTCCCTTTAAAATCTGGTACTAGACAAGGATGCCCTCTCTCACCACTCCTATTCAATATAGTACTGGAAATTCTAGCCAGAGCAATCAGGCAAGAAAAAGAAATAAAGGGTATTCAAATAGGAAAGGTGGAAGCCAAATTGTCTCTATTTGCAGACGACATGATAGTATACCTAGAAGACCCCATTGCCTCAGCCCAAAAACTCCTGAAACTGATAAGCAACTTCAGCAAAGTCTCAGGATATAAAATCAATGTGCAAAAATCACAAGCATTCGTCTACACCGATAACAGACTTAAAGAAAGCCAAATCAAGAACGAACTGCCATTCACAATTGCTACAAAAAGAATAAAATACCTTGGAATACAACTCACAAGGAATGTAAGGGACCTCCTCAAGGACAACTACAAACCACTGTTCAACGAAATCAGAGAGGACACAAACAGATGGAGAAACATTCCATGTTCATGATTAGGAAGAATTAATATTGTGAAAATGGCTATACTGCCCAAAGTAATTTACAGAATCAATGCTATCCCCATCAAGCTACCATTGACTTTCTTCACAGAACTGGAAAAAACCACCATGAACTTCATATGGAACCAAAAGAGAGCCCGCATAGCCAAGTCAATTCTAAGCAAAAAGAACACAGCCAGGGGGCATCACACTACCGGATTTCAAACTATACTACAAGGCTACAGTAATCAAAACAGCATGGTACTGGTACCAAAACAGAGATATAGACCAATGGAACAAAACAGAGACACCGGAGGCAACACAACATATCTACAACTATACAATCTTTGATAAACCTGACAAAAACAAGCAATGGGGAAAGAATTCCCTGTTTAACAAATGGTGTTGGGAAAACTGGCTAGCCATGTGCAGAAAGCAGAAACTGGACCCCTTCCTGACACCTTACACTAAAATTAACTCCAGATGTATTAAAGACTTAAACATAAGACCTGGCACGATAAAAACCCTAGAAGGAAATCTAGGCAAAACCATCGAGGACATAGGAGTAGGCAAGGACTTCATGAACAAAACACCAAAAGCATTGGCAACAAAAGCCAAAATAGACAAATGGGACCTAATGAAACTCCACAGCTTCTGCACAGCAAAAGAAACAGTCAGTAGAGTGAATCGGCAACGAACAGAATGGGAAAAAGTTTTTGCAGTTTACCCATCTGACAGAGGGCTGATATCCAGAATTTACAAATAACTCAAACAGATTTACAGGAAAAAAACAAACAAGCCCATTCAAAAGTGGGCAAAGGATATGTACAGACACTTTACGAAAGAAGACATATATGAGGCCAACAAATCATATGAAAAAATGCTCATCGTCGCTGGTCATCAGAGAGATGCAAATCAAAACCACATTGAGATACCATCTCACGCCAGTTAGAATGGCGATCATTAAAAAATCTGGAGACAACAGATGCTGGAGAGGATGTGGAGAAAAAGGAACACTTTTACACTGTTGGTGGGAGTGTAAATTAGTTCAACCATTGTGGAAGACAGTGTGGGGATTCCTCAAGGCCTTAGAAATAGAAATTCCATTTGACTCAGCAATCCCATTACTGGGTATATATCCAAAAGACTATAAATCGTTCTACTGTAAGGACACATGTACACGAATGTTCATTGCAGCACTGTTTACAATAGCAAAGACCTGGAATCAACCCAAATGCCCATTGATAATAGACTGGATTGGAAAAATGTGGCACATATACACCATGGAATATTATGCAGCAATCAGAAATGATGAGTTTGTGTCGTTTGTAGGGACATGGATGAATCTGGAGAACATCATCCTCAGCAAACTGACACAAGAACAGAAAATGAAACACCACATATTCTCACTCATAGGCGGGTGATGAAAAATGAGAACACATGGACACAGAAAGGGGAGTACTAAACACTGGGATCTATTGGGGGGAAAAGGGGAGGGCCAGTGGGAGGGGGTGGTGGGGAGGGATAGCCTGGGGAGAAATGCCAAATGTGGGTGAAGGGGAGAAGCAAAGCAAAGCACAGTGCCATGTGTGTACCTACGCAACTGTCTTGCATGCTCTGCTCATGTACCCCAAAACCTAAAATCCAATAAAAATAAATAAATAAATAAATAATAAAAAAATAAAAACAGTGCAAGTACAAGATATTAGATCCCTGCACCTGCTCTCTAGAAAGTATTCTTTATATAGGGTACAAACATCTACACCTAGTCATGTCTCAGACTTTTTTTGTTGAAACTCCTGACCACTAGGAAGTGGAAGATTAGATAAGCACCTTTAAGAGGAGTGATCTATCCCATAGACATTTTTTTTTCCAGCTTGCAGCTTTGTAAATTTTGTTTTTCTTTTTCAACTTTTCTTTTAGAATCAGGCAGTACCTGCACAGGTTTGTTACAAAAGTACCTTGCATAATGCTGAGTTTAGGGTATGACTGAAACAGCCAACCAGGTAGTGAGCATAGCACCCAAAAGGTAGTTTTTCAGTCCTTGTCTCCCTCCCTCTCTCCCACAGGCAATGTTTAAAGACTTTGCTGCAGAGCACTTGATTTACAGGAGTCAAACGTTCATCATCATAGTGGTTTTGCTTCAAGAGGGCATCAGTCTTGCCATGCAGCAGGCTGTTTTTCTACAGAAAGCGTTAAGTATGGTGTTAGCTGGATGAATTTTGTGGATGTACTTTATTCAGTTGAGAAAGTTCCCCTCTATTCCTACTTTTCTGAGAGTTTTTATCTGAATTAGTGTTGAATGTTGTCAAAGGCCTTTTTGAGGCATGATTGATATAGTTATGTGACTTTTCTTCTTTAGCCTATCAATACATATAATAATACTGATTGATTTTCAAATGTGTCTTGAATTCCAGAATAAGTTTCACTTGGTTATGAAATATATTTACTGCCTTTGCAGTAATATATTTATATTTAGTATCAGTGTAGTAACTTCATAAAGTGAATTTGAAAGTGTTCTCTCCTCTTCTATTTTCTGGAAGAGATTGTGTTAAATTTTTGTTAAGTCTTTAAAAAATATTTAGTAGAATATTCAAGTGAATCTTTCTGAGCCTGAATAATTTCCTCCTTTAAAATATTAAAATTATGAATTCAATTTTTTAGTAGTTACGGGCTATAGAAGTTATTTATTCCATGTTGGAAGAGTTCCTGTGGTTAGTATTTTTCAATGAATTGGTACATTTTATCTAAGTTGTCAAATTTATGTGTTTAGAATTATTTTGTAGTATTCCCATGTTATTTTGATATCTGCAATATTTGCAGTGAGATGCCTGTTTTAACTCTTTATATTGCACATTTGTATTTATCTATTTCACTGTCAAATTGTTCTAAGAATTTTACTGATCTTTTTGAAGAAACCTGTCTGTGTTTAATTTATTCTGCTATTGTTATTCTGTTTTCAATTTTATCGATTTCTGCTCTTTACAATATCCTGCCTTCTACTTGCTTTGGGTTTATTTTGCCTTTTTTTCCCTCTAAATTCTTTGTGTTGGGAGCTTAGTTTATTGATTTGTGATGTCTCCTTTTTTTCTGAAAGTATGCATTTAGTCCTATAAAATTCCTTTTAGCACCACTTTTGTGGTGCTGTTTGATATGTTGCATTTTTATTTCCATTCAATTCAATGCATTTTAAAATTTCCCTTGAGACTACTTCTTTGACTCATGGATTATTTAGAAGGGTGTTGTTTAGTTTCCAAGTGTCTTGAGGTTTTCTTATTATCTTTCTAGCACTGATTTCCATTTGTATTCTATTGTGATTGGAGGAAACATTCTGTGTGATTTTAGTTCTTTTATATTTGTGGAGATTTGTTTTATGGTTTAGGATATAAACTTCTTTTGATATATTATTCATGGACACTTGAAAAGAATCAGTATTCTGCTGGTGTTGGGTAGAGTATTTCATACATATTGATTAGATGCTGTTTGTTGACAACAATATTGAACTCCTCAATATCCTTTGTGATTTTTTTTCTTTAGTTCTATCAATGGCTGAGAGAGAGGTTTTGAATTGTTCAACTACAGTTGTGGATTTATCTATTCCTTCTTTCAAGTCGAACAGTTTTTGCTTAGTAGTTTTTTGGAGCACTTGATTGCGATAGGCTCATGGGACTTTAACTCTTTTTTCATCATATATAATATTCTTCTTTGTCTTTGGTCTTTGGTAATTTTTTTGCTCTGAAGTCTCCTTTATCTGACTATATTTATGCCTGTTTTCTTTTTATTAATATGTACACGATATACATTTTTCCATCCTTTTGCTTTCAATCTGTATGTCTTGTTATATTTGAATTGAGTTTCTTGTAGGCAGCATATACTTGGGCTATCTATATATTTAATCTATGAATCCCTGTCTTACAATTAGTGTATTTAGATCATTACATTAAATTAATTGAATTATGCTATGTTAAACCTTAAGCTTATTAGTTTATATTTTTTTCTTCATTTTTTCTGCTGTTTCTCCTTTTTTCTTTTCTCTGCAGTTATTTGCACAAATTTTAGAATGTCATTTTGATTTCTCAATGGTGTTTTTGAGTGTAGATCTTTTATAGCATTGGTAGTAGTTGATCTAGGTTTGTTGAAAGATTGGGGTGCCTTGATACAACCGGGTGAGGGGGTGAGGAGAAAGATCTAGGCCCTTTGCTTGGTCTTTTAAATTTATTTGCTAGATTCCTTATTTGCTAGGTTTATTTTTGTAGTGTTTTTCTGAGTAGAGCAGTCATTGTCTGAAAGTTTTCTGTCTTACTAGGATGCCCCATCCTGGTCCTTTGATAAGAGAGAGTGGATTTTTGATGTGTTTATTTTTGTTTAAGCTTGTTGCATTTCCAGGTTGATGGCTTCTTCAGCTGTAAGTCTGAAATAGATGAGGTAAAACAAAAATGCTGTGAACTTATCACTGTGTCTTTCCTTGTATTCTGAGATTCCTAGCTGGCCTTCTTTATTCTTTCTTTCTTTTAGAGTCATCTTATGTTTGTTTTATATGTAATATCCAGAATTTTTTTTTTTACCATACTTAGTAGTCTAAATGGGGAAAAGTATGTCTGCTACATCTTCCTGAGAGCAGAATTTAATGGTCATTATAATTATGATTTTTCACTCCAAGCACCCACAGGAGGTGTTTAATGAGGGTTGAAAAAGACAATGATGGAGAAATTATTTCTAAACTTTATGGCAGAAAACAAATGTAATCAATTCTTTTCCCATCGTTTTAGTTTTTTATTATTATAGAAATTAGAAAAACTACTTGTTAAGAAAAATAGTGGGTTTAAAAATTATTTTTGTTATGTTTCTTCATTTGATTCGGTGTTTACTCTAGCAGAGTAGAGTAGTTTTGATGAGAGTGACACACAAGGAAACAAATATTTGCGAACACAGATGAGCTACTGCCAAAAAGACCAATGTTCACTTCTAATTACCTAGTAATCAGGAAAAATATGCTGGAGTTAGTGTGGTTGTTGTTTCTCCTCCTCCTCTTCCCCCTCCTCTTCCTCCTCCTTTTCTCCCTCCCCCTCTCTTCTCCCTCCCCCTCCTTCCCCTCCTCTTCTTCCTTTTTTACTTTCTTCCTCTCTTCTTCCTGTTTCTCTGTCATCCAAACTGGAATGCAGTGGCATAATTTTGGCTCATTGCAACCTCTTCCTTCCAAGTTCAAGTGATTCTCCTGCCTCAGCCTCTTGAGTAGCCAGAACTACAAGTATGTGCCACCATACCAGGCTAATTTTTTGGTATTTTTTAGTAGAGATGGGGCTTTGCCATGTTGGTTAGGCTGGCCTTGAACTCCTGACATCAGGTGATCCACCTGCCTTTGCCTCCCAAAGTGCTGGGATTACAGGCATAAGCCACTATGCCCAGCTCTTCTTTTTAACTTTTTAGTTGAGAAAAACATGCATATATAGCTTACCATCTATATTAGTTTGTTTTCATGCTGTTATAAAGAACTGCCTGCGATTGGGTAATTTGTAAAAAAAAAAAAAAGAGTTTTAACTGACTCACAGTTCCATAGGGCTGGGGAGGCCTCAGGAAACTTACAATAATTGCATAAGGGTAAGCAAGCATGTCCTTCTTCACATGGTGGCCGGAAGGAGAAGTGCCCAGTGAAGTGGGGAAAAGTCCCTTATAAAACAATTAGATTTTATGAGAACTCACTCACTAACACGAGAATAGCATAAGGGTAACCATCCCCATGATTTAATTACCTCCCACTGGGTTCCTCCTATGTACCCTCATTGTATCAAGGAAGTAACTAACTGCAGCAGAGTTTTGCCTGGACATCCAGGCATTTCTGTGCATCATCTGAAATCTAGGTGGAGGCTCTCAAACCTCAGTTCTTGACCTCCGCACATCTATAAGTTACACCACATGGAAGCTACCAAAGCTTGGGGCTTTCACCTTCTTAAGCAATGGCCTGAGCTGTACACTGGCTTTATTTAGCCACAGCTGGAGCATTTGGGATGCAGACACTGAATCCCAAGGCTGCACACAGAATGGGGACCCTGGACCTGGCTCAGAAAACCATTTCCGGGGCAGGGGCAAATGCTGGGAGTCTCTTTTCATGGCAAGAGTTGCTTTTATTCCAGTTACCAACAAGTTTCCCATCTCCATCTGAGACCACCTCAGCCTGGACTTCATTGTTTATATCACTATCACCATTTTGGTCAAAGCCATCCAACAAGTCTTTAGGAAGTTCCAAACTTTCCCACATTTCTTGTCTTCTGAGCCCTCCAAGTCTATAGAAAGTTCCAAACTTTTCTACATTTTTCTGTCTTCTTCCAAGCCTTCCAAACTCTTCTAATTTCTGCCTGTTACTCAAAGTCACTTCCACAGTTTTTGATATCTTTACAGCAGTGTCCCACTCCTGGTACCAATTTACTGTATTAGTCAATTCTCATACTGCTATAAAGGACTGCCTGAGACTGGGTAATTTATAAAAGAGAGAGGTTTAACTGACTCACAGTTCTGTAGGACTGAGGTGGCCTCAGGAAACTTACAATCATGGCAGAAAAGGAAGCAAATAATCCTTCACATGGCAGCAGGAAGGAGAAGCGCTGAGTGAAGGAGGAAAAAGTCTCTTATAAAGATCTTATTAGATCCCATGAGAACTCACTCACTATCACAAGAACAGCATGAGGGTAAATGCCCTCATGATTCAATTCCCTCTCATCGGTCCCTCTCACAACATGTGGGGATTATGGGAACTACAGTTCAAGATGAGATTTGGGTGGGGACACAGCCAAACCATATCATCATCTTTATCATTTATATATATTATTATATATTACATATATATTTCAGTGGTAGCATGTTTCCTTTTCAATTAAGGCAAACAGATTATTGTTTTTGTATTATTTTGTATTATTGTAGATTGATTCTCCATTTCATCAATAAATTTGTCAGAGACTGGGTTATTGTAAAGAAAGGATGTTATAGAGGACTGAGTAGTCACGTAACCTAGGAGCTGCTTTAACATGTCAATAATGTCACATTTCTGTTGAGAAAACTATTGAGAATTGCTATTTTGCACAAAAAGAAAACCACAAGTTTCATTTTGTGGGATAATTAATACTTACCCTGAACAGTTGTTTGTAAAGCAAATTTTATTAAGATGAACTGCATTTTCCTATTTGGATTCATTATATGCTTAGGGATAAACACACGGCAAATATAGTTTTCAGATTGCAGCCTAAAAGTCATTTGCTCTGAGAATCCTCCTTTGATTATACATTGCACATCCCTTTCTTATAGCAGTCATCCTACAGAATCCAAAGAAATATATGGTTCTACAGCCTTGTTTCTGTACCAAGTGAAATATTCTCTTTAAAATCTGAGCATTTATTTTAATAAAACCAGCTTTGTTTTCTGTGGTGTTTCCTTGGGGGATAATATTCTTGAATTGAATTATTTGAAGTGATGTAAACAGATTTTATGTTGTTAAATATTTTGCTAATACTGGTGCCTTTATTTTTTCTTGTGTTTCTACTGTTTGTAAACCACTCAAGACAAGGATCTTTCTTTAGTCTTTTTGGTTGTCATTGTCCATGTCTTCTACTTATTTTTTTATACAACCTGCATTTTAGCACTAACAAATCAGCTTTTGCTGTAAGGACAATGTCACAGGCTTATTGATTACCACCCTTTTCTGAAGGTGCAGCCTTGGATCTTCTTGCTGTTTTCAGTGAAACTAACTAGATGGTCATGATTCAGAGCATTGGGCAGTCAATACAAGTCAGGTAGCATGAAGTAAGTGCAGCCATATTCTGCAGTTAATACTTCAGCTCACATGACTTGTTACATAGTCAACTGTAACTATTACAATTACTATTACTCTCCCTGCCTAGAATTTTCTCTGGTATCTTATTTATCTAGCTTCAGTGTCACCTTTATAGGGAAGCCGTTGTCTGTGTTAGGTAACCATTATTCTATGTGTTCATAGTATTTATTACTTCATTTGTTTTGTCTCTAAATACTTATTGTGTTTTTATGCACTAGGAATAATTCTAAGCTCTCTATACTCTAACACTCTGCATGTCCCTCTATTAACAATTATTCAAATTATTATTTACCTGACATCTGTTGAGAATCTACTGTTTGGCAAGTTCTGTGCTATTTACATTTCTGTGCACTGTAGATACTTTTGCTTTTAGTTGCTTCTTTTATATATTGTAAAATTCTAACCAGACTTCTAAACTCAGGAACGGTATTCTGTTTTGATGACCATGTAACCAGAATAGCTCCTGGTACATAGTAGGTGCTCAGAATGTATTTGATGAATAAATGAACAGATGAAAAAGCAGGCAGGACTGACTTTGGTAGGAGAGAAAGGGCTGAGTGTCATTGCATGTGAAAGGGTATGGTTGTCTCTGCCTGGGGTATCTGTGACAGAGTCTATTCCATCATAAGCATATCCAGCCAAATTGACTCTTCTCAGTAATAGAGATGTTTTCCCTCAATCAGATTATGTGCCATTTACCATATATTACTTGATGCCAAAATATGCTCCCCTGATGAGCATGACATTTTATTTGCATGCACGTAAGGAAGTTCATAGTGTTTAATTTGAAAGTGCAACCCCACTAAGAATGCATTTGTTTGTATTTATTTAGAAGCTCTGTTTGGATGGACACATGGGGGTGATCTGGGACAGAGAAGCCTGGAAAAGCTGATGAAAGCAGATTCTCCCTTGAAGAAAGCATTTGGAATGAAGCAATGTGACCTTTAATCACCCTCAGACCTCTTTTTGCTCTTGTTCCAGGATATTCTGTAAGTAAAAACTCCCAGCCTCCTCAGTTCTTCTGTCTTCATTTTATATGCCTTTGGTGTTTGAGATGAGTTTGCTGGTGTTTAGGTGGAGTACATTTGGGGGTGGTTACTGTGGTAGAATGGATATGTTTGAGGGGACTTGGTAAGAACTGATCAGATTACTATCAATTAAAGAGTAACTGTCACATCCCTTCAGATGAACTTCAGCTATTACCAATCCATCAGTGTAACCTTATGTTGCCTCAAGGAACTGGTCTGACTTTGTCTTCTGATTTTCTCAAATTTGTCATAAATGTTGTGGATGGAGCAAGAATTTCAGTTTTTGCTTTGATGCAGAGTCACCTCTATCCAGACGGTGAGTGAGGCAGCCCACCCTTGTTTCGCTGGGTTACAAGTATTCCCTTTGTTGGGGGAAGTAATAACAAAAAGAAGTTAATTTTTGCTTCTCATATCCAACTACTTTGCATAGTGTCTCTATTTAATGGATAGGTATGAGTGTATATGTCACAGCCTTCTTATATAGAGAGACTTAACATTGGTAATGAAATAGAAAACCCAAACCAATACTGGGAGGAGGACGTGGCTAGTTTAACACAGGCACCACTCAAATACTACCTTCATTTCAAGGTAGTCAACAAAGAAGGGAGCCACCTTCTCAAGGAGTTTTCCCACGTTTTTAAATTGAGGACTCATAATTTCAATGAAAGCTATTCGTTTCAAGATTAAGAGCATTACAAAAATTCTCATAGGTTTTAGTTCTATCAAGTTTCCAATGGTTTTTATTTACACCAGCAATTAGGCTATAGTCCTGTAGGTTTGTGCTGTTTCACAAACTTTTTCACCAACTTCATTGCCATAGAGAGAAACCTGAATTCAATCATAATATTAGAAAAGAAAATGACATATATTCGCTTATACACATTGACCCTTGAGAATGTTTTTATTCTTTTATTCATATGAAAAGTGATTTATAACCAAACCAAGGAAAACTTCAAATTACTGGTGTGGTGAGATGTATTATTAGTACTTAAACTCAAGCAGATCAGAAGGATTATATTTGGTTCTAAGGTTCATTCAGATCATTGTGGTTTGGAAATCACCTTAAACTTGAAGTTTTTCTGCTTTTTCTTTCCACTTAAGCCAGCATCTTACATTTACGCTAATCTGCAAAAGGTAAGGTAATTTCAGTAAAGCTCTCTATTTATAATTTTGTAGCTCACTTGGATGTCTTGAGACTGGTTTCCATAACCGATCTTAAATGTTTTTACAGTTTTTTAACTTTTCCCACCCTACTACTGAAATGTATATTTTAATGTGAAATTACTTTGTTATCTTAGGGATTACTGCCCAGGAAATGTAAATAAAGTGGTCAATCATATTTATTATTTGGAAGACAATCATTATAATATCTTACTTTTGTATAGTACTCTAGTTTGCAAGGCACTCTCATGTAATTAACTCATTTGATTTTTAAAACAGTTTTTTAAATTTAGCAAGGAAGATACTAGCAGAGGATACTGGAGGATACTAGTTTCCTCTCAATATTAGAGAGGAAACAGTTTCAGGGGGGTTAAATGGCTTGTTTGAGGTCACATGATTATTAAGAGGCGTGCCAGGATGGGAAAATGTGAGGTTTCCATTCATAGCTACCCACTACACTACAGTGTCCTTAAACCCTGCTTTGGACCAGAACCTGAAAAATAAGGTGATTTTCTCTTAATGAACTAAAGAAAAGAATTTTTATTTCATAGTACCAAAGACAAAGTATGCACTTACGGCATGCTTTCTCACGTATACTTATCCCACACATACTCATAAAAGCAACAAAATAGCAAGTTGCTATGAATAGGGTACTTTAAAATAAACTAAGGTTTTTTTTATTATAACTTTTATTTTAGGTTCAGGGGTGGGTGTGCAGGCTTGTTACATAGGTAAACTGAGTGTCATAGGGGTTTGGTGTACAGATTATTTCATCACCCAAGTAATAAACATAACACCCAATAGTTATTTTTGTCCTATCCTCTCCCTCCTCCCAATCAGGTACTTTTTAAAAGACAAACCTTATGGTAGCATTAATGAGGGAGCACATACTGTAGAAGGCAAATGTGAAAACGTTTATTGCTTGCGCTTATTGTGTTTATTTGAATCCTCTGAGAAGTAGACATCAAGGCAGGATTAGACATACATATAAGAGATGCACTGGGGAAGTGACCAGTAGGGAAGAGGGGCAGGGAGATGAAGAAGGTGAGGACAGCCTTCAAAGTGTGATGCAGGTCTGACCCCTGAGGAGAGACAGAAAGAGGATGGGATCAAAGAAAGAGTCCCATACTGCAGCCAGTTCTAAGAAAATTTGCACCCAGGCTGACAGAGAGCCCTTGAACCAAAATATCCTGTAGAAGAGTCCTGCATCTCCCAGGATGGGGTCTGTGTCAGTATCCTTGCTGGGCTCTGCCACCGGCTAGGAGTAGCCAGTGGGAAGTGTGGCCTCAGCATGAATGTGGTGGTGGATTCAGAGAACAGCTGCTGGCACCAGTTAGTAAATTATATTCCCCACAGCACGAGATTGGCAGGGTGTATTATTATGGCCCCCAAACGTGTGTCATGGTGGCATTTATTTTCCACCTCTTCAAGAGTGAGGAGGAAACAAAATCAGCCACAAATATTCTTAGCAAAATGCAGGAACACCGGGAATAAAATTAGATGCTCAGTTATCATCATTAACAAACTGGTCTCTAATAGAAGGGAAGTGCTTTAAGAATTCTAGAAGATTTAATTCAAAGGTTATATTTATAATCCTTTTTGACAACCAAATTATGTGCTCTGTGAGAACAAGAATGGCATATTTCTGATCATTTTACCTTTATTGCTAACACAAGTAAAACATTTGGTTTATAGTGAGTGTCCAGTAGGTTATTGTTGAACAAATGAGTGATTCAAAGTAAAGGATAAAAAGGCACATATTGTTATTTCTGAACATTTTTCTTTTCTCCAGTATGGAAATAACTTCCAAAGGTGTTTATTTATTAAGCTTATTAACAATGGACTCTGTTAAGTTTCTGGAGTTGGGGAAATTTGAGACCTCTAAAAAATCATGAAAGCTAACCCTCTCTAATCTAGGAAGCTTGGATCTAAGCACTTGGAGCAGATTTGGTCTTACACAGTCTCTCTCTCTGATATGGTTTGATGTGTCCCACCCAAATACCACTTTGAATTGTAATAATTTTCACCTCAAGAGCAGGGCCAGGTGGAGTTAATTGCATCATGGAGGGGAGTTCCCTCATACTTTTCTCATGGTAGTGAATAAGTCTCATGAAATCTGATGGTTTTATAAATGGGAGTTCCCTTGCACAAGCCCTCTTGCCTGCTGCTGTGTAAGATGTGCCTTTGCTCCTTCTTTGCCTTCTGCCATGATTGGGAGGCCTCTCCAATCATATGGAACTGTGAGTCCATTAAACCTCTTTTTTTTAATAAATTACCCTTTATAGAAACCTCTTTTCTTTATAAAGACATTCTTAGGTATATCTTTATTAGCAGTATGAGAACAGACTAATACACTCCCTCTGCACATCATTCTGTAGATGGGCATATTTGTCTTAAATGGATACTTGCTTTCACTTAGTCCTCATATTTAGGGAGTCAAAGACGTGCTAGGATGGCAAAGAGAAGGAAAGGAACACTGGATACACAGATGAGTGAGGCCTTTCCATATTTGTAAAATCAATAGATACTCAGTACTTGACTAATTTTTTAATGACTGCCTAGATATTTGAAAGTTAATTTGTGTGGCATTCCAGTGCATGTGTCTTTCCAAGACCGTTATTTCCCCAGTCCCTGTGATTCTGCCTTTCTTTCATATCCAACTAGTCACAAAGTCCTGCCAATACTTCTGTCATATTATTTACCTATTAAGATTCTTTCTTCACTTTAGAAAACATGAATTAAGTGCTCTGACTACCATGGATACCTCTGGTGGGTTGCATGACTTTCAAGAGCTTTCAGCCATGTGTCTGTAAAGAGGTGTAATGTGCACTTGGGCTTCAGGCTCAGGTCTACCTTTTCCCAGAAGTGAGACTTCAATAAGAATCATTTACTCTCTATCAGTCTCAATCATTTCATCTGGAAAATGAGGATAGTAGTGCCTACTCCAGGGAGTGGGGGTAAACATTAAGTGAGATAAATCAGGGTGAGCACCTATTACAGCATGATGATGTCTCCCTGTTCCCAGGGAGCCCAGGTAGCAGCCTTAATACCACTGTCTTGTTTGTCTTCCAAAGGGATTATGTCATCCTTGTCTTCAAATTGACTTGGTCCAGGCTGGTTGTTCTTTTTTCCAGATACTTCTAATGGGATATGGTTTAGGAAGTTTATCAGTCTGCTATTCAGTGTTCTCTACAAGCTGCTCTTTCCTTAATTGGCTAATATTTTCTTCTATTGTTTTCTTAAAGAAAGTATCCTGCTCCCAAGAAGCTGGGTTACTCACATTTTCTGGGATGCCCTGTGTGGACACGTCTTTGAATCTCAGTCCCACCTTTCCTGCTTAACGTGACTTCCTTATCCCTTCCACTGTATTGTTTTCAAAACCCAGTTCAAATCCCTTTCCTTCAAACAGCCCAACCCATGTTGATCCCAGTTCCACGGCTTGCAGTGTGACCCACAGCACTTACCTTACCTCTCTGGGCCACTGTTTCCTTATCTGCAAAAATGACAGTGAATACCTATCTCACAGTATTGTAGAAATAATTAACTGAGATAAGACATGTAAAGCTCATAGAGCAGTGGCTGGCATATATTACCAGCTTACTAAATATTAGCCACAGTTATTGTGCCTGCCTTGCTCCTGAGCACTTCTGTGGTGGGTTTATGCAGCAGTGACCATCTATGGTCCCAAACCTTGGTGGGCCACCTAACTATACATATATATTTTTTTCATTAACTTGCACTGAAAGTAAAACTTATAACAACTTCTAGAGGATATTAAAATTAGATACTCAAAAGATGAGATATTACTTGTCTGCTATCTATCTGGGAATAGTATAGCTTACAAAACATCTTTGTCTATCTTTTTAGAAAAATTTTCAGTCTTCTCAAATGAATTTTTTAATTTTTGAGGGAAGAGGCAATGCTTTTGTTTGTGCCAAAGGTAGCACTTTTGTTTTTTAAGGTACAACTTAAATATAGTAAAATTCACCTTTTTTAAACCTACAACTCTTAAGAGTTTGGGCAAATGGATGTCATGTAAACAGTATCACATCAAGAAACAGAATAATTCCATCACCTACCCCACTTCCTAACTCCCCTGTGGTTCTTTCTTAGTTAGCCCTTCCCCTGACCCCCCTGCCCCAGGTAACCACTGATCTGTTCTGTGTCTTCTATCTTTTCTGGAATAACACATAAATTAAGTCATACAGTATATAGCCATTTAAGATTGACTACTTTTACTTAGCACGATGCATTTGACACTCACCCATTCATAGCATGTATTGCTAGTTTGTTCCTTTTTATTACTGAGTAGTATCCCATTGTGTGGGTATCACATAGTTTGTTTATTCATTCACCACTTGAAAGGCATTTCAGTTTTTTTCCAGCTTGTGGCCATTATGAATAAAAGCTGCTATGAACATTTATGAATATGTTTGTGTGTGATCATATGTTTTCATTTCACTTACGTAAATATCTAGGAGTGGTGTTTCTGGTTTTTATGGTAAGTGGCATGTTTGAACGTATAAGAAACTTCTAAACCATTTCCAGAGTGGCTTTGATATTTTTTCCTTTCTATCAGCAGAGTATGAGAGTTTAGTTACTCCACATCTTTACCAGTACTTTGTGTGAAGAGAGTACCGTTGAAACAACAAGCCCTGAATGTTTTTACAGTAATTTTATCTATGTTGCTCTCTTTATTCTATTGCTTTAGCTATATCCACTCTATCAACAGCATCTCTTGAGAATTAATTAGCTTCTTAGTGTGGCTCAATTTCTCTCTGGAAGGCAAAGCACCTTTTCATTATTATTATTATTATTATTATTATTATTATTAAAGGGTTTGGTAGTTGAAAATACCAATAGATTTTATGCTTTACTAAATGCAAAACTCAAAAATCAAATTCAATGGTTTGTATCTCTGGGGCTGGGGGCAGGCAGAAGACAGAGATTAATAATTTAGTATCTTTAGTTTCTAGGGAGCGAAGAAATCCTCTGATACTAGTCCAGTAGAAATGGGACCCTGATTTAGCAAATACTCCTCCCAGCTATACATTTCTCGGGCTGCCCAATTGGATCACCATTCAGTATTTTCTGTGAGAAAGTTTTTTTTCTGACAACTACAGAGAGAAGGAAGGGTAAAGTAATGAGGCACTGACTGGGTGCTAACCAAGAGCTGTAGCAAAGGACAGAGAATGTGGAGATACGATAATGAAGAACTTCTAATTAAGCTCCATGGGAAACCATTTTCAAGAAGCGCTTCTCTGAAGAGAACATTAAAAAAAGCAGAGCTTCCTATGTGTGAGAGTTCATGCCAATCTGCAGTTGTGGACTGGAAAGACCAGCCGGAGAAAGCTCTGGAGATTTACCTTTGGTTGTAGTTATGAGCTGACCACAACAAATTCATGAAAACCAGAGAAGACTTCATTCAGAAGGGTGATTGCCTGGCCCAAGATGTGGACAGAAAATTGAAAACAAAGAAAAAAAATAACCTACATAAATATTTCCTGCCTTTACTGTAAACTTTTTGAGTAATCTTGAGGAGTTTCCACTAGGTTTTTGTCCTGCCAATCAACAATTCATGAGAAAATATGGGGAGTATTTCAGCAAAAGATACTAAAAGAGATTCTTTTTAAGATAATAATGGTGGCCAATATGATTGGAATGAAAGAGGCCTCATGGACTAGCAGATAGAACTTCTGAATGGGGATTAGAAAACTCAGGTGCTGTATGTGAGTTACCAATTAATTCTGGGATCCCAGGAAAATACTTATTAATCATCCTGCACCTTAGTTTCCTTAAGATAAAAAATCAAGGTATTTCAGTAGGTGATTTTTAAGATCCTTTCTACTTCATTATTCTAAAGAATAAAGGGAGTGCAAATGATCAATTATCTTTTTGAAAATACCTTGCAATGGTTTTGGGGTAGAGAGGTAGAAAAAGGTAGTCTAGTTTCCATGGTTTACAGTGACATAAATACACTTATGAGAACTGTCTCTTTGAATTCTTTTAAAATTTGTATGCATGTGATATGGATGTTTGAATTCTAAGTTGTCATAATTATTTTCTAAAACAATTTCAGGTCTCACTTATTGACTGGGCAGATTAGTCAAGAAAAACCACAGCACAACCATTTTGAGACTAACTGGAATGTCATGCTCAAAGTGTTTTCCATTTTCATTACATATGTCATAAGAATCGATGTACATAACAGCAATTTTAGTTTCTCCTGTTCCTCATTGCCTCATATGTTCTTTGAGTTACAGGAGTATGTGTTATTTCCCAGACGCTCTGAGTTGATTTACTGCTCCTTCCAGTTGGGTTTTTACTAACCTGTGAAGGAGGAGGGTGTTACAAGAAACTGAAACCCATGATGTGGGAAAGGTCGAAACAGTACTGAATTCAGAAAGAAAGAAGGAGTTTCAAAAGAATTGACAACAGCATTGCCTTTGGTCTGGGAGGCTTCTCTTTCCCTCTGTGTACACAAAAGCCGCAGAGGTTAGTGTGAGGAGCAGCATCATCCATAGCAGAGGCTGCCTTGTAAGCTGAGCTTGAGGGAGTAGGACTTTGATAATCAGCTGAGGAGACTCCGTTTTATTAGGAAAAGTACATTAATGCTGGGAAATAGATTCTGCTATGTTGACATTGCAGACAGAGTTGTACCAAGATGGACAGGAATACCGAGAGCAAGTCATTTTCATCTAGCAAATACTTAAGGCTTAATGTTCACGTCATAATATAGCTGTTGAGTTACAGAGATCAAATAAATTTTTACTTGCAACACTTTGGATGTCATTTTACTAGGTAGAGTGATCAAATCAACAATTAAGTGATATATCATTTCACTGAGCAACATTGGCAAAACTAATGAGTCATGTCACATAAGAACATTACAGATTTTCTTTCTCACCTTGAGGCATTGTTTTTTAGGCATAGTGATATACAAATTATTATAACAAAGGTATTGATTGGGATTGTGGATGCAGCACTAGCCACAGGATAGGCCTTCAAAATACTCATGGAATTGAACCTTTTCTGATATTATCCACTACCTTTCCAAGGATATGATATTTTGTATAGTTTTTCTAATCTATTAGCAGTGTAGTGGGAAGAGCCCTGGTCTCATAGCTGTCACTAAGCACCTGGTTGATGACTTTGGGTTAGTCTTTTAAACAGATCCAGAACTCATTTTTATTATCTACAATAAGGGTCAGCAAATTTTGGCCTACAGTCCAGATCTAGCCTGCCACTTGTTGCTGTGAATAAAGCTTTATTAGAATATAGCCACAGTCAATATTTTACATATTGTTTATGGCTGTTTTCACCTACAATGGTCACGTTAAGTAACTGTGACACAGAATATAGAGTAGGCAAAGCCTAAAACACAGTATTTACTGTCTGGTCCTCTACAGGGAAAGTTCGCTGATTCATGATCTACAGTGTACGAGAGATAGGTCACTAGCTTTCCACCTTTTAAGATTGGTGAGACACATTTTTAAACTAAATGCTATGCAAAACTCCAACATACAAAACAAACAGAACATTTCTGTGGTTGAGGAAGCGGTTGGAATGGAAACAATGCAGCAGTCTTCCTGGGTCCAAACTGATTGCCAAAGAACCCCCAGGGCTCCAGTGTAAAAACTCTTTGAGGAGATTATCTCTAAGATATTGTACAGTTCTGGAAATATACATATAGTTTCTAATTTTTTAAGCATAGATGAAATAAGTAGAATTTAATGATAGATTTGTTTAATTAATTTATTTAATTTATTTACAATCTTCTAAGGTTCTAGCAAGTCTTCATTTGTCTTCAAGTCAATTTCAATTGGTAGTACTGCTAGTACTGGGGTGATTCTGCAACATGATGTGTGCTGCATGGCAAGTCTTTAAGTCTTTGTGTTTCTTGGAAAACTTTTGTATACTGATAAAAGAGAAATGGAAGCTACACTTTTAAACACGCCCCAAGGGTAGACTCTATCAAACCATAATGTCTCAACAGCTACATGGAAGTTTTCCTTTCAAATCATGGACCAATGGGTAAATTGTTTATTTCCATACATTTTAAGCCAGCTTTTCTGATTATAGAGGCAGCAAAACAATTGGATGTGGTCTAACAGCATAATAAAATCCAATTCAGTTAGTGTTTATGGAGTGCCCACAGGGCGTGGGCTATTCTGTTAGACAAGATAAAAACCTCTGTGATGCTCATTTTCTCATTAGTGCATTTCTAAGAGCTGTTTTACCTTCTCAAATAACTTGGGAAATTTAGTTCATTGGAGAAAGTACCCACTGAAGGATATGTTCTTTTCTCTTGATTTTTTACAAGTGTAAAGGAGCAAAAATGGTAATAAAAAGTTCTTCCCATGTACCCCAAAACCTAAAATGCAGTAAAAAAATGGTAATGAGATGGGATGGGGATAGAAGAAAGGAATTAATAGCTATAGACTATCTATTAAGTGTCTTGTGCTATACTCTTTCATAAACTTTCTCTTATTTTTTTACAAGAATGTATGGAGTAGGTCTTAAGTTACTTATATGTGAAAACAGTAACTTCCCAAAGTCACAAGATATAAATGGGAGAACAGGCATTGTAAATCAGGATATTGAAATGTATCAGATTATAGTATCCATTAGTCCTGGTTCAAATACTAACATACATAATATTACTCATGAATATTTCATGAGTGAATAAATATATCCAAAACCACATAAAGGTTAGAATTGTCATTGAGCAGCATTGCTTTGCATAGTGAGTGAGTGACCTGTATAACTTGGGAAGTGATCTTGGTTGTTAGTCCTAATAGATAATAAAGAGTTGCCTTAATAAGAGATCAAGAATAAAAGTATATTCTTCCCTTAAGACCAGGGTCAGCAAAGATTTTCTGCAAAGATCCAGATAGTAAATATTTTGGGCTTTGCAGGCCACACAATCTGTGCTGCAACCACTCAACTTTGTCATTGCAGCGCCAAAGCAGCCGTAGCCAAATGTAAACAAATGAACATGGCTGTGTTCCAATAAAACTTTATTTATGGGCAGAATTTCAACATGTCATTAGGTTCTTCAGATTTAAACAAAGTTACTTAAAAATATAAAAACCTTTTTATTTTTCTCCAAGATGGCAGATTAGAAGGCTTTAGCATGCTTCAGCCACTTGGAAATAGCAACGTAGTGCATAAAGATCAACTCTAAGCTTTAACCCAAAAAGGAAAATGATAATCTACCCCAGAAATGTGAAGGACACCCCAGCTCCAGAGAAGGGTAACATGGGCAAATAGCCCCCTTGATGACTTCTGGCTGATAAAAGTGAGTGAAGTCCCAGTATATGAGGGGGCACAGAGCTTCCCTCTGTGTCTCATCCTTCCACTGAAGATCCCGGTGACCCAGGTGGAAGAAGAGCATTTTGTTTCTCCCAAGCACTGGAGCTAACTTTGGGAGAGGCTTGGAAATGCTGTGAGGGAAAGATACTGGAAAAAGCTGGTATTTTCCCAGACATGGGATCGAAAGCAGGAGAACTTTTATTTATTTATTTTTATTTTTAATTAACAAATTAATTTTTAGATGTATATATTTTATTGCATTTTAGGTTCTGAGGTACATGTGAAGAATGTGCAGGATTGTTGCATAGGTACATACATGGCGATGTGGTTTGCTTTCTCCATCCCCGTAACCTATATCTGTCATTTTTCCCCATGTTATCCCTCCCAACTCCCTACCCCTTGCTGTCCCTCCCTTAGTCCTCCACAACAGACCTCATTGTGTGATGCTTCCCTCCCTGTGTCCATGTGTTCTTATTGTTCAATACCCACCTTTGAGTGAGAATATGCAGTGTTTGATTTTCTTTTCTTGTGTCAGTTTGCTGAGAATGATGATTTCCAGGGTCATCCATGTCCCTACAAAGGACACGAACTTACCGTTTTTTATGTCTGCATAGTATTCCATTGTGTATATGTGCCACATTTTCCCTGTCCAGTTTATAATTGATGGGCATTTGGGTTGGTTCTAGGTCATTGCTATTGTAAACAGTGCTGCAATGAACATTTGTGTGCATGTGTCCTTATAATAGAATGATTTACAATCCTTTGGATATATACCCAGTAATGGGATTGCTGGGTCAAATGAAATTCTATTTCTAGGTCCTTGAGGAATTGCCACACTGTCTTTCAAAATGGCTGAATTAATTTACACTCCCACCAGCAGTGTAAAAGTGTTCCTATTTCTCCACATCCTCTCCAGCATCTGTTGTCTGCAGATTTTTTAATGATCGCCATTCTAACTGGCATGAAATGGTAGCTCAATGTGGTTTTGATTTGCATTTCTCTAATGACCAGTGATGATGAGCATTTTTTCATGTTTGTTGGCCTCATATATATCTTCTTTTGAAAAGTGTCTGTTCATATCCTTCTCCCACTTTTGGATGGGTTTGTTTGTTTTTTTCTTGTAAATCTGTTTTAGTTCTTTGTAGATTCTGGATATAAGTCCTTGTCAGATGGGTAGAATGCAAAAATTTTTCCCCATTCTTTTGGTTGCTGGTTCACTCTAATGATTGTTTCTTTTGCTGTGCAGAAGCTCTGGAGTTTAATTAGATCCCATTTGTCTATTTTGGCTTTTGTTGCCAATGCTTCAGGTGTTTTAGTCTTGAAGTCCTTGCCTATGCCTATGTCCTGAATGGTTTTGCCAGGTTTTCTTCTAGGGTTTTTATGATGTTAGGTCTTATATTTAAGTCTTTAATCCATCTGGAGTTAATTTTAGTGGAAGGTGTCAGGAAGGGGTCCAGTTTCTGCTTTCTGCACATGGCTAGCCAGTTTTACCAACACCATTTATTAAACAGGGAATCCTTTTCCCATTGCTTGTTTTTGTCAGGTTTGTCAAAGATCAGATGGTTGTAGATGTGTGGTGTTGCCTCCAAGGCCTCTGTTCTGTTCCTCTGGTCTATGTGTCTGTTTTGGTACCAGTACCATGCTGTTTTGATTACTGTAGCCTTGTAGTATAGTTTGAAGTCAGGTAGCATGATGCTTCCAGCTTTGTTCTTTTTGTGTAGAATTGACTTGGCCATGCGGACTCCCTTTTGGTTCCATATGAAGTTTAAGGTGGTTTTTTCCAGTTGTGTGAAGAAGGCCATTGGTAGCTTGATCAGGATAGCATTGAATCTGTAAATTACTTTGGGCAATATGGCCATTTTCACGATACTGATTCTTCCTAATCACAAGCATGGAATGTTTTCCCATCTGTCTGTGTTCTCTCCTCTCTTATTTCATTGAGCAGTGATTTGTAGTTCTCCTTGAAGAAGTTCTTTACATTCTTTGTTAGTTATATTCCTAGGTATTTTATTCTCTTTGTAGCAATTGTGAATGGCAGTTCATTCTTGATTTGGCTCTCTGTTAGTCTGTTATTGGTGTATAGAAATGCTTGTGATTTTTGCACATTAATTTTGTATCCTGAGACTTTGCTGAAGTGGCTTATCAGTTTCAGGAGATTTTGGGCTGAGATGATGGGGTCTTCTAAATAAACAATCATGTCGTCTGTATATAGAGACAATTTGACTTCCTCCTTTCCTAATTAAATACCCTTTATTTCTTTTTCTTGCCTAATTGCTCTGGCTAGAACTTCCAATACTATATCGAATAGGAGTTGTGAGAGAGGACATCCTTGTCTAGTGCCCATTTCAAAGGGAATGCTTCCAGTTTTTGCCCATTCAGTATGATATTGGCTGTAGGTTAGTCATAAATAGCTTTTATTATTTCATGATACATTCCATTAATACCTAGTTTATTGAGAGTTTTTAGCATAAAGGGCTGTTGAATTTTGTCAAAGTCCTTTTCTATATCTATTGAGATAATTATGTGATTTTTGTCTTTGGTTCTGTTTATGTGGTGAATTACATTTATAGACTTGTGTATGTTGAACCAGCCTTACATCCCCTGGATGAAGCCTACTTGATCGTGATGGATAGGCTTTTTGATGTGCTGTTGCAATCAGCTTGCCAATATTTTATTGAAGATTTTTCCATCTATGTTCATCATGGATATTGACCTGAAGTTTTCTTTTCTTGTTGAGTCTCTGCCAGGTTTTGGTATCAGGATGATGTTGGCCTCATAAAATGATTTGGGAAGGATTCCCTCTTTTTGTATTGTTTGGAATAGTTTCAGAAGGAGATGTACCAGCTCCTCTTTGTACTTCTGGTAGAATTCAGCTGTGAACCTATCTGGACCTTTTTAAATCTGGACACACATAAAACCAGCCATGCTTGGCCACCTGGCAGCATAGTTGTGCAGGCATTTGTCTCGGGCTGGAGAATGGAGCACTTGCTCTGAAGCAGGGTAGGGGCCTCCACAGCCAGAACTGTGGAAAGCACCTCAGAATTAGGCACTGGAATTGTGCTGTCCCCTGTCACAGGCCTAGGGTGAAAGGAGAGCTGCTACAGTTGCACTTTCTCCTGGACAATGAGACTTATAGCCAGGGTAAGCTTGGCAACCTGGAACTGGTCTACATGGTGACCTAGCCTTCTTCCCCAACATTGTGGGGCAGTTGGGCTCTCTCCACTCCATGCCCAGACATATCCCCAGGTGTTTGGAGCACCTCCTCACCTGGATTGTCACCCTGAACCACCCTACCCTTCCTGTGAAGAGATCCTGGTGCCGTGGGGCCCACTGTGCTCCATGCCCAGGCAGATCTCAAGGCATCTATGGCACCCATTCTCCTGAGTTAGTAGTTTAGGCCACCCCTCATCCTGTGTAGAGAACTTGAGGCCAAGGAGGTTTCCCAGCCCCACACCTAGGTACACTTCTGGACACTTGGTGATCACCCACTGGATTCTCTCCTTGGCACTAATGTTTGTGCCTGCCATAGAGGGACTTGTAGGTGGGCCTGCCTGGTCCAGCCTTACCCACCATGACCTTATTCTCAGGGCTGAGCAGGGAGCTTTGACCACTGTGCACTCCACAAATCAACCTTTTACTTGAGGCCAGAATTTCTGTCACTAAACATGGATCAAGCCTGTACTCAACCATGATGGGTCTAGCCCACTATTACCTATAAGTACCATCTACTACCTTGTAGGTCAGACTCTTTAGACCAGTATAAAACCTGATGACAGAAGTATTAAGGGCTATAGAGGGAAAGCCAAAAAACCCTACCCAGTATTCTCTACCATCACATCCCCTAGGGATGGGGAAAAGGGAAAGGGAAAGAAAAAAGCCAACAATCTTACAGGGAAAGAAGGACAAAAATCATAACTGCATGAAAATAATTATAAAAATTGGAAGTGCCAGCATCTCCAGATGAGAAAGAATCAGTGCAAGAATTTTGGCACCATGAAACCTTCATGAAGTAACAACAACTCATATGGTTTGGCTGTGTCCCCACCCAAATCTCATCTTGAATTGTAGCTCCCACAATTCCCATGTGTTGTGGAAGAGACTCAGTGGGAGATAATTGAATCATGGGGTGATATCCTCCATGCTGTTCTCGTGGTAGTGAAAGTGAATAAGTCTCATGAGAACAGATGGTTGTATAAGGGGTTTTAATGACTTTTCAATAAGGGGTTTTATAAGAGGTTTACTGACTTTCACTTGGCTCTCATTCTCTCTTGCCTGCTGCCATGTAAGATGTACTTTTTACCTTCTGTCATGATTGTGAGACCTCCCCAGGCACATGGAACTGTGATTCCATTAAACTTCTTTTTCTTTATAAATTACTCAGTCTCAGGTAGTCCTTTATAGCAGTGTGAGAATCAACTAATACAGTAAATTGGTACCAGGAGTGGGGTGCTGCCATAAAGATACATGAAAATGTGGAAGTGACTATGGAACTGGGTAACAGGTAGAGGTTGGAACAGTTTGGAGGGCTCAGAAGAAGACAGGAAGATGTGGGAAAGTTTGGAACTTCCTAGAGACTTGTTGAATGGTTTTGATCAAAATGCTGATAATGATATGAATAATAAAATCCAGGCTGAGATAGTCTCAGAGATAGAGATGAGGAAACTGTTGGGAACTGGAATTAGGTGACTCTTGCTATTTTTAGCAAAGAGAGTGGCATTTTGCCTCTGACCTAGAGATTGTGGAACTTTGAACTTGAGGGAGATGATTTATGGTATCTGGCAGAAGAAATTTCTAAGCAGCAATGTGTTCAAGAGGTGACTTGAATGCTGTTAAAAGCATTCAGTTTTAAAAGGAAAACAGAGCATGAAAGTTCAAAAAATTTGCAGCCTGATGATGTGATAGAACAGAAAAACCCATTTTCTGAGGAGAAATTCAAGCTAGTTGTGGAAATTTGCATAAGTAACAAGCCAAAAGTTATTCCCCAACAATAGAGAAAATGTCTTCAGGGCATGTTAGAGACCTTCATGGCAACCCCTCCCACCAGAGACCTAGGAGAAAAAAAATGGTTTCTGAATGCAGGGTCCTCTGACAGATTTGAGACTTGGTGCCCTGCAGCTCAGGTGCTCTAGCTATGACTAAAAGGGCCAGGATATAGCTCAGGCTGTGGCTTCAGAGGCTGCAAGCTCCAAGCCTTGGCAGCTTCCATGGGGTGTTGAGCCCATGGGTGCACAGAAGTCAAGAACTTAGATTTGGGAATCTCTGCCTAGATTTCAGAGGCTGTATGAAAATGCCTGGGTGTCCAGACAGAAGTTTCTGGCAGCGGTGGGGCCCTCATGGACAACTTCTGGCAGGGCAGTGTTGAAAAGAAATGTGAGGTTGGAGACCCCACACAGAGCACCCACTTGGACACTGTCTAGTAGAACTGTGAGAAGAGGGCCACTGTCCTTCAGACCCCAGAATGGTAAATCCACTGAGAGCTTGCACCATGTACATGGTAAAGCTGCAGATGCTGAATGCCAGCACATGAAAGCAGCCAGGAGGGAGGCTATACCTTGCAAAGCCACAGGGCAGAGCTGCCCAAGACCATGGAAACCCATCAATGTGACCTGTATATGTGATATGGAATCAAAGGAGATCATTTTGGAACTTTAAGGTTTGACTGTCCTGCTGGATTTTAGACTTGCATGGGGCCCCTTCATTTGGTCAATTTATCCCATTTGGAATGGGTGCATTTATCTAATGTCTGTATCTCCATTGTATCTAGGAAGTAACTAACTTGCTTTTTATTTTACAGGCTCTTAGGTAGAAGAGACTTGCCTTGTCTCAGATGAGACTTTCGACTTATACTTTTGAGTTAATGCTGAAATGAGCTAAGATTTTAGGGGACTGTTGGGAAGGCACAGTTGGTTTTGAAATGTGAGGACATGAGATTTGGGCATGACCAGGGGATCACTGTTATGGTTTGGCTGTGTCTCCACCCAAATCTCATCTTGAGTTGTAGCTCCCATAACTCCCACATGTGGGAGGAATTCAGTGAGAGATAATGAGAGGTAATAAAATTATGGGGGCAGTTTCCCCCATTCTGTTCTTGTGATAGTGAATAAGTATCATGAGAACTGATGGTTTTATAAAAAGATTTTCCCTTTTCCTTGGCTCTCATTCTCTCTTGCCTGCTACCATGTAAGATGTGCATTTCACCTTTTGCCATGATTGTGAGGCTTCCCCAGCCTCACAATACATATAGTACCAGCTACATGGAACTGGGATTCTATTAAACCTCTTTTTCTTATAAATTACCCAGACTCAGGTATGTGTTTATCAACAGTGTGAGAAGAGACTAATAAAACAACAAGGGATCTCACTAGCTATCCAGCAATGGTTCCTAACCAAAATGGAAGCTCAGAAATGACAAAGAATTCAAAGCATGCATTGCAAGGAAGCTCAACAAGATCCAAGAGAAGGTTGAAAGCAACACATAGGACCTTCTAAAGCAATCCCAGAAATAAAAGAAGAGATAAACATCTTGAAAGGAAATCAGTCAGAACTTCTGAAATTGAAAAAATCAGTAGCATTTCTATACACCAATAATATTCAAGCTGAAATCCAAGTCAAGAGTATAATAACATTTATAATAGCAACACACACACACACACACACACACACACACACACTCACTACCTAGGAATATATCTAATCAAGGAGGTAAACTATCTCAACAAAGAGAGCTACAAAACACTGCTGAGCAAAACCATAGATGACAAAAACAAATGGAAAAACATTCCATGCTTATGTATTAGAAGAATCTATATCATTAAATGGCCATACTGCCCCAGTCTATTCCTATCAAACTATCAATGTCATTTTTCATAGAACTAGAAAATACAATTCTAAAATTTACATGGAACCAAAAAGGAGCCCAAATAGCCAAAGGAATTCTAAGAACAAAGAACAAGCCCAGAGGCATCACATTATTTTCCTTTAAACTATACTATAAATCTGCAATAACTAAAACAGCATGGTATTATATAAAAACAGCCACATAGACCACTGGAACAGAATGGAGACCCCACAAATAAAGCCACACAATGACAACCAGCTGATCTTTACAAAACAAGAAATTAGGAAATAACTTTCTGTTTAGTGATGCTGCTGGGATACCTGGTTAGCCATTTACAGTAGAATGAAACTGGATCTCTATCTTTAACCATATACAAAAAATAACTCAAGATGAATTAAAGATTTAAACATAAGATCTTGAACTATAAGAATCCTAGAAGAAGACCATTCTGGACATAGACCTTGGGAAAAAATTTATGACTAAGTTCTCAAAAATATTTGCAACAGAAACATAAATTGGCATTTGGGATCTAATTAAACCAAAGAGCTTCTGCACAGAAAAAGAAGCTGTCAACAGAGTAAACAGACAACCTACATAATGGGAGGAAATATTTGCAACCTTGCATCTGACAAAGTATAATATCCAGTATCTATAAGGAACTTAAACAATTGAACAAAAACAAACCCTTTAACAATGGTCAAATGATATGAACAGACAACTTCTCAAAAGAAGACATACAAATGCTTCCCCCAAAATATGAAAAAATGATACATATCAAATATAAATCAAAATTGCAATGAGATACTGTCTCACATAAGTCAGAATGGCTTTCTTAAAAGTCAAGAAACAAGAAATGCTGGCAAGGCCACAGAGAAAAAGGAATGCTTATATGCCATTGATGAGAATGTAAATCAGCCACTATGGAAAAAATGGTGAGACCATAAATCAGCTGTAATGTAAATGATGAGAATGGTGAGAATGTAAATCAGCCACTATGGAAAGCAATTTGGAGATTTCTCAGAGAACTTAAAGCAGAACTACCATTTGACCTAGCAATCCTATTACTGAGTATATATCCAAAAGAAAATAAATCATTGTACCAAAAAAGACACATGCATTTGTATGTTCATAGCTATGCTATTCACAAAAGCAAAGCATGATGTGAATAAAAAAAAATTGATTCACATGGAATCAACTGAGGTGCCCATCAGTGGTGAGTTGGATAAAGAAAATGTGGTACATATACACATGGAACACTATGCAGCCTTTATAAAGAACAAAATTATGTCCTTTGGAGCAACACCAATGCAGCTGGAGGCCATTATCTTAAGCAAATTAATGCAGAAACAGCAGTCCAAAATATTGCATGTTCTTAATTATAAGTGAAAGCTAGACACTGGTTATTCATGGACATCAAGATGGCAGCAATAGACACTGGGAACTACTAGAGGAGCAAGGGAGAGAAGGAAGCAAGGGTTGAAAAACTAACTTTTGGGTACTATGCTCAGTACCTGGGTGATGGGATCATATGTACCCCAAACTGCAACATCATGCAATATACCCAGGTAGCAAACCTGCAACTGTACCCCCTGAATCTAAAGTAAGTTGAAATTATATTTAAAAAATTGAAACCATCACTTGCAGGCCAAACTAAAACATGAGGCAGGTTAGATTTGGCTGGTTGTGTTAGATTTGGGTTGTTTTTTGCCCACTACTGCTTTGGGCCAGTGGTTTCTAAACACTGTGTAAAAATCAATGGAAAAGTTTGTTAAAAATGGCTTTCCAGGCTTCACTTCTGAAGGTTCTGATTTAGTAGCTCTGCGTGAGGTCTAGAATATGTATATTGCAAAAATCTTACAGATAAATTTTGGCTGCATTAGTCAGGGTTCCAAATGGAAATAGGAGGTACACTCAAATTAGGATAATTTACAGTATTTTATTTATGTCAGCATTAATGAGAACAGTGTGGGCAGGGCTTAGGTGAGCCACAAGAGATAATGCAGGAATTTGGAGCTAGCAGCAGCAGATTTGTTACCACTGGGCCTGAGGAAGGAAGGAAGAGTCACTGGAATCCAGGAAAGAGAATGGTTAGAGAAATCCATTTGGAGAGCTGTGATGTTAGAGCCATCCATCCAGGGCAACCCTGCAAGGAAGGGAACCAGGGAAGAAATATAGTGACTTCATTTTCTTCCCTTTGTCAGTCTCTGCCAGAAGTCCCATTGGCCAAACTCAATTAGAAACAAGTAAGCACTAGAGTTTTATTGATGTGGTCCATACTGGTCGGCCTCCTGGGGCAAGGCAGGGTAGAGAAAACTGGAGAATGAATCTGAAGTGTCAAACAAAAGATAACTTGAGGAGTAGCACAGACATTTTAAAGAAGTTTGGCCCTAGTCCCTCCTCCTATGCCTAGGATGATACTTATATTCTTCACTCCCTGTTATGGCCATGACCACAAGGAGTAATGGCAGACAGTGGCTGACTCCATCAACTCCCATGGCTACCAGCGTTTGGAGGCCGAATTTTGTCACATGATCTGATGAATACATGAGGTTTTAGGGGCCATTTGGGGTATCTCAGTTCCACAAATGCCATAAAATTGACCCACAGAAGAAACAGGATGAAATTGTGAAGTCGAGGTTCGAAATCCAAATGGTAGCTGTAGGTCCAAGCCTCTGATTTCCCTTTTATTGATTCACTCAGAGGAAGAGAACTGAAACACATAATGCCTTGATAGAAAGGACAGAAGAGTGAGCACACGGTAGATGTCGGGGGTCTCCCGAGCCTGAGATGGAGTCTTCACTTTCATCTGACATACAGAGATTTGTTCTAAGTACCTACTGATTAGAAGAATACATTATTTCTTCAGTGACAGAGAGTTGAGGTTGGAAAAAAAATTATTCTAATGGTCAGGGAGTGGAAATGCCAAATATTAATACTGACACCTCAGTTCTTACCAAAGGGGCTGGAAGATAGGGGAGACCAGGGATTTGGTGAAGAGATCCTTGATGCAGGATAATAATATATTATGGGAAAAGTCTTCTCGATTTAGTTATTTAAAGGAGTGTCAGTAGCATAATTTCAAAGACTGAAAAGAAATAAGCCATTTTAAAGAGAGAAGGCTTGGAAGAGCTTTCATCCAATGCATACACCAACTATCTGAGCAGCTGTCATCTGACAAGGTGGCCAGGAAAGAAGACAGCCTGTTAGTTTACAATTTCAAAAGGGCAGTGAGAATTTTAGAAAACGTTTAAGTTTCTAGAACTTAAACTTAATGGTAAAGAATCTAAGAAGATTAAGAGTATTGCCATTGAGGAGTATTGCCCCAGTTACCTTCTAAGATCCTCTCATTTTTCAGTTTTATAGATGAAAAGTACTTTGTATGCTGGGAGGGACTGAGCATAAAAGTTTCAAAAGGTGTGAGATGGTTTTCTACTAGTAGATTCATGTTTGTTTGGTAGACTTGAAAGAACTACATTAACTTAGTTTATTTGCTTTATAGCAAAATCATAGCGCTTAATTCTTTTATCTCCTTTACATGTGCTTATCTATAGTAGGACTGGCCAGTTTACTTTAGACCAAGAAGAAGTAAGTAAAAGCTAAGGACTGAAAGCGAAGTCTCTTGAGTTGATTTTGGTTCTTAGGAGTTGTGAAACTTAAAGGAATGAGCAAAGAGAACATTTCTTTGAGAAGGCGCCACTGTGGTCTAAGAAATTTTACATATCCATTTGGCTTTTGCTATTTGCATTATAACCATCCATTTATTTTCCATTTGTCTAAATTTACACATTCATATGGTTTACTTTATACATAAGAAGACATCACTCCCTCTTACCCCCCATAAGTATGATACTTATGCAATGAAGAAAATCTGTTTGCCAAATGAAAAATAGAGGGGATTTTCAAAAAGGGAATTAATAAATTGGTGGTAGCTCAGGAAAAAAAAGAATGGCAATAATTTTCAAATTAGTTAAGCTTTCTCTTTGTTTTCCAGAAAATTTTGAATGGATTGTCCTAACCTCAAACCAGAAAGTCCACTTTCCTCTTTAACATCCTGATTGCTTACTTTGTTTTGTTACTTAATCTGCTGTTATATTCTTATTTTGTGGAGCACGGTCATTTCTATGGGAAGAATGGAACTCCAATATTTAAAAAGGAGTTCACATGTAAAGTTTGGAAAACCAGTTTTATAAAGAGCTTTTCTTCTATTATTCTCTTCATTGTCACTTACGCAGGGTGAGAGAAATTACTAGGGTTTTTCCATTTGAAGATTCTTGGATAATAAGATGAAATATATAGTCAGAATTGGCAGCGAACAGAAAAAAAAATAAAGTGACTAACTGATCAATCACCAGAGTAGCTAATTACACAAAAATAAGTTTCCATTTTCTTTGATGAATTCTCTCTGGCTCTAGCTATCTGATTAATTACAGCGTACAAATCGAAACTAGCTCCTCAGAGGTGGAAAGCCACTGGAAAAGCTCTTATAAAATGTCCAGTGAATTCTATTGGTTCTTTAAGTCATGAATTGCTACTTAATCACAGGTTCCTTTTATTCAGCAGCATAGAAAAAATGACATAATAACTTTTCGAGAATTGCTGAGATTGCATTTTAAAAACATAAACATATAAAGTAAAACATTCTCGAAGATGTCTTTCAAACAAAAAATCTTGTTGACTCTGCTTGATTTGGTGTTAAGAATCTCTTTTGTACCATTCTCCAGTATTAGGTTTAGTTATCTTTTTTTCTTAATTATATATATACACCCACAATCTCTGAGGTTACTTTTCATGCTTATACTTCCTTAAGCTATTGTATTAGTTTTTTTCCAGTTTGTTCTGTAAGTCACTATTAAAATATCACACATTTCTATATAAGATTTGATCAACTCGTAACTAAAATTGTCTCCCAAATTGAGGCATGGGGGCTAGGACAGAGGTGAGAGTTGTGGAATAAGGAAATTAAAATGATTCACTTATCTCTTCAGTTAATTTCCTTCCTTCCTTCCTTTTTCTTTCTCCTTTCCTTCTTTAAAAATTTTTTGTGTTTTAAGTATAGTCGATGAGATGGAAAAAGAAGCAGGAGATATAAAAGAGCACTGATGTTCTGAGTTCCTAGACTCTGTTCTTCCTACATTCTTTGTTGTGCTCCCCTCCTCCACAAATGATTTTAAAAACTCTGATCACCTATAAAACCTGAAAATATGAAATAAAATGTCTGCAAGACACAGACAAAGCCATGAGCAAATGACAGGCAGGGTGAATTAGAGAACTCACCCCCATCCGGGGGAGCCTGCCAGTGACTTGGGGGTTCTATGGGATTATTGTCATGCAGGAATGTGGGCCCAGCGTTTTCAGAGCTCTGTATTTTCCAAGAAAATTTGGAAATCTGGATTTTTATGTGAAATGTCTTGATTTTTGAATGTTTGAGACTAATTCAATTAAACAGAAAACACCATAAGGGCCAATGGCGCACACATGCAGGCCAGATTGAGTCTGAAGGCCACCACTTTGCAACCTCTGACAAACATAGTATTAAAGGCTTTGGCTGGATTCCTGCTCTGGGGACTTCAGTACTACTAAGAAAGAAGAAACTGCCATTTGTATGCTTTGATTTTAGTATAATGAGAGAACAAAACTGACATAAATTCATGAGCACATATATTTGCATAAGAGACCAAACTCTAGTTCATTGTCTTTGTGAGGAAAGAAATGTGTAATTATATATCTATTTAGCTTTTTCTTCCAGCTGTAGTACAGTGGCTTGATCATAGCTCACTGGAGCCTTGAACTCCTGGGCTCAAGCCACCCTCTTGCCTAGGCCTCCAGAGTAGCTGGAACTACAGGTGCACACCCCCATGGCTGGTTAATTTTTAAATTTTTTTTGTAGAGATAGGGTTTGTCTATGTTGTCTAGGTTGGTCTCAAACTCTTGGCCTGAAGTGATCCTCTCACCTCAGCCTTCTAAAGCTCTGGGATTGCAGACATGAGCCACCACGTCCAGCAAATTCCCATATTTTTGATTTTGCATCAAGGAGTGAGGCTCCGCCAAATATACTTTCATCCTTTTCAGCATACATATCTATGTAAGGCATCAGTAAGTACTTGTTTTTGAAAATTGCACAATGTATAAGTCTTAGCTGACAGAGTTATTAAGATCGAAGCTAGACCTCTTTTTTTGGTAACTTATGCATGCTTTGATTAATTAAAAAAAAGCAGAGCATAGTGGTTAAAAGTGCCAGCTTTGGGGCTAAAAAGACTCAAGTACCAATGGTCAAGAAGACAGCTTGCGAGTGAGGAACACTTGAGTTTAAAGTCCAATTTTCTCTTCTTGCAGCACATTCTAGAGTAAGCCACCTATTTTCTTTAAGCTTCCATCCTATCCAGATAGCATTATGACTTGTGCTCTTCAAAGATACTGGACAGATAGAGACTTCGTGGCCTGAAAGAAACACAGGCTTTGTTTGAGACATAAGTAACAATATGAGTGAGTAGGCAGAGCTAGATAATGAAAAGTTATAAGTACACATGAGAAGTTTGGAGTCTATTCTGTAGGTTAGAGGGAACCATAAGAGCATTTGGGCAGGGACAACCTAGAATGATTTTAGAATGATTTAGCAGTAGTGCCTGGGATGGCTCCGACTTGGGTAGCTGTTGCAGTAATCCACATGAAAGGTAGTATCAGTCTGGATTAAATAATGGTTGTGGACACAAAAGGGAATAAATCGGTTTGAAAGATATCATTAGATGTGACTTTTAAATAAATAGTCCCAAGTTGAAAATATTGTGTGTAAAACTACACAGCAGCAAATCTAAGAATTTTAGGATGATCTTAAAGGTAATTTGTTGATGGTGAAAGAGAAAAGAAAAGAGAACTAAAGACTGAGAACTAAGTAATATCTATCAATGGAAAATTGAGAAGAAGAAAAATGTGTTAGAGGAAATGGAGAAGAAATAAGGAATTTTAGAATAAATAGGTATTTAGTAACAATAGGCTCTTGTCTGCAGTCTCAGACCTTTTTCATTTTAACAATTCAAGATGATTTTATATTCCCTGTATTTTTAATGCTGTTGGTATGATGATTCATATCTCACTTATCTTCTAAGAAAGAAATATTTTCTTTCCTTGTCACCTTTCCTATTATTATATGCCATTTTAAAGTCTGTCTCTTCTAAGAGGATTTCTTGACTTGGTTTCACTACTCTATTCTGAGTTGGCGTGAGGTTACATAGATGAAGAAAATCAAGAACATCACAATCTGGTATAAAATACGATACTTCATGTCTCTACTTTGCATGTATCTAATGCCTGTAAGGAGTCAGAGCCTATTTCATTTTCTTCTTAATGTGTTGTATGACATACAGTTTGCTAAAAGTAAGACTGTCAGCTCCTGCAGGGCTGGGGCCTTCTTCATTTGTTGATTCTATTCAATGAAATCTTCTATTATGCCTTGTGATCTTGTCTCATGAAATATTAAATTGAATTGTGAGTAGATTTTTGCTAAATTTTAAATATGATTTTTTTTCTTTTCTAAACGGAAGCATGTTCTTATAACTTGCTCTGCGATCTGCTGCCATACTTAGCAGAAACTATAATATGGTGAGAGATCAAAATTCACAAAGAATGTATTAGTGCTTCTAACCATTTAAATTTATATTTAACATTAATTAATATATTTGTTCACTCAATCAGTCTTCTCTCTGGCCATTTTAACTACGGCTGGACTAGATCACATCTTCTCCGAATTCCTTCTACATAAACTTTTCATCACTCAATTGAAAATTTGGGAAGGAAGAATGTCCAACAGCTTCTTCCTTTCTGTGTCTTCTCTGCTCTGCTCTAATTTCATGTTCCTCCCACAGTTGTCTCATTTTCAAGTCTCTCTCTCTCTCTCTCTGTTTTTTTATTTTATGTTATTTTTTTGATACTTCTTTGATTTCCTTTCTACTGTCTTGAGAGTTGCTTTCCTGTTCTATTTCCCCTTGCTGTGACACCTCTTTTATAGCTCCATTCTGTGTTTATCTGGTTGAAGTTCCTGGAGGACCGAGGTGGATTTTTCCCGGCCTCAAAGCCCAAGTTAGCACAGTGCTTCACACACAACAGGTGGGCAATGAGTGCATCCAACACACAAATACTTAGAGCCTTTTTGAGTGTGAGGCCCTGTGCTGGATGCTGGGAAACAAATTTAAATAAGATATTGCTCCTGGTCTCCATGAGCCCAAACTCCAGTAGAGAGATGGACAAAGTAAGTCAGCAATTATATAAGGGATGGTAAAAACTATTCTAGAAGGCTGTCAGGGTTGAGCTTTAAGGAAATGTTTCCAAGAAGAGGTTCTACTCACTGAGTGTTGAAGGATAAGTAAGTATAATTAGAGGTGATAACACCCAATTTTAGGTTAGGTGGAGAGATGAGAGGAGTGGAATAGGAGAACTAAGAAGAGAACAGACTCTGAGACTTATGACTGATTGTAAATGGGGTTATGGAGAAGGAGGAGCTCAAAGATGGCTCCTAATTTCTGCCTTGGACTATGAGTTAAGAGGCAATGCCTCTTAATTTCAGGCATGTAAGAACTAATGGGGGAAAAAAACTTTAGAAGAAAGAGGAATAATGATGATGCTGGGAATGGCCATCGCTCCCTTATCACATCTCCTTTGTAGTCATTCTTCCTCCTGGCAGAAAGGACTGTGTTAGTCCTTTTCAGTCAAATACTGGAAAACATGTGGCTGCACATATGTTTCTCTCTTTTTACATGGAGGCTGTGGAGATGGGACTGAGGGGAGAAATCTGAAAAAGAGGTTCCCAGATCTTCTTCAGAGAAGGACTTGTTGCCTTAGTTCTCAGCCACGGGAAATGTATTTGGCAAACAGCCTCCAGTTCTCAGCCCCGTTAGGGTATTTCAGCTGCTAAAAGCCATGCTACCTGTATCTGGTGACTGAGCAAGACGGGAGTGTAAAAGTTCAGACGGTTTGCACTGCGGAAGACAATAGAGGGAAAATACTCCAGAGCATTCTGCTGGGGGATGGACACTTTATGGGATCTGTGACACAGCCTGATGTCATCCTCTGCCCCATCCTGTTTCCTCTCCTTCCGTTCCTAGGTGTAATCTCTCACAAAACTTTTGCACCCCCAAACTCTCTTAGAGTCTACTTCTGGAGAACCCAATCTGTAACACAGACAGTGCCGGGAAATTATTTTCCAGTCTCTCAGCATCCCTGGGATTACACAGGCACTTGTTTCTCCAGGGATCCATGAAAGAAGGGCTCAGAGAGTATATCCTAGAATGTAGTAGAGTAAGGGCCTGTAGTTATGTTCTGGTTATTATTGGCCTAATAGGTTGTGGTGAGGTTGCCATAACTTGGGAAGAAACAAATCTGAGCAAACAAGGCAGCAGTTAATTTTACAGTTAGATTAAAGGTACTTCCAATGTCCAAGAGGGCTTTAGTTTTAAATCAACATATTGCAGCAATTGTTCTAAATGGAAGTCTCCTTCAAATAAAAAATATCAAAGAAACCGTGGGAAAGTTTGAAGCAAGTTGAGTTGCTGTGAACTGGAACACTTTAGTCTCTTATTAAATGAATGCAGTGTGATAATAATATAATGATACCTTGCATGTAGATTGCATATTTATTTTTCCCCAAGACATTCCTACAGCACTTTAGTGCAATGTCATTTTTCCTCCCTCACTTCTGACTTTCCTCAAGTGGGAGAAGGAAGACTAGAGGGAATTGAATCTTTAACAACTAATGTTCAATTTTTTAAATTCAACTGCCTGCCCAATCCATCTGTATTATAGTTATGAAATCATACCAAAAATGATTTTGCTTCCTGTCTCTTTGACAGCCTAGGGAATGCTGTCAGAATAAGAAATGAAGTGGTTTGTATGAGTAGAGCAATGAGGGGTGTGGGGTTAAGAAACAATTCTACTAGCGGCTGAATAATCTACATACAGAATAATTGACATGGTAGATCATTTGATCATTAAGATTTAATATTGCTTTCTAAGCTCTGATCATAATTAAAAGCTATCATTATTGATATTTGTGTATATTAATAGTGGGCCTAGTGAGAAATCTGCTAAGCATTTTATATATATAATTTTATTTATTCCTCATAATACTCCTGAATGATATTTTTTTCCCCCTTTATATCATAGAAGCTAAAACTCAGGCTCTGAGGGGTTATATGTGGCTGGCAAGGGACAGTACCGGGATTTGAATCCAGGAGGTGTTGCACGGAAAGATGAAACTTAAACACAGTGCTTACTGACTCCGTTATCTGCAGCTGCTGTGCTGACTCTACAGTTGAAACAATGGAGTGTGTGTGTGTGTGTGTGTGTGTGTGTGTGTGTGTGTGTGTGTAGGGGAACAGCATGCTACTGAAATAGTCCCTAAGAGAACAGCTTGCTGAGTATACTTAAAACAAAACAGCTTCACCAATAAAGCTGTAGGCTTCCAACAAAGATTCCATTTTCCCAGGCCTCTGCTTCATGGAAATCTTTGGTTTTCCAGTACCACTCAAGGAAGAAGATTTGACATCTTCAAGGATGACATCAAAAAATAAAGAAATAACAAACAATAAACATTGCACAACTATGCTAATTCTTGCCCCAAAGGGAAGACAACAGGAAAAAGCTAGAATTTGCCAAATGGAAAAACAACGAAACTGGTGGAGACAGAAATGTGAATTCAGACTTCAAGATGATAAAAGACTTGTTACAAACAATGGGAATTGGGGAAAAAAAAGAGTTGTACTCAGCCAAATCCCTCAGATACGTGTAAGCAACTAGCTCCCACTGAGCTAGATGGATGCATCCGTTTCTTCATTTTAATGAAGACAATTAGACTTTGCATGTTCACAGGGCTCTCTGTGTTCAAGTCCTTTTCTAGTTGGTACTGATGAAGCAGCTCATAAAAAAGCCAAATGCTTACACTGCAGTCAGGGCCAGAAGCGGACTCAAAATGGAAAGTAAATGGTTCAGTTTGCCTTGGATTCAGTACATCCTCTCTTAGTTCCTCATGGGAGGGAGGGAGAGAATTCACAGAATAGCTGACCCTGTTTTTGGATTCATACTAGGCCATTATTAGTATATGTTTGTTTAATATTGTTATCCTAGGAGCAATCTTCCCTAAATTGCAACTTTCTCTCTCTGATATTATTTAGAACAATGTACAATTAGCCACATTTCTGCATGAAGAACTTTTCTTCAAAGCAAACATGATAAACTTTGGTAGCATGGTACCCCTACAAATAATGCTTGATTGAGGCTGCTTAATTTAGTAATTTATTTATCAGCTTAAATGATCCCAGTCATCTTGGCATATGTCAACATCCATTTGTTTTGTGAGTATATTGGGGTCAAAATCAGCATCTCATTCATAGAAATATTTATCTATACCCCACAGATGCATCTGAGTCTGCATTTGATATTTCTTCATGCTAATCCACAAAGAAAATTTTCCTAATTAAATTGCTCTTATAGTCTTACTGGAAGATGTGTTAATTTGTATTGTTCTGATGTAATTACTTTTGTTTATTTTAGTCTCTGACCAGATTTTAAACTCTTAAGGGTAAGGAAAAAAGTTTCTATTTCTTTTATAATCTTGTCCTTTCCCCTTATCCCAGTTACCAATAAATGCTTTTTAAAGTTTGCACCCTGCTGCTGTAGGTGTTAAATAAATATTTGTTAGATGGCTTTGTAGATTTGTATATTCAGACAAATAGAAAAACAGGCTGAAAGGGAGAACCTAGTTCTAAGCAAGCTGAGTTTTAAAACCAATACAAGTGAATCTTTGAAGCACACTATTTGCCTACCAAGGACCCTTTGGCAATCCCGCAGGATTGACAAACTCTTTCTATCAGAGGTATAGTCAGGTTCTAACATCAGAGGAAGCAAGCTTACCCGCATGATTGGAGGAGGCACGTCTACACTGGTAAATCCATGAAATAGGCATTCTACTGAGATACTCTCTTTGCTTATATCACTTTTGATATTTTGATTATACATATTTCCTATTGCTTCCTCCATTGAATTTTTATCACCATTGTTTCAACTGTCATTTTATCATATTACTTTAAATTTTTCGAGAGGGTGCCATATTTGTAGAATTTGCCTCAGGGGGAAAGGACTTTCTTCTGGCCCCATCTCCATGGCCTCCCTATGAGTTTGCCTTTCCCCTGAAACTATGAAAATTGTACTTTAAAGATGATGTTTTACAGTTTAGACCACACATCTTCCATTTCTTATTAGAGCAGCTCACTGCCTCCCCATCTCTTTCTGTTCCAAAGTAACTTCTGGGCTGCTCCATCGGAAACTAGTAGAGAAAGAAAATCATGGGTATAGTCAGCCTTTGCTGACTGATTATTTCATACTTGTGAAACAATTTTCTGTACCAGTTATGTCTTTGCAGATGACAGACGCTATTTAGTCTAATGACCATAATAATTAATTTTCATTATGAAGCAGATCGGTTAATGATGCTAAAGCCTAGATTTCATTAAAGAACTAAAACACAAAACTTGCCCACACTTCCAGAACATAACTTTCAAGTTTGTTAAATCAGGGAGTAAATGCAATTATGACTTCTCTTATAGAGTCAGCTGAGGCAAAGTCAAGGTGTAAGTGGGAAGGCTTGTAGCAGTTTTTATTTCTTCATTGTGAAATCAGATGAAATTCTCAAAACATGTCCTCTAACCAGCAGCATCTGCATCACTTGGGAACTTGTTAGAAGCGCAAATTCCTGGGCTTCGCCCTAAGCCTACTAAACCATAAGCTGTGGAGGCAGGGCTCAACTATTTCCATTTTCAGAAGACTTGCAGGTGGTTCTGACACAGGCTAAAGTTTAAGACCCACTGGTGTGGACAACTAAGAAGAGATGAAAAAGAAGGCTTTGTTTCTCTTTAGTGTTCCTTCCTTAAGGTTTTTGGTGGCTATAGGTGTTTTCATATTCAGGAAGATCTCAGTGAAAAAGTATAAGAGCAATACTTGATATGCTAGAGTTAAAGATCTAACATTTGGATGTTAGATGTATAAGCTAGGATTTACAAAGAGATTCATAACTTGGGGTCAAGAGATTCCTCTGAGCACCAAAACATCCAGTGGGTAGAATTCAATAGATGTATGATCCTAGTAAACTTGTAGGCAATTTTTAGTGTATTTTTTCATTTGTTAATCAGATATTTACAGAGCAGCACTTTGGATCGAAAACTGCTCTAAGTTCTGGGGTTTTAGCAGTGACAAAATCTTTGCTAACATTCTGGAGTTGAAAAGGCAAGCCCCCATGAATCAACAAATCTGTAACGTCATCTGGAATGACGTGCTGTTGAAGATAAATGAAAGGTAATGAGTGGTTAGAGTGCAACTGGAATGTGAAGGGCTGCTACTTTTTGTAGTTGATCCAGCAAGTTCTCTTGGATAAGTGGGAAGGCAAGCAGCTAGCCAAAAGGAAAAGCATTTCAGAAAAAGGAAACAGAAAATGGGCTGAGATTGGTTGGTTTATAAACTGGATTTCAAGGAAAGTCAGAAACATGGATAAGGCCACAAAACTAACAATGAAGCCTGAATATACTGGACTGATTCCATTATGCTGTGCTCCCTCTTACTACATCATCCCAGAGGGTAGTTATCTGGAAAGGCCTGTGTCTCTGTATGCCCAATGGCAAGACCTGTGGCCTATATATACTTGGTTGTTAAGCTAGTGTATTTTAACCCTGGCTGGGACTTTTGTTTGAACTGACCATCTGTGGTTGTTCTTTTGGAAATATGGCTGATTACGTCAAGTGAAAATCATAGTTCTATAACTCTTGATGCTGTTCAGAGACAGAGCTTCCCTGTTTTAGCTGTTGTCCTTGGTGACAAAAAAATTAAACTGCCATTGTCAAGCATTTGCTGTATTCCAAACACTGGGCCAAGTAAATCACCCACATTTCATCCTTTCAAAACTCATTTTCATTTTTGACGACAATTGGAATATACTGGTGTGGAAGCCCCATAGGGCAGAAATTGTCTCTTTTTACCTCTGAATCCTTCTGCAGCAATGCTTGATTCATAGTAGGTACACAGAAGATATTTGTGCAATGAAGAGCAAAAAAAGGAAATAAAGGAATGAAGGAATTTCTGTAAGCCATACATCTAGCAAGGTATTAAGTTGGTGCAAAAGTAATTGTGGGTCTTGGCATTTAAAATTTGAATCCAGTCTGTGTAATCCCAAAGCTTCAACTACTGTGCTGCATTGTGAATTAACCTGGAATGGAATGAGGAGGAAAAAGTAGAAACATGAAGGCAGAACATAGGAAAGGCAGGGTGCAAGAGCAACTCATGCAAAGCCCTAATAAAGCAAGAATAGTGGCTTTCCTCTCCGTGGCTAATCTCATTCTAGATTTTTTGGGACTAAACAGAAGACTATAACAATGCCATTTCCTTGCCCTGTAAAAGAACAGACTGAATTTGTCAATTATACTTTAGTAAAGCGGGAAAAAATAAAAAGAACCAGCCTGGCAAGACTAACTCTCATGCAATAATTAATCAGCAATGCAATAAATTAAGTGGGATGGTATCTTATTTCATACTGTCTACTCTAGGGCTTGCCATCTTTGGAATAGCAAACATGAATCTCACACATTATAGTACAATGTTAGAAACTGAAAATTATATTAGTATGAGGTGACCCACATGATAGTTTAAATTAATTTCACTTAATACAAATGGCCAACATTTCTAATTTGCTGAAACGTACTGTCCAAATGCAATGTAATGCTTTGAATGCGTGGAGAGGTCTTTCTTATTTTCGCTCTCATTTCCTCTGACCTCCCCTCATCTGCCCTTTTTGACCCTCCTTTGTCCCCCTTTCTCCTTTCTTTTCTCCTCGTTTCTTCTTTTGACTTTCTCTTTGCTTTCTTTCCCTTTCCTCCTCTCTCCTTCACTTCCTTTCCTCTCCTCTCCCCTGTTCTTTCTTTTTAATTTTTTAAAAAACATCTCCAAGTATGTGATTATAACCTTATATATTTTCTGTGGATTTTAAAGATATAACTGTACCCACTTTACACCTGAGAAAACTAAGTCATTGGAGATGTTATGTAACTTGTGAATTTTGTGGTGAAGATGGAAAAAACCCCACATGTCATAACTTCAAGTATCTTGTGCTTTTTTACTTGTCCACAGGTCCCACAGCAAAATCTCAGGTTTAACCACAGGGACTGATTTACAGTGTATAACAAATAAAAAGATATTTCTTAAAGGTGAAAGAAAATAAAGTGCTTGCAAGTTTTTACTGACTTTATATTTTAATTTAGGTAGTTCACTTTTCATCTATGGTATGGGAATAATAATGGATCCCCAATACCACGGCTTAAAAAGCTTTTCACCAACATAGAATTATATTTCAAAACATATCCTTGTGGAATTAGATGACTTGGTTTCCACTGTTGTTACTCAAGACACCAAGCCTCAGGAGTGCTTGTCTTTGGGGAGCATTTCCTGCTTACTCTTAAGTAGGAGTTATTAGGTTGGTTCTGCCTTTTTTGCCAGTAGGTGGTACTAGCAATTTGTATAGTGTAAACTATTCTGATGGAGGGGGGAGGGGGAAAGCATGCTTGGATTTTTTTGGTGGGGGAGAAATAAGCTTTATGGACTGTGGTCAACCTGGTGTCTTTACCTGGAAATATTCCTCTGGGTCCCCTGGTCCCCCATCAGGAACACAATCTCTCAGTGGTTAAAATGCAATGATTTGAAGAGGTTTGGCTTTAGAAAAGAAGAAGAAAAATAGGAGGAGCTCATATCATGTCCGATTTGGTTCCCAGAGTAATTAGATTACTGATGACTTCTGATCATATGATAGCGGGCACCAACTCATTTTCTGAGGAACATGCTATTAGATCAGATGATAACTTTTTCCAAAAGATGTTCTAATAATGAAGCTGTGTGTGAGAGAAGAGCAGCAAACGAGAAGCAAGTTCATTGTCTCTCATTCTTGAGTGCTGCTATTGTCCTGGTTCTAACCAGGCTAAAATTTTTATGAGCAGTTAGTTCTTATTGGAGACAATGTTCCTGTACGGTGTTGGAAGACACACACACACACACACACACACACCCCCTGTTAAACAGCCAAGATAGCTAAAGTGGACTATTTCAGGTGGTTACTTTCCCAACATGTTTTAATATGAAGCATCTGGGTTGTCAAATACCTTGTTGATTTACAAGAAGGTGGTTGCAACACTAACTCCAATTAAAATGAATGGTCCCATAAATGCAAAGGGGAGTTAGCGTCATCACCATAACCTGCTTTCCTCAACTGCCACCCTCCACAAAACAAAATAAGAAATGAAATGTGACCGCAGACAGCCTCATTGTTGCTTTGTCTGGAGTCAGGGTTAGGGGAAGTGGTAGAATTCTAAGCTAAGGACCCGGCTGTAGTTCCCAACTCTTGCAGTCCAAGAGGCAGAGTTGGAAGCCAACCCTTGGCCTTGAAGGCTGTCACTCAAGTCTAATTCAATGACTGGGCATAAAACCCCAGGTGAGATAGGAATGCAAAAAGCTGCTGGAGTTTTCATTAGTTACTCTTTAAACCATGGCATTATTTAAGCCATATTATGTCTTTTTCTTCTTCCTACATTAATAGAGCTAAGGATTATTTAGCTCAGTGCTTATGAAATTTTCAATCTTGGTCCAGATTAGGAAAATACTTCTCTTTCGGTTTTCTCCTATTGGTGGGTGGGTGGGCAGGAGGCATCTTTATTGGCTATCTGGCAGCACTGTTGTAAGTTATATTTATTGACTGGAAACTTGGCAAGGCTAATATTTTTTCTTGGTAACAAAATACTACCTTCAATTTTTACTTACAAGGCTCCATGGCAACCAGGTGGAACATACATCATTAGCTTACCGAATAATGAATATATTTTAAACCATGACTTAAAACTGTTCGTTTACAGTATATTAAACCAAAGAAAAGGTTTAATGCAAACCCAGCTTTCTGCAGTAGAATTAACTAAATCAAAATGAAGCCCCCCCTTTTTTTGGTCAACTTTATTGAAACTCATTCAACTTTCCAAGAACTAAAAATGAGCTTCCTGTCTTGCATGTTTGGAATTACTTACTGTCATCTGTTTCAGACCTTAAAGGACATGATTTAATATCAGCAATGAGGCTCCTCTTCCTCATTTGGCAGGTGTTAATTATTTAAACACTACTCATTTTAATTTGTTTCCAATGACTCTTTTGAGTGATTTGCTTTACAGGTTTCATTAAGTGCTTTTCTTTGGAAAAAATAAAATGAAAAGAAGGCAGGCTGAAGCCCTCGAACTGCACCACACAATCTATTGATAGGTGGGGTGAGGCAAGGCTGTATTTCAAGTATTATGATCTTCATGATTTCTGCTGATGGAATATAATATACAATACATCATTTTTATCTTCTTTGTAATAAAAAGTTGCTCTAGGCACAAAGCCTCAGGTTCCTGCATGCTAATAATCCTGGCTTACTGTAGAAATCCTTTGCATTTCCTGATCTGTCAATTAGGAATGAGCCACAGAAATCCAGAATAATTGAAAATATAGGAGGGACATTTCTCCCAATAAAACTACTTCCTTATTGTACTCTGGGTATCATCTTCTTTTTCAATTCTTCCTGCTTTGTTCTTCCTGGTCCATGATGACTCCTGTTATAAACAACGCTGAGGTTTTGTGCCCCTTCTCTGCTGCTCAGTTGCTTGTTGGCTCTTCCTCTGCTGAGAGGGGATGGCCCAGTGTGTGCGTATGTGGAAAATCAGCCTTGCACTGGGCAGAGATGCTGCTGTTGCTTATCTGGGGCAATAGTCTGAGTGCCAGATAGAAAACTTTTTCAGAAGACTGACATCTAAATTGGAAAAGCAGAGGAGTAAGGAGAAGGAAAAAGAGATTTCACAACCCCTCTGGGAAAGGAGAAACTGGCAATCCCAGCGTTTTTTTTTTTTTTAGTTGTACACAGCAAAGTAATTTCATCTCAGTGTGAAATGGAAAAGGTGGGTGTTTGTTTAGATTGAGGCCATTCAGTAATGATTTTAACACTCATTGGAATCTCTTAGCCAAAGTATTCCAGGGACACCGTCTGTAATGAACACTTATTCTCCCAATTAAAGTTTCAGTCCCAATGAAAATGTTACCTGATACCTCCCTTCTCCTGTTTTCAGTGTTTCAGTCTTTCTCTGTTTTTTCCTTCATGATTGGTGGCCTAGTTCATCATTTTCCCAGTGATTCCTTCCTTTGGCAGCCAGCCATGAAGCCCAGTAGACTGATCCTCCAGCTTAGGAATCAGGTTCATCAAACTCATTGGCACTTCAGATTTAAAGGCTGGGAAAACTGATTGCATTTCTGGATGAAATAACTTCATTTCCTTGACCGAGTGGAACAGGGAGTCATTAAGAGTCTTTGTAAATAAAATGTTAATAAACAAAGGTCTTAAATATTTCAAACATGACTCAGTTATCTAAATTAACTATCATTCGGTTAGCTGTTTCTCAACTCCCTGAGATCACATTGGTTTTGGTGATAGAGGGATGCCTGTGGGTTGAAGAGGTGGCAAAGGTATGTAATGGGAAATGCACTTTGTAATGAAAAGCACAGTAGCCTTGCTTGTCATTCCCCCCTACATGTCTAAGAGCCTGTGAACATAACATGTATGGCTTCACCGAAAATTGTCACAAGATTTTGTGGGGGTTGGGGCCTCGTATAGATGAGGAAAGGATGAGAACTAAGGCCTGTGAAAATATTCCCACTTCCATTCTTATTCTCATTCATTTATTCAACAGTTCTTAATTGAATACACACTCTGTACTGCAGGGGACAATACTTGTTGAAATGAGACAGCCTACAATCTAGTGGATCGGATAAAACTGTGAATAAAGAATGTTAGTAAGTGTGCTGCATGAGCCACAAAAGCAGTATTTCAGATGATCCTAGAAAAGAGAGCAGCCAACTCTTGGGGGAGTTTAGGAAACCTTCCCACAGGAGGTGGTATTGGAGATGGGCATTGAAATAATGAGTAGGTGTTCATCATGTGGAGATGGTGGTGGGTGGGGGAGAATGGTGCTAAAGGCATCCAGGCAGAGAAGAGCTTGAGTCAGCGCTGGTGAAAGTGGCAGAGAGTGCTCAGGATTTGGAGTAGTGACAAGATAGACCCAGATTTTGCAAGACCATGGTTAGAAGCTTAATGGTTTTCCCTAAAGCACGTGTGATCCTGTAGAAGGCTTTATGCAGGGGAAGGCTAGCATGATAATTGAGTTTTAGACGATAACTCTGATGACTTAAAAGAGAGTATATTCAACAGGGGGAGGGAATGAAGATAGGAAAACAGTGAAGAAATTTAAACCAGATGAGCAGATAATTTGGATCTAATCTAACACATTGGCAGTGGGTGTAAGTCACCCTATAAAGGGTCCAAGATTTTATTCCACTTGCAAGCAAACAAGTTAGTTGGCCCCAATTTTAGATACAAATACTGACAGAAGACAGAAGACCCCTGAATTAGAGACACAGATGGTTCAGTACTTACAGCAAAAACAGCAGCCAGAGCTGCAACTTGCATCATTTCCCCATGTCTTAATCCCTACAGGATGACTTCATGAAGGTTGGGTTTTACCTGCATGTGCAATGAGGTGCACCACAGCAGAGGACCCCAACTTTTAGTAGACTGAACATTTACAGTGTTGTTATCTTTCCAGTCTCCCCTTAAAAAAGAGAGAGGGAGAGATTACTCATTACCCTGGATTGTTAACCAATCTCCTCTAAGAGAGAAGGGAAATTATCTTTGGTTTTATTAGCCAGGAGTGTAAGCAAAAATCTCTGGGGAGATGCATCTCTAAATCTCTCTGGAGGGATATACTATCTATAGCTTCCAAGGTTCTTTGCTATTTAAACATGTCTTTTGCTCAGACAGCTCACTGTGTAGGGCCATGAAAAATCCATATAGTTTTCCAAATGGAGATGGAAAGGAGGGGCTAAATAGATGAAATCTATGAAGGATAATTGTCAGAGGAAAGCAAGCCTGGAAGCTGATTAGATGAGGTAGAGGTTGTGTGTGAAACCAGGAAGGCTGAAGTGCAGCTGAAGCTTCTGATTTGATAGATCTGGTGGTAAGCAGACAGTAAATGAAAAGCTTTTTTTCTGGATAGTAGTGGTGGGAAGGGGCCACATAAATAAGCACAAGTTAAATGTTTAGAGGTTTATTTGTCTAAAACTGACTCTATGTGAGGACACGGTGGGACTTCTTTAGTGGTCATCTGCTACTGCACAAATAGTAGGAAAAGAGAGGGAAAAGTCACCAAAATTGTATGTCTCATGTCACCTTGTTTTATTTTTGTGTGTTGTTATTGTTTTTGTAAGATGGCTGTGGTATCCTAGTAGACAGAAAGAACTAAGAGCATGTACTACTTAACTCTTATTGTGAGAAGTGGAATTCAAGGGGAACTTGAACTTGCCTAGAGTTGAGCTCCTAAAATATTTTCCATCTCCCAGATTACCGCAGTTGACTCAGCTGTCACTCCCATAAGGCGGACTTTTGACAGGCTCTGGAGATGTGAGAGGTAAAATGGTACAGAGGGGGAATTGTCCAGCCCTTAAGGGGCTTCTTATGCACTGTTGTACACTCTCTGATGTCTGGAACTGAGAATTCTGGAATGCATTTTTCATTGTTGTGGTTTGGGTGTAGCAAGGTGTGGTAGATAAAGTTTTAGGTTAAAAGTTAGAAGGTTGGGAGGTTGGGGTAACAGTCTTAGATGCATCATTGGCCAGTCATGGAGGCCTAAGAAATTGCTAGGACTCTTGAGACCTTTGCTTATTTTTTCCCTATTCTTTTCATATAGGAGAGACCACTGTCTTTACTGTCTCTAAAACTTGTGGGATGGGTGGGTCATGGCTTCTTATGTATGAATCTTAGCTCCTTGAATGTAACTTCCTCTATTATGTATGGGAAATTCTAGAAAGCCTTCACCTATATCTTATAAGGCAAATAGAAAATAGCACCATAAAAAAGAGAAAGCATGTTATCATCTCCCCACTGGGTTTAAAACATGAGAGCATTCCAGGGGGAAAAATTAGGTGGAAGCTTTATTTTTCTTTGGCATGTATGGTATTTAAAATACAATTTTATTATCCATGGTATCAAATAACTGTATATTATCCAATGTGCAAAAGGTACTCTGTCTAAATTGTTATTAAAATGTCAATTATGATTGCATCACTTTTAAAGTTGGGCATTTAATCTGAGAAAATAAACTATGTCTATGCCCTCTTCCTGTGTTATAGAGATTTTGAGTTTAATTTCTTTTCTGATATACAACTACTGGCTGCTTAGTACATGAGACTCTACTTGATTCTAATGTAATAAATCAAACCCTTGTTACAACTTGTCTTTAAAAGTTTACATGCTTTTCCTCTTGGTCAGCTGAAAATATTAAAAGCCACCCTTTATCTTTAATCATTGTTCTTTTATATACTAATTGCATAGACCAGCATTGGTGAGTTTATAATTTTGGTATTCCTTGACCTTTTGAATTCATGCATTTTATTACAGGTTTGAGCATGAGTGATGGTGGGAAGATTAAGGAAAGTTTAGTTTGGCTTCCTAGGTACAGGAGATTATAGCTAAAACAGCTCCATTCCAGTGTCCAGAGATCCCAAAAAGGATGGGAAAAGGTTGATGAAAGGAGAACAAACAATCCTCAGAGAATTGGGGAGTCATATAACAATGGTGTCGCAAGGCATTGAAGTAACCCTTTAATCCATAGTGACAAAGAAATCAGTCAATTGGACCCATGAAACCAGCTGTTTTATCAGAGTAATGTTGGGCAAGAACCCTGCTCTGAGTTGAGTCTCGTACTACGTTGTACTATTCCTACTTGAGGTTAGAGAAGGAAAGCCAAAGAGGGGAGAGATAAGGAGCAGGAGAAATGTTCACTTGGGGAAGAGGCTTTAATGGAATGCCTCTTTTCATGGAAAAGAGATCAGTCAATGTAACTAACTACTAAATGTAACTTGATTGCTTAAAAGTTAGTGGAGATTTACAAACTCCTTGGGTTATTTCCTCTGAATTGCAGTAGATTTTTATACAGCTTTTACAGTTGAAGGCATCTTGGCTTGAAAAACTAATTGGCTGGATAATTTTGAACTGTTCTGTTTTACGTCTGTGAAAAGTTAATAAATTGCAGCTCTTTTCTTTACAAAACAAAGTATTTTCCAAATAATTTAGAATTTAGATATTGCCCTCCCTTGAATATTACAAACAAATTCTATGTGCTTGGGACTTAAAACAGCAAGTTGACTAGTTGCTGGAGTTGTGAGAATAATCACCTGCATTCAAAACACCTGGGATCCTCATCAATTCTTGGGAAACACTGCCATCATTGTCCTTTTGGCAGTGTGAGCTAATTGTAGAGTTACTGTGCAATAACCCTTTATTTAGTTCTAATAAAATCATAACCTCTTTGGAAAGAATGGTGCTTACCCATTGGATTCTTGCATACACTTAATAATTTCTGCTTTAAAAAAAGAAGAGAATAGAAACTTTCTTCTATTGCTAACAGAAGAAAATGTATACTAAAGGACTATAGCTAGAATATTTATTGAGCAAGATTATGCACTGTATGTGCATGCACATATGTGTGTTTGTGTGTGTGTGTATACACATACTGCTGGAAGTGAGTAGCATGTTGTTCTGAAAAGGATAAACTTTTAAGGGCCTAGAACCCAGAGTTGTGGTGAGGATGTACATGGGGGAATGTATTTGGTTCTAGGGAGGACAGCTTGTCTCCATCTCATTTTAACATAATAGGCAGTAGACAGCATAGCCAAGTTTCTCCAAATGGCTAGTGCTGTGGCCTAAATACCCTTTCTTTCTTTCTCTTTCCTTAATACCCTGGCCAGAACTTCCAATACTATGTTGAATAGGAGTGTTTGCTTGTTCATAGCCTGTCTCTTTTTAAACACATGAGGCATCTTAATGAACTGTCAATCCAATGAGATTTTTAAAAACATTCAGCAAAAAATCTTCAGGATACAAAATCAATATGCAAAAATCACAAGCATTCCTATACACTAATAATAGACAAACAGAGAGCCAAATTGCAAGTAAACTCCCCTTTATGATTGCTACAAAAAGAATAAAATGCCTAGAAATAAAACTAACAAGGAATGTGAAACCTCTTCAAGGAGAACTACAAATCACTGCTCAAATAAATCATAGAGGACACAAACCAATGGAAAAACATTCCATGCTCATGGATGGGAAGAATCAATATTGTGAAAATGGCCGTACTGCCCAAAGTAATTTATAGATTCAATGCTATCTCCATCAAGCCACCATTGACTTTCGTCACAGAATTAGAAAAAAACTACTTTAAATTTCATACAGAATCAAAAAATAGCCCATATAGCCAAGACAATTCTAAGCCAAAAGAAAACTGGAGGCATTGTGCTACCTGACTTCAAACTATACCACAAGGCTACAGTAATCAAAACAGCATGATACTGGTACCAAAACAGATATGTAAACCAATGGAACAGAATGGAGGCCTCGGAAATAATGCCACACATCTACAACCATCTGATCTTTGACAAATTTGACAAAAACAAGCAATGGGGAAAGGATTCCCTATTTAATAAATGGTGTTGGGAAAACTGGCTAGCCATATGCAGAAAACTGAACCTGGACCCCTTCCTTACACCTTATACAAAAATAATGCAAGATGGATTAAGACTTAAACATAAGACCTAAAACCATAAAAACCCTAGATGAAAACCTAGGCAATACTATTCAGGGCTTAGGCATGGGCAAAGACTTCATGACTAAAACACCAAAAGTAAAAACAATAAAAGCCAAAATTGACAAATGGGATCTGATTAAACTTAAGATATTCTGTACAGCAAAAGAAACTATCATCAGAGTGAACAGGCAACCTACAGAATGGGAGAAAATTTTTGCAATCTATCCATCTGACAGAGGGCTAATATTCAGAATCTACAAAGAAATTAAACAAATTTATAAGAGAAAAACAATCCCATCAAAAAGTGGGCAAAGGATATGAACAGACACTTCTCAAAAGAAGACATGTGGCCAAGAACCATATGAAAAAAAAAAAGCTCATTATCACTGGTCATTAGAGAAATGAAAATCAAAACCACAATGAGATACCATCTCATGCCAGTTAGAGTGGTGATCATTAAAAAGTCAGGAAACAACAGATGCTAGAGAGGATGTAGAGAAATAGGAATGCTTTTATACTGTTGGTGGGAGTGCAAATTAGTTTAACCATTGTGGAAGACAGTGTGGTGATTTTTCAAGGATCTAGAACCAGAAAAATCATTTGACCCAGCAATTTCATTAATGGATATATACCCAAAGGATTGTAAATCACTCTACTATAAAGACATATGCACATGGATGTTTATTGCAGCACTGTTCACAAAAGTAAAGACTTGGAACCAACCCAGATACCCATCAATGATAGTCTAGATAAAAAAAATGTGGGCCGGGCGTGGTGGCTCATGCCTGTAATCCCAGCACTTTGGGAGGCCGAGGCGGGTGGATCACGAGGTCAAGAGATCAAGACAATCCTGGTCAACATGGTGAAACCCCATCTCTACTAAAAATACAAAAAATTAGCTGGGCACGGTGGTGCGTGCCTGTAATCCCAGCTACTCAGGAGGCTGAGGCAGAATTGCCTGAACCCAGGAGGTGGAGGTTGCGGTGAGCTGAGATCGCGCCATTGCACTCCAGCCTGGGTAACAAGAGCTAAACTCCGTCTCAAAAAAAAAAAGAAAGAAAGAAAGAAAGAAAAAAAGAAAGAAAATGTGGCACATATACACCACAGAATGCTATGCAGCCATAAAAAGGATGGGTTCATGTTCTTTCCTCGGACCTGGATGAAGCTGGAAACCATCATTCTCAGCAAACTAACACAGGAACAGAAAACCAACCACTGCGTGTTCTCATTCATAAGTGGGAGTTGAACAATGAGAACACATGGACACAGGGAGGGGAACATCACACACCAGGGCCTGTCATGGGTTGGGGGCCAGGGGAAGAATAGCATTAGGAAAAATATCTAATGTAGATGATGGGTTGTTGGGTGCAGCAAACCACCAGGCATGTGTATACCTATGTAACAAACCTGCACGTTCTACACATGTATCCCAGAACTTAAAGTATTTTTTTTAAAGTTACTTATTAAAGAAAACAAAAAAAGTGGAAAAAAATAACCAAACAAAAACCTTTTACTGGGAAAGAAGACAGAGAGACAGATACTATTTACAATACTATTTTGGAAAACATCTCCACCTATTGTAACTCTTTTAATCCTATAAGTGTCAATGATTTCATAGGTGGGAAAATCTCACTTCCTTGATAGAGCCTGTCCTGGACCCTTTGATGGTCTCCTTCCATCTCTGATGTCCACTAGCATCTGTTGTATTACTCGCTCGTCAATGAATCTCATCACATTTCAATCTCATCGTTGCTCTTCATTTAAATCTTTGGTTACAGTTTAACGTTGCCTGCTTGTAAGTAAGCTCACTGTTAGTTGAGAAGACACTACCTCATGTATCTTGCTATTTCTTAGCATGACAACAAGCTTAGAAATGTCTAAAAAATATGTCCGTTGATTTGATTTGCTGTAGAATAACTTCAATAGAGTTAAAGAAGTAATTTTGTTGACTTCCGCAGCAGTAAACAGCCATTAGTTTGTTATTGTGAGGTTGTCTGGGGCTGGGTTTTCAGACTAAAAGTGAGTGTGAGCCATCTATCAAGGAAACAGAATTATTTGGCACAATAAACGTTTTAGTGTAGATTTGGCCTAGAGGAAATTTTTTGCCTATCTGTATAGCCCAAATTCTTCAAATAATGACTTATTCCCTGTGTTTATATTTCTGGTTACCAGAGAAATCTAAGTCTTATCTAAAAAAGACAGAAAATGCACTCTATATGTGGACTAATGGTGAGTAAAATGCGAGGATAATTTTGAGAGCATCTCTGAGAAAAATATCCATAAACATTCCAACATGAGTTCAGGGCCCCAGGACTTAGATCTTGGGGTGGAGCTTTACACTCAGCTCTGTAAATGATTAAAATTACAGGTTGCTCACAGCATCAACCTCCTGTGTGCAGCAATGTTTCTGCTCACAACATCTGCTATGGTGAGGAGAGGCGAGTGCTGCCATCCAGCGTGCCTCATGACCCTGAGAAGTTTCAAGAGTTCTTAATCAGTTGATTTCATGTTTTTAGGCTAATTCCATTTCCTTCTCTGAAGACTGAAAGGAAAACATCAGCGCTTAAAAAAACAGCTTAGGATTCTTGCTTTTATCTTAGAGAATGTGATTATTAATGGCTATTTTAGAAATGCTTTTAAATTTGGAGGCCCTTATCCCCCCACTCTCCTTTTTTATTCACAAATCCTGAAGCTGCACCAGTCAGCCTTCTCCCCTTTCTTCCAGACTCTTCCCTCATGGTATTTCAGACCCTCAGGCAAGTCTTTCATCCTCTTTCTGTATGCCGCAAAATAAAGGAGCCAGTTTGAGGCCTGGAGCTTTTTGTGTGTGTCAAAGGAAGGGATCCAGACTTCCTTAATGCAGCAGCACCCATTGGTCAATCCATCTTACTCCTTTTCCTAACCAACAGCCATCCCCTGACAAAGTCCCTTGGTGCTCCTTTCCTTGAAACCAAGGCCCATGGAGGTCAGACAGCCTCTCTAGCTTTGCCAAGCATCACTCAGCCTCAGCTGAAGTAATGTTTACATATATGATCTTTCCATGCCATTTAAAATATGTAATGGATACTGTGAAAACAATAGGCATATTCAAGCTCCAATGCTGTGCACAAATGAGAGAAATATTCCAATACTCATATCAGAGCCTAATAGGTATAATTTTGCTCCTGATCGAGTAATGTGCAGCAGCTTTCCCCAGACTGCTGGGTAAAACAAAGAAGTGGTTGTCAACCTTTTCGGAATCAGATGTTAATGATATTTCGTGTCTTTGTTGAGTCTGTGGAAAGCAGCTACTGCACCTAGAAGGGAAATGACTTCCATACCAACCGCCCTCAGCCAAAGTCATTCGCACTGGGAAAGCTGGACTGAGTCCATATTTACATTTCAGAAAGAGGTGTGAAAGAAGATTTCAAGACAGAATTGACTGAGCAGCCTCCCGTTTACCTTCCCCTATGTTCAATCTTATCAATGCCATGAGGGGTCTTTGATTTCCAACATATATAAAGGGAGGACGTAATGTAAACAAAGGGCCGATGTGTTTTGGCAAAGGAGGAAAGTGTTTTCTGTGTTTTGTGTATTTTTGGAAACCTCTGAAATCCCAAAGTCATACATCTTCCAAGGTTTGGAGGAGGATTTATTCAAGCATTGCTGTTCTCAGCAGCTTGGAGAGCCGTGACTTTGCTGCATCTTTTGTAGGAAGGAAAGTCTCAGTCTTTTTCTCAGAGCCAGTAGTAAAGATTGGCTGTAGTCACTGAATGGTTTGCTTTCTGCTTCTTCCCACACCCTCCTTTTGCCTCACTATTATTAGGTTTTCATTTCAAGAGAATTATTTTTTCATTTGTTTTAAGGAAAGGTCTGAATTCCAATTTCAAGTCCATTCAAAAGTAGGGCCTCTTGGTACTATGCTCCAGCTGCTGGGGATTAGGCCATTTTTTCTTTCTGCTTTTTTTTTTAACCATAATGTATATATATATGTAGAATTTTAATCTTAAATCTTTAGACATTGTACAATTGTTAAGATTCTGTCAGAAAGCACTCTGAGGGTTGGATTTGCATCTCTTATGGAAGAATAGAAGCATTTCTAAAATTTTTAAAAATAGAAAACAAACCACAAATCACTTTTGAAATCCCACTTTCACAGTGATAGTGATGCATGTTTATATAAAGGTATTGTTGCAGTTGTCCAAGTTAAAATCAGGGGATATTTCTCCCATCACATGTGCTCACTTATGAAGACTATGTCAGTCCATCTCTCTAACAGTGAATATTTTATGACAAAAATTAAGTCACAAGCAACATGTGTGCCAATATGGAGTATCTTATGTGGATAGATGCACCCATATTAGGGAATGCCATGTAAGTTCTACAATGCTTTTTAGGCATGATTGTGATTGTACATTGTGCTGATTAGATGTTTTCCAGATCTGGCCCATTAATGGGATTTGGATACAACTAATTCAATTACTGCAGTTATTTTAAAGTCTAATTCTGATTCCTGCATCTCAGTGCCTTGCTACTCAAAGTAAAGTTTGTTAACCAGCAGTATCAGCAGTACCGGAAGGCTTGGGGAAATGCAGATTCTTGGACTCCAAATAAAACTTCCTGAATGAAGTGCCAGAGCTGCTGGTCTACTTTTGACTAGTAAGGAGCCAGTGGGTCTTAAGTTAGGTGTTCAGGTCATTTTCGATATTAGCCAGCTTTGAAAATATGTATACATATTTTTGTGGTCAGTGAGGTATTATTTATATATGACTAAATAATATAATAATATCCTCTGAGTTATGTGGTTTTCCAAAGAACATATTTTAAGTTTTAGGAGTATGTTTTTGGCATAATCTGACTCTTAATTAATTAATTAATTAATTCTCAATAGTGACTCTTGGAAAGATTATGCAAAACACTTTGTACATGTACAATTAAGAGAATTAACACTGTAAAATGAATACTAAAATATCACTGGAAATCTGAAATAAAAATTTCTAATAGTAATAGGTAATATTTATATAATACTTAGTATGTGCTACGTACTCTTCTAAGCACTTGACATACAGTAATCTATTAAACCTTCCTGACACTCCTAGGAGATGTCTTAATATTATGCTCACTTTACAGAGGAGGAAACAGACAAAGGAAGGTAGTGACTTGCCGGAGTTCGCTGGGCTAGAAAGAGGAGGAGCCGTGATTGTTTTAGTTGCCCTTTAGGTGGTGATTAAGCAATGACTTCCATCTGGGATGGGCCTTTGGTGGTCTGCATATCCTTTTATTTTACACGTAAAGGTAATGAAACCCAGAAAAGCCACAGGACTTGCCTAACATCCCAGATAAATTAGTGGCAATTGGGAATATAGCTCAGGTCCCTTATAGTTTGAACATTTGTATTTTATAACCTCCCTGGGAAATAGGCAGGTGCCCTGATGTCATGCCAGTGGCGGCCCTATTTGTCTCATTATTTCAAGGAAAAAGATTGGCATAAGTGCAGGTGCGAATGCCCATAAATTGGTTGCTTGTTTTGTGGCTGAATTGCTCCCTTTCTTTTTTATGCTTCTCCTCAACCTTGTCTGCTTGAGTCCTGCTGCGCTAGCCACTCTGATTTGTGTTATTTGTTGACCAAGGCTGGAGAGCTGAGGCCATGTTTTCTTCTTCTTTATGACTCTGATAATTACCATGGGACCTGATACGTGGTAAGTCCTTAGGAAATCATCATGTGGACAGTAGCTACTACTCATCACCACTTCAGGCATGAGGTCCAGGTGGGGTGTGAGGCCCAGGTGGCTTGGGCAGGAATGGAAGGCACGAAGCCCAAGATGAACACAGGGAGACGGGAAGTACAGTTTGGCCACTGGTGGAGTTGGCAGGATTTGTGCACACAAAGTTTAGGTGGTCACCTATTTCTGCCCTACATTTCTTCATGTGTTTAATTTTTACTTTAGTTGTAAATTCTGAAAGGCAGAAACTCCCTTTCTTTATTCCTTTGTACAGTGCCTGGCTTTATACCACACACAGAGAAGAACCGGTGAATGCTTGTGGGGACAATAATGAAACTATTAATCTGCACCTTGAAGTATTTACAATATTACCTTTTTGTAGAAATAAACTTTATGAAGAATTTCATTTATTCATCTAGGTAAATGAAATAAGTACTAGATGAACCAGTGGTCAAGGTGACAGGGAATAATTAAAACACAGATGTTTCAGTTCTTACTAGTTCGTGGTTCAAAAATAAGTCACAATTACTTTTAATGATCAAGTGAGCCCTACTAGCCCAAAGAGGGTATGGTCAGGTGTTTCCCAGTTATTTTTGGGAGTCTCCAAAGGGTTGGCCTATCCATCCCCATGCACCACACTGTGAGCTGAAGTTATTGCTTGGCTTCTGCCTATTCTTCTCCTGCTCTAACTTGCACTTTCCCACAATTACTGTCTGCCAAGCCACTTGAGGAAGCGTCATGGTTGCTGTCTGGGATGTGAACACCGAGGGCCTGTCCAGGCCAAGAGAGCTGCTTCTGGACACTCCCACTGGTCACCCCTGGCTGGCAGGGGTAGGAATGCCTTGTTCTGCTCTCCAAGAAAACTCATTGGAAGAAAAGGGTCTTTATCAAATTTACTTTTGAAAATGAATCTATTTTGAGATATTATTGATTCACATGCAGTTGTAAGATATAATACAAGTAGATATCACTTCATGGTTTCCATTGACACCACGGAGGGGACAGTGGCCTTGTTACTCCTGGGTGGAGCTGAAGGTCCTGACCCTTTCTGGTCCTCCCTTGATACCCACATCAGCATGGAAAGCGATGGCATGCCTCTTCATTCTGAGATGAAAGTCTGTACTCCCCACTGGGCTTCTGCTGGTATGAGTAGGTTTTCCTGTGGTGTTTGGCCAAAGTAGAGAGATTGTTGTATAAAAGGTTTCTGCTTTTTGAGGCTGTCCCTTTCAGGCTCCTTGGCTAGAGACAGTAGGCTTCATGGAGGCTTTTTCTTTATTTCTTCGTCTGCACTTGTTGGTGTTTCTGGGTTGTAGCTTCTTTAGCTTCAATTCTGAAATATATGAGGTTCCAGGAAAGCCTAGGGGGCTCCTCACCATGCCTTTCCAAAGCCCAGCCACTCTGCCATCTTTGCTTCACCTTTCACTGTCTTCTTAAATTACTTTTATATAGAATGTTACAGTTGTTATTTGTATTAGTGGGAAGTCTAGGGAAAAGTATGCCTACTCCATCTTTTTGAAAGCAGAAGGCTTTATTAGATATTAACACTATAAAGATATAGAAAATTTAGCAAATTATTCATTTAATCCATTGATTTTTGACAAATAGGCATTTGGCCAATTGATGCTTGGGGAGTTGCTCTAGAACTGTTACATCAGAAGATATGAATGACTGCTAGGGAAGACTGGGCGGAAGAATTTGTAAGCCAAAAGGAGCTGTGCTTGAATCTTCGAGGCGGGCAGATCATGAGGTCAGGAGTTCGAGACCAGCCTAGCCAATATGGTGAAACCCTGTCTCTACTAAAAATACAAGAATTAGCTGGGTGTGTAGTGTGTGTGGCAGGAGGTTGAGGCAGAAGAATTGCTTGAACCCAGAAGGTGGAGGCTGCAGTGAGCCAAGACTGCACCATTGCACTCCACCTGGGCGACAGAGCAAGACTCTGTCTCACACGTGTGCACGAGAGCACACACACACACACACACACACCACACACAGAGAAGATTCTTCTTGAGTGGCTGTAGAAAACTCAAAGAGTAGTAAGAATACTTAATATTTATAGCAATTTGCAGTTATGAAGTACTTTCTTAAATACCTGATTTGTTGCAGATTGGTATTAGCCCACCAGGTGTCTCTTTGTGAGCAGTAGCTATAGTTTAAATTTAACAGTTTTGGTGCTAACTAATTAAGACAAACCATGGGTTCTTAGATGGGTCTTGGGAATAAGAAGAATTAACTCATGCTGAGTCACGAAGCAAACTGAATTATTAAGATTTCCTTACAGAAGCAACCAACCAGTTTGTAGTTGTTGATCTTTGATTTTCAAAGGTTGCTGCTACTTCATATCCCATCTATAGTCATGATTCATAATGTTGGATTTGCACTGCAACGCCATAAAACTTACTGCTTCTTGAATAAAGTCACACTAGAGGTTGCAAAGCAGTGACCCACCAATTGAGTTCAGTGCATTTTTACCGGTATTTCATGCCATGAAATGTTAAAAATGTTTGAGAAAGCATTCAACTCCTTAGATTTTACTTAACAATGAAGATTTCTGTCTTAATTTGAAAAAACATATTGGGTAACCTAGTAATGACTGACCCACATTCCTCTGGCCAAATGTAGATTTGAGCTGAGATCTGGCTGAGTTCAGCTGGTCTCACTTATGTGTTATCTGTTTCATTATGAATGAATAGGTTTGAATAATTTTCACAGAATGCCTGTGAAGTAGATACATCCAGTATATACAGTACTGCAAGAAACGAATATGCTATGAGATGTCCAGATTTATATCCAACGCTGTTTTCTCATTAAAAATAAAAATATTTTCTGCCACATTTCAGGGGCTATAGTGTAAGAACTAGAATCAGGAATCAATTTATCATCTTTTTAGTGGATCTCATAATTATTTTAATGTTGTCTTACCTCTGTTAGTGCATTTTATATGTCGGCTACATGCTTCAACAGACTGTGTACAGCATGAGCTTTAAATGAGGAGCATGTTAAATAACGTGTTTTTTAAAATGAGGTTTTTATTAGACTCATATCATTAAAAAAACGTTTGTTGGCTTCCTATATGGTAAGCACTGTGCTAAGTTACTGTCAATATACACCCCCCAGAATCCCCCAAATAACCTAGTTTTTACATTGAGAAGAAGACTAAGTGATTTGTCCAAAATTTACACACAGAAAACTAAGAGAGTGAGTGTATACACACATCGTCTACTTGGAAATCCATGAACTTTTCTTTAAACCTTTTCCTTATTTTTCTTAATTTCTCCCTCCGTTTTAGTTTAATTTATTTATAATGTTTCCTTGATTGGTGTTACACAGTAAAAGAACCATCCCATGAACTATCTTTTGTGAGTCAAGACCGCTTTTCTTAGAAGGCAAATTGTGTGGTAGAAGTTGAGGGTATTTTATGACAGATGCTACATTTGATTTTCTTTTTTTTCTACTATTGTCCTCCCTGAAGCTCCCCATCCATTCCATTCCTTAAAATCCTATGAATTTGAACGCATCTGTTCTCTCTGTCATCACTGCGGTGTCTCAGAAAAGAACCCCATGCCGTATGTTGTCAGGTGCATGAAGAACCAAGACATAAAAACCTGTTATTTGTCATTACTCATTTGGCCTCTGCTCCATCAAATCCAGTAGCTGGCCTCCAGGAGAGATCAGTCCTTGATTCCTCAAAAGAATCTCTTCTCTCTATTATAAATTTGGTTAATTCAAAAATTCTAGGATTTTTTTTTTTTTTTTTTTTTTAGGTAAAAGATTTTACTTCACTTGGATAGCAACCAAGCCAACCATATGGAAAGAAAACTAACCTGGTGAGTGGCAAAATAAGAAATTATGATCCTTGTGTACCTTTGGGTGGCTTTTCATGGGATAGAGTCACCATGTCTTTGAACTTCAGTTTACAGCTCTTAAAATGGGAATATCCTTGGCTTATAATAGAGTTACAAGATTTGAGAATATAATGAATATACACATAATAAGCAAATCCTTTTACCAGGAAAGGAGCTCTTTGGAATATTTCCCTTTCCTGACCACAAATAAATGTTATTGACTCATCTGTAGTTCTTCACAAAATTAGTGATTTCTCCTCTTCTCACTCCATGTACTAATCCATTTGGGAAAATATGTTGAGTATGTTAAGGTCTTAGGTGATGGTCTTGCTGTAGAAACAAATTGGCCAACAAAAGCCAATGATGTTGTTTGCAGTATTTGCCCTTCCCTTCCTAAGGGCTTGTCTTAGATCCACTGTCTCACTTGGGAACAGAACACACTACTAAGAAATATGGCACAGCCATTAAAACGATCAAAGTGAAGACATCAGCCAAACTAGAAATAAGAATTCTATTTATCTATGTATTACTGGTGACAACACTTTCTGAAGAGGACAAAATGCCAGAGAAAAGAGACATATTCTCTGTTTAACACTGAGGCCAGTGAAAGAGGAGAGGTCTGGCAGAACTTCTGATTAAACTATTTAATAGGTATTATCTGTTGTCAAGTATTCTTCTCCTCCTTTGATGAAATAAAAAGAATATAGCCTCAGCCTTTCATGAGAAGTGGAACAGTGTTTGGCTGATATTATCATGCAACATATTGGCTAAATTAAAAACTCTTGCATCTGTAAATTAATCAAGATTAATAGTTGAAAAAAAGTTTATTTCCTTTTGGAAACTGCAGGAATATTATACAATTGTAGTTGTCATTCAAATACTAAAGTTTTGTGGATGCTTCAACATGGTAATGTCAATGAATTTGTTGGAATTGTCTTCCTAGAATGATTCACCTTGAAAAAGTGTCAGGGATTTCATAGTCCCCAGAGTAGCTTTTGTAAATCTACTTTGTTACTTACATGAGGGTCATATTCTTCTAATCACAGTGTGAAATTCACTCCCCTAAAGAACAGGATAAATCTTTTTAGAATGATTTAAGTAAGGATCATGCCTAGAAGCAAAGTAATTAATAAATGCTGTAACTTCCTTGGGCCTTTGCATTTCTGTCAAACCCAGAGGAAAATGCCACAGCTGATGAGTAGACATGGGATGCTGCAGTTTTGTGGCAATCCTTTCTTTGTGTGCACACATTTGCAGAGTGTCTCCACCACTGAACTTAGGAATTTGACCAGAAAGTATACAAAAAAGTTGAACATGTCCTCTGGAGAAATTGTCACCCAAGAAGCATAATGGAACCTCTGGTTCCAAAGTATGACTTCCTGTACCTCACTGGAAAAGGACTCATAAAGTTTATGTGTATCCATTTGCTGTTTTGCTGAAGTTCAAGATTTGGTCATAATATAGCAATTGGTAAAATGTATAAAAATTTGACTAAATGTGTTGGACATGGAGTAGTAGCAGCAATTATAGTGTTGGCCAACTTTCCCCTTAAAAACATTTCATGAAGAGCTGAAAGAAGTGATCTATAGTTTCTCTTGCATTAAACATGGGGTAGTGTATTATTTGAGTCTTTTTTCTGGTGCTGAGATAATCTAACCTATAGTCCTAATTTTGTCAATTATTCATACCTTTAACAATCAGACAAATCTTTCCTCTTTGCCAAGACAACAAACAATATCGACATATTCTTACAAATTATCAACATTGTGAGCAAAGTAGAACTTCCACTTTCTCCAGAAACACCTGTGACATGATCCATGGAAAATCGACAGGTTTGTTAGCACACGTGATAAAATTACATAGCATCTCCATCACCTTTAAAGAAACCTCCCTAATATAATTCCATTAGGTCCCTAAGCCACATTTTCCCCTTTCTAAGGGTGAATGTAAGGAGATACAAAACACTGATTTTCGTACTTTGATTCAGATACTGTTGTGAGGTTACAAATATAATATGAATGCCATTGAAGGCTGGTTCTTCCTAATGCTGGCCATATTGCTAACAGATGAGTGACCACTGGAGGGGTTAATGAATGGCCACAGTTTTAAAGATCACATTTAGGTGATTTAATCACCTTTAAATGCCTGCAGAACAATTAAGAGATCTGTCCAGTCTCTTGAGGTGCTTCACATAATAAAACATTATGACAGGCTTAGGGGTATTGGATTTTATAGTGTCTTTCTACAAAATATACCACATCGATTTAAAGCTTTAATTAGTCAGGTTATTTAAATGTGAAATGGTAGCCTAATGGAGCTTTATGCCTGATAATAGCCAGGCAAAAGAGAACATATGAATAACAAAATGTCTGCTACACAGACAAATGATAAACAAGTCCATATGTTTAATTTTTTTGAAAAAATTTAGATAAAGTAGTAGAAACAAATAGCCTTTTCTGTCTTCGGCATGATTGCCTTACTTGGCTAAGGTAAACATTCTGAAGATGAGTTTGTAAAGTGAAGAAATTAACATAGTCAAAATTCAAAATTACCTCAAATTGATTAGTTTAGCTCAAACATCCATGGAATATGATATTAATATATTAAACTAGCATTAGAAATTAATTCATTTTATGCTCAAGAGGCTGTGACAAAACCACCATCTTCGTGTAATGGCAGTTAGGTCATACAACTTTTGGAAGGTCATTTGGAAGGTGATTTGGAAATGCATATCTCCAACAAATTCTGCTGCTGGGATATTATGTTAAGAAAATAATCTAAAACATAGGGGAAAGAACCATATCTACTAATGTATGCATAGCAACATTATTTTACAAGTAACAACTGGAAATAAGTTGAATGTCCAATAATGTTAGTTTATATTATGGCATGTCACATAGCTTTCAAGTTATACTTATGGTGTCTATATATTAGCATGAAAAATGCTTTTCTCATAATGTTAATTGAAAAAGTTATAAAAAACTATGTACATATTGCTGTTACAAATATTATTACTAAAATATTTATTGTTTATTATTTATATAGATGTTTGTTTAGGAAAGATTTGAAGCAGAGTTTTAATTTTAAAAGTTTATATACAAGAAAACAAACTTAAAGGAAATACACTTAATTGTGTTTTATTTTTCATTTTGTAATATATTCTCATTTTTATTAAGAAAATTATAATTACAAATAAATCCTACCGTATACAATAAACTTATCTTCATAGAGGGAAATTTAGATAGAAGAAATTATAGAGTGATGAGAAGACAAAAAAAGTAAGTCAAGTTGAAAGTTGAAGGAGAAAGTAGTGGATAAGGAAATAGTGTAAGTATGAAGAGAACATTCTAGTGGATGCCAGACAAATATGGCAGATACCTAGATGGTCTTGAAATTCACTACAGAAAATTGAAATTTGGTGATAAGTTAAATGGGGAAATTGTAAAAAGGAACACCACACACACACACACACCAGGTAAAAGGTATGGTAGAAATGTGAAAAAAAAAAAAAATAGCAACAGGGCAAATGGAAAGATGAAGAGCAGCACATCACCTGAATCCCCCCAGGTTTTTGAACAATTCTTCTAGCATCATCTCTGAATTTTGGTGAGTACTGAGTAGTAAGATAGGTTATCAGCACTTAGAACTTGGATCAGAGCCAGAAGTCATCCCAAGGAAACTTGGCTGAGGAGAAGCCTATTCAAAGACTTGAAGATAGAAGGCTGTTTAAACATATTATACAATATTGAGCTGAAGAAGTGGACACTTGTGAAAAGAACATTTATAGTCCACCATTATAACTTTGAAAGAGGAATGATATCCCCAAAATAGCAAGCTACCCTTGAATTGACCTTGGCAGAGTGAAAGACAACGGCTGCAATTAAGCATTCACTTTTTGAGACTTCATATAATGGTTTGGTTGGTGTAAAGTTTCAAGCTTTCATCTATTTACCATAGGTGTCTCCATATAATTAATAAGTGATACATATGTACTTATCTATATCTATATGTGTATAAGGAGAAGGAAGTATTCACTGAAATTAATAGATTAGATGAGAAGAATAAATGTATTCTGAGGGGTAATTATTTGGTCACCTGATAGGCTCTAAGCCCTGATGATATGGATGTATTATCTATCATCTTCTTACATCTTTGTCCTGCCTAACTCAAGGGTAGTCTACCCTTGCTTCTATTGTCCTATGCCACATTTATTACTCTTGAGCTGCTTAAAATTTAGATTCCATTTCTACTACTTTATTAATGTCTTTAAAATTGCTTATATTCACAAAGAGCCATTAGTATTTCCCTTGTTCCTTCTTCTTTCTTTCTTTCCTTTTTCCTAAATGCATAAGCCCTCCATCTTGTTTAGTTCCAGCTGACTTTTTTTCCTGATTGGATAAAAACAGCTAATATTCAATGACCATTTACTATGTGCCAGATACTGCACTAAGATCATCGTTAGATGCTACTTTGAGTTCTTTCCCAGCCCAGATGAGAGCAAGGGGCCCTCTAGGTTTGGCTGAGACAGTTATACTGATTCACTTTCCCTTGAAACCAATTCCAGGTGTAGTTTCATAATACAAAAAAGAACAGAGGAGCTTGCTTCTAAAAGGAAAATCATTTCCATTATGCATATTGGATGTGTTGTTTACTATAGAACCACATTTGGAAATTATATGAGGAAGGAACATCTTTCATAACAAAGGATATGCCCTTGACTGTTCTTAATATTTGCCTCTTTTTTTTTCCCTCCAGCTCAGTGTGAAGTGGACTTTTGGTCATCTGGCAAAGAAATACTTTTGGCGTGAGTTATCCACTGATCTGTCCAACTGGTAATATTAACCAAGCAATTATCTCTGTCTTATGTCAAACCTGAATTAAAAATACTTTAAGAAGTGTCATGAAAAGTTTTGCTATTCCACTGATAGAGAGAAATTTATTAGAGGAATTCAAAGACCACAAATATGGAAGATGTAAAAATTATAACAAGAGACTTTTTTTGTGTCCACTTCTGTTAGCCCAAGGTTTGAATTGGAAGAAAAGTAGAGGCAGAAGGGATGAAATGCCATTCTACCCAAAGACATGTGGGGCTCATTCCAGGTTAATATTTTAAATCAGCATTTCAGCTTCTGCCCTCCCTTGCCTCCAAGTTTCAGAATTCTCTGTTTTCTTTCTTCCTTTTGTCTTTCTCCCATCTTCCCTTTCCCTTTCCTCCATTTTGCTTTTCACTATCATTAAAAATTTTTGTTGAAGTCAGAGCACAGCCAGAGTGTTATGACAACGGGCTGGAAAGACAGAAGAGAGGTACACTGGTGTTTTGATTCCAACTCTGTATCTTTTTTCACTCTCCCTTTCAGCAGCTGTCAAATGTTAACTATGGAAAAGACACACACACACACACACACACACACACACACACACACACACACACACACACACACAGCCTTATTCTCTGCCAGAGCAGAGCTCTGAAAATTGCTGCCAAGTGGCCATCGCCCAAGAGACAATAGAATTCCTGGCACCAGGCAGAATCTGTGGCTGTGGCCAAGTGATTGTTGCTGAACTTACCTGTCGAACGGTCAGCCTTGCAGTGCTAAGGCTGGGCACAAGCACTAAGGCAAATTGGATTGTGAATGGAGGCCCTGAGGCTTGTTCTGCACTTTGCAACTGGTCTGGCAGGCTCCACTCCTCCACCTTCTAAGTCTGCCACAGGCATGGGAAACACCTGGGCAGTGACAAAGGTGGTTAAGAGGCAGCTTCGCCAAGGTACAGTATCAACTACCTTTGCTTTGCACACAAAATGTACACTAATGACCACATTCTTAGCAGGTGATTTGCCAATACAGTGTCTTGATGAAAAAGCCCTGAATCTTTACGTGAGATGTTTACTTCAATACAGCAACACTAAAATCACATGTTATTTGAGTGGACCCTGTAGCCGTTTGTAACTCAAATATAAATGTTTCCAACTTGAGAAACTATTAGTGAATCAGAGCACAGCTTAGAAACTGTTTTGTGTGCATATTGCTCTGAGTGAATGTACCTGTCCATTACAGGTGGGTTCATAGACTTAAAGAAAAATGATGGATTATCAAAAAGATACAACCAAAGTTATGTAGCCATTGACCTCTGTTTTCAAAATGGAAAATGGATAAAAGAAAAAATGTATGTTTAATTTACAAGTCAGAGGAATGGGTGACAGAGTAACTTCTTCATGAATAAAACAGAAGCCATTGCATGAGAACTCCTTCGATGTCCTGTGACTGATTCAGTGGCCCGGTCCCCGCCCTTTCCTCCTTCCCACTTGCTACTGTGAATGTTAAATCCATCCTCTTCATTGTATCATCAAAGCCTAATCCCACCACCTTCCTTCTAGATCACCTGTCTTTTTATCTCTTCTGGAATTGTATCCCATTGCACTCTTCTTATTCATGTAACTTCAACATGCTTCTTCTCAAATATTTAAATGTGAATGAGCCTTTTTGAACTTTCAGGAAAACCTCCCTAATGCTATAGCACCTTCCAGCTCACTTCTATCTGTCACTGCCAAACTCATTTGAGTGTCGTCCACACTTGCCATTTCTCCCTGGTTCCCTCTGATTCTTTCTCAGAACACTGAAATCTGGTGTCCGCTGTTACCATCCCACTGAAATTGCTTGTGTTAACCAGCAATTCCAGTTGCTCTTACGAATGATTTCCATGACTCTCAGCCCAGCAGGGAACTTTGAAATTTTTGCTTATTTATTCGGCATCACTTGCTTCTGATGGCTATTTGCTCCATTTGAGTCATTTCCTCTCTTGGACTGTGTGACACCACATTGGCAAGCGTGTTGGCAAGCGTGTTTTCTGCCTCTCTGGACCTTTCTTCTTGGTCTCTGTTGCATATGTAATAGAAAGGTCACTCAGGTAGATTCTCAAAGATCTAGTATAATTATTGTAATCTCTTTTTCATAATAGAAGGTTAATGTGATTAGCAGTTAAGATCTTTGGGGTGCTAGTAAACTTTTGATGCTGAATGTCAAAGTCGGTTAGTCTATGGACCTAGGAAGACGTATTGTTTGATCTCAAGACTATTCTTGTCACTCCCCATGCCCCCCAGGAAATTCTGACTGCTTCCTCAGCACTATTGTTTTTGTCTAATGTGATTCCTCATGGAACAGTCACAGGATCACATCTAATTTAATTTTCAAGTCGTTGTAACAGCCTCAGAATGAAATACTCACGTTATTTTTAGTTTACATTTATTGAACACCTGCTATGTGCCAAGTATGTAACATTTTGAATTATCTCAAGTTTGTTCTGGTAAAAAATGGGATATAGAAATAGCCCTTCATTATTCTAGTCCTTAGACCAAGTCTGGTAGAGTTAGATATCTTATCTTTCAATAGCACATTATCAAAGGTGGGATTCACTGCCCTAATAATATTCTAAAACCATGTTCTTTCTACATGCATACTTAAATTCTTTGCTATAAAGAGCATCACAATTCAAGATGTCTAAATAATTAACTTGCATAAACAATGGCTAAATAATGGCTTCTTATCTGGTCCTTTCTATCCCAAACCATGATTTTAAATTACTAGAGATGACAACATTAAAATCCTCAGATTTCAGTTAAAAAAAATCTATTCAGGACTTCAGAGTTACCAGAAATATTTCCAAGGTTTCTTTTCTGAATTTCTTTCCCCCTATATTGGTTACTGGTGTTTGAATTTGGCATGTCTTGGTACACACTGCCTATTATATCACTAAAATGTACTGCAAAAAGACCGTACACACTGATTGTTCTCCCTGGGGCCTGGCACAGTAATGAGATAGCGAGGACTGATGTGAAGAAGCTACAAGAGATGAATGGGGAGAATTCACTTGGCTATTAGGCAACTAATTGGCTGGAGGTGGGGAGTGATTTTATCCCCCTGGAATATTTGACAATGTCTGGAGGTATTTGGTTGTTACAACTTGGGGAGTGGATACAGCCATTGGCAGCAAGTAGGTAGAAGCCAGAAATGCTGCCAAACACTGTGAAATGCACAGACAGACTCTAGCCTTCCTTTCCCCAGACAAAGATTTTCAGGCTCAAAATGTCAATAAAGCAGAAGTTGAGAACGTCTGCTGTAGAGAAAGGAAAAAAGGAAAAGGAAGGGTGACTTTGCAATTCTGTGTCTCTGTAACTCCAGACTTGGAGATTTTATTGAGAACAATTAGAAGCCCAGAAGTTTCCCTGAATTATTGGATAAGGGGATGAATCATTTCAACCAGCTTGAGCTTGAGGTTAATGGGAGAGACACAGCTGGCAGAGCCAGTAGGCAGAAATGCTGTTAAACTAAAGCAAGTGCCAGAGGAAATGTGAATCTAGAACTAATTCACCTTGGGATGATAGTTGAGATCAGAAAAGTGGTTGAAATGTTCAAGGGCATGTGGGAAAAGAAATGCAAAGGCATTTTACTGGTACTCTGGAAACATAAATCCTTCGCATAAATACAGAATTTTTAAGTGATATACTGTAAGAATTCTTTCTGTTAAGCCCATCTGTTTCAACACAAGGAATCAAGATTTGAATACCAATCTTTCTAAAATAAAGGTTCCTGGGCAGATTTAATTTTACTCGTGTTAACAGTTTGCTTCTTTTACCTCAATGCCACTATTTTCTATTTGAAGCAGAGGTTATCAAATTTAGTATTTATTTTTTGCTTAGGATTTCCATATAAAGATTATAATGTGTCGATGGCAAGAGGGATTGAAGAAGTTTTAGCTGTAAAATCAAGACCAGAAAAAAAGGATATCTGTAAAGAACATGTAGTCTAGGCTTATTTTAAGTTTGTCTCCTTTTTGGGTTGGTTAAAAAGCGCTTAATAGTTTCAGTTTATAATTGCTAAACATGGAAACATTGAAACACCACACCCCTGTGTGACTTATAATAAATAGCGTCTTTAACACAAATGTATTTTTATCAAAGCACCTAGAGACAGCCAACCACACCCATCACATTATTAATCAGCCACCTTCCAGCCCAGATTTACGTTGCAGAAGTTGTGGAGTAGGGAGTCCTCAGTTAAGCAACTTGCAACTGAATTATTTTAATGACCTAGCTGAGGATCACTCCATTGCATCGCTTCCTCCCTGTAAACCAACACTCATAATTATATTAAGAAGTTCATATTTATGGATGCTTGTAACTTTATCTGATCCTAGAAAACTAGTGGTTTGTTTGGAAATGTTGCTACTGAAGAACCTGGTGTGGGCAGAGAAGACACCCACTGGTTCTGGAGAAAAATGAGTTGGCATCAATTGGGACTCTCCAGGGTCTTCAGGCACAGTGAGGTTTGGAGTTTCACACATTGGGGGAACCAGTTGGGCTCCTCTTAGCTCCTTTATAAATTTTTTTTCCCTTTATTACTTGTGTATTGTGAGTATTAATGGCTTCATCTGTTCTGTCTCTGAATAGTATTTACAGCTTTGTTAGCCATGGCCTTAAAAATGGTTTTAACCTTATTATTCAAATAGATGTCTCACAATGCTGAATAATGTATGACCCACACATGCTAAGAATAAACTAGACAGTACCATGAAATCTTCCACCCACGTTAATGGAAATGTATGGAATGCAGAACTGGATTCCAGCTGCAATGTTTTCTGCAGGGATGACTCTTCATGTTGGTAGAGGAAGCCATCTACTCATAATTCATTAGCGGGCTCCACAATGTTTGTGTGGAAATCTCTCCCTCAGGCCTGCCATTGTATTTGAGATTCTCACCATTACAGCGACTTCTTTGCCTAAGACATCATCTCAGTAAGAGCATCTTTAAAGTGCATTAGAAGCATCCTGCAAGGGCAGAAACACTCAACTGAAGTTTATTTTTATTTTAGCACAGACAAGGTTGTCTGTTTTTCTAATCTTATCCCTCTTTCTTAGAAAGGGAGCTCTGAAAAAATAGGAGTTAGGGAAATATTTTACAAAGGTATGAAATCAGATGTGTTCAAGCATCATGGACATTGTGATTGTCCCATTGTGATGGCTGTAGATGTGCCAGCGGGAAGAGAACTGCCCTTGGTGCAAGGGTGCTGCGTGGGGAAGCATGCCTTAGGGACACTGCCTTTAGAGACATTTCCTTGAAGACTTTAATGTGGGTCATTTCTAATAATAGCAACATGATAATAATATCAATAACAACGATTTCAAGTATTCTCCATTGGGTGTTAGGACCTAGGCTACATGTTTAACATGCGATATCTAATTCTCACAACAACTGCAGATGAACAAGCTCAAAAGGGTAAAACCCACTCAAGTATGAAGTTGGGTGGTGGAATTTGGATTTGAAATCAGGTTGATCTGATTCCAAATTCACGATACTAACCATTATTCATGTTGCCTCTTTACTCTTTCTCCCCCTTAGCACATCTCCTCATCATCTCTTCAAATTTATGCTTCAGCTGTGTGTTCTTTTCCCTGCCTAGAGTGTCTTAATTCTCTTTTATAACTGCTAGACTGTTCTTGTTTTACTGATGACCAGGTTACATGGTAAAATATCAACTCTTTAAAAAGTTTTTTTAAATATATGATCTATTGCATTCATAATTTTTTTTAACAACTTTGATTTTAAGTTCCCAGATACATGTACAGGATGTGCAGGTTTGTTACATGGGTGTATGAATGTCATGGTGGTTTGCTGCACAGACCAAACCATCACCCAGGTATTGAGCCCAGGACCCATTAGCTGTTCTTCCTGATGCTCTTCCTTCCAGCGCCCCTGCCAACAGGCCCCAGTGTGTGTCGCTCTCCCCATATGTCCATGTATTCTCATTGTTCATATCTGACTTATAAGTGCAAACATGTGGTATTTGGTTTTCTGTTCCTGCATTAGTTTGCTGAGGATAACAGCTTGCAACTCCATCTATGTCCCTGCAGAGGACATGATCTTTTTCCCTTTTCTGGCTGCATAGTCTTCCATGATGGATAGGTACCACAGTTTCTTTATGGAGTCTTTGCTATTGTGAATAGTGCTCCAATAAACATGTGTTCATGTATATTTATAATTGAATGATTTATATTCCTTTGGGTATATATCCAGTAATGGGGTTGCTGGATCCAGTGGTATTTCTGCTTTTAGATTTTTGAGGAATTGCCACATTGTCTTTGATAATGGTTGAACTAATTTACATTCCCACCAACAGTGTAAAAGCATGTCTTTTCTTTTTCTTTGCAACCTCACCAGCATCTGTTGTTTCTTGACTTTTTAATAATTGCCATTCTGACTGGCATGAGATGGTATCTCATTGTGGTTTTAATTTACATTTCTCTAATGATAAGTGATGTTGAACTTTTTTCAATACGTTTGTTGGCCACATGAATTTCTTCTATTGAGAATTGTCTGTTCATGTCCTTTGACCACTTTTTAATGGGATTGTTTACTTTTTCTTGGAAATTTGTTTAAGCAAATTCTGGATATTAAACCTTTGTAAGATGAACAGATTGTAAAAATGTTTTCCCATTCTGTAGGGTGTCTGTTCGCTCTGATGATAGTTTCTTTTGCTGTGTAGCAGCTCTTTAGTTTGTAATTAAATCCCATTTGTCAATTTTTGCTTTTGTTGCAATGGCTTTTAATGGTTTCGTCATTAAATCTTTGCCTGTGTCTATGCCCTGAATGGTATTACCTGTATTTTCTTCTAGGATTTTTATAGTTAGGGGTTTTCCAAATAAGTCCTAATCCATCTTGGGTTAATTTTTGTATGTGGTGAAAGGAAGGGGTCTAGTTTCAATTTTCTGCATATGGCTAGCCAGTTTCCCAGCACCATTTATTAAATAGGGAATCTTTTTCCCATTGCTCATTTCTGTCAGGGTTGTTGAAGATCAGATGGTTGTACATGTACAGTCTTATTTCTGAGTTCCCTATTCCATTCTGTTGGTCTGTGAGTCTGTTTTTGAACCAGTACCATGTTGTTTTGGTTACTGTAGACTTGTAGTATAGTTTGAAGTTGGGTAGTGTCTCTGTTCTTTTGCTTAGGGTTGTCTTGAGTATATGGGCTCTAGCTTTATTCTTTTTGATTTGGATTGTCTTGGCTATCTCTGCTCTTTGGGTTCCATATGGATTTTAAAATAGTGTTTTTTTAATTCTGTGAAGAATGTCAATGGTAGTTTAATGGAAATAGCAGTGAATCTATAAATTGCTTTGGACAGTATGGCCATTTTCACGATATTGATTCTTCCATGAGCATGGAATGTTTTTCCATTTGTTTGTGTCTTCTCTGATATTTTGACGAGTGATCTGTAGTTCTCCTTGGAGACTTCCTTCACATCCCTTGTTAGCTGTATTTCTGGGTATTTTATTCTCTTTGTAGCAATTGTGAATGGAAGTTATCTTGATTTGGCTCTCTTCTTGTCTGTTGTAGATGTATAAGAATGCTTGTGATTATTGCACATCGATTTTGTGTCCTGTGACTTTGTCAAACTTTCTCATCAGGTTAAGAAGTTTTTGGGATGAAATGATGTGGTCATCTAGATATAGGATTATGTCATCTGCAAATAAAGACAATTTGACTTCCTTTCTCCTATTAGAATACCTTTATTTCTTTCTCTTGCCTGATTGCCCTGGCCAGAACTTCCAATACTATGTTGAATAGGAGCGATGAGACAGGGGATCCTTGTCTTGAGCTGGTTTTCAAAGGCAATGCTTCCAGCTTTTGCCCATTCAGTATGATATTGGCTGTGTGCTTGTCATAAATGGCTCTTATTATTTTGAAGTATGTTTCTTCAATACCTAGTTTATTGAGAGCTTTTAACATGAGGGGATGTTGAATTTTATTGAAGGCCTTTTCTGTGTCTATTATGATAAACATGTGGCTTCTGTCTTTTGTTCTGTTTATGTGATAAATTTTGCTTATTGATTTGCATATGTTGAACCAGACTTGCATCCCAAGAATGAAGACTATTTGGTTGTGGTGGATGACCTTTTTGGTGTGCTGCTGAATTTGGTTTGCCAGTATCTGGTATTTGGTTGCACAACTCTGTGCTTCAGACCCAAGGCCCTGGTGGCATGAGCTCACAAGAAGATGTCCTGCTCCATGGTTTGCAAAGATCTGTGGGAGAAGTGTGGTTTCCTGGGTGGGGTCATATAATCACTCACCTCCTCCCTTAGCTGAAGGTATGGGTTCTCCTGGTTCTATGCTGCTTGTGGGTGGGCTGTCACCCCACTCTGCTTTTCCTCACTCTCCATGGGTTGCATTGACTGCCTAGTCAGTCCCAATGTGAGAACCTGGATACCTCAGCAGAAGAAGTAGAATTTACTTATCATTGTCTTTCTTCTCTGTCAGAGCTGTAGACTACAGCTGCTTCCAATGGACCATCTTTGCTTACTAAAACTATTGCATTAATTATTACAGCTAACTGAGGACATCACTCTGTTCCCTCAGACTGTGAGATAGCTGAGACAGAAAAAAATCCTTTTTCTTATAATGTTTGTAGCCCAGAGCCTAACTTTATTACTTGAACATACTGAACAATCAATAGGCATTTGTTGAATGAATAAATTTTGCCGTGTCCTGTAAAATTGGGGAATAAGTAACATTTATCTTAAATTTACTGAAAAAAGTTTAAATTATGTCCAAAGAAATCTGTTTTAGAAGGCAGGAAATGTACAAAGCACTTTTATAAATTTTTTTATTAACTAAGATTTTCATTAGTTATCCACAGAATTTTTATCCAAGTCACTAATTTCATTGTGAATGGATACTTGAATTTATTGTATGTTCCCAAGTGATGCAGATGGAAAAAAGTATATATAGTAATGTGCTTCATAATGTTTTGGTCAACAACAGACTGCATCTATGACAGTGGTCCTATAAGTTTTTAATACTGTATTTTTACTGTGTCTTTCCTATGTTCAGATACACAAATACTTAGCATTGTGTTACAGTTGCTTACAGTATTCAGTACAGTTGCATTCTGTATAGGTTTGTAGCTGAGGAGTTTGGCTATGTCCCCACCTGAATTTCATCTTGAATTGTAGCTCACATAATCCCAACCTGTAGTGGGAGGGACCCAGTGGTAGATAATTTAATCATGGGGACTATTACCTCCATGCTGTTCTGGTGATAATGAGTTCTCACAGATCTCATGATTTTATAAGGGACTACCCCCATTATTGGGCACTCATTCTTCCTCTTACTTCTGCCATGTGAAGAAGGATGTATTTGCTTCCCCATCTACCATGATTTAAGTTTCCTGAGGCCTTCCTAGTCCTGCAGAACTGTGAGTCAATTAAGCCTTGTTCCTTTATAAATTACCCAGTCTCAGATATATCTTTATTTGCAGTGTGAACAGACTAATACAGTAAATTGGTACTGGGAGAGGGGTGCTGCTATAAAGATACCCAAAAATGTGGAAGCGACTTTGGAACTGGGTAAGAGACAGAATTTGGAACCATTTGGTGAGCTCAGAAGAAGATAAGAAAATGTGGGAAGGTTTGGAATTTCCTAGAGACTTGGAGGGCTCAGAAGACAGGAAGATGTGTGAAAGTTTGGAACTTCCTAGAGACTTGTTGAATTGCTCTGTCCAAAATGCCAGTGGTAATATAGATAATAAGGTCCAGGCTGACGTGGTCTCAGATGGAGATGGGGAACTTGTTGGGGACTGGAGTAAAAGTCACTCTATCTGTGCAAAAAGACTGGCAGCATTTTGTTCCTGTCCTAGAGATCTGTGGAACTTTGAACTTGAGATTATCTGAAACTGGAACTTACATTTAAAAGGGAAGCCGGGCATATAAGTTTGAAAATTTTGTAGCCTAATGATGCAGTATAGAAGAAAAACCCATTTTCCAGGGAGAAATTCAAGCTGGCTGCAGAAATTTGTATTACTAGGAAGGAGCCAAATGCTAATTACCAAGACAATGGAAAATATGTCTCCAGGCCATCTCAGAGACCTTCACAGCAGCCCCTCTCATCACAGGCCCAGAGGCCTACAAGGAAAAAATGGTTTCCTTGGCCAGATCCAGGCTGCCCCTGCTGTGTGCAGCCTAGGGACTTGATGCCCTGTATCTCAGCCACTCCAGCAATGGCTAAAGGGACAAAGGGACAACTCAGGTCATAGCTTCAGAAGGTGCAAGCCCCAAGAATTGACAGCTTCCACATGGTGTTGGTCCTGTGGGTACATAGAAGACAATAGTTAAGCTCTGGGAACCCCTGCCTAGATTTCAGAGGATGTATGGAAATGCCTGGATGTCCACGCAGAGGTGTGCTGCAGGGGCAGAACCCTCATGGAGAACCTTTGCTAGGGAATTACAGAAGGGAAATGTAAGGTTGAAGCCCCCACACAGATTCGCCACTGAGGCACTGCCTAGTAGGGCTATGAGAAGAGGGCCACTGTCCTCCAGACACCCGAATAGTAGATCCACTGACAGCTTATACCATGCACCTGGAAAAGCCACAGACACTTCATGCCAGCTAGAGAAAGCAGCCAGGGCTTTACCCTGCAAAGCCACAAGGGTGGAGCTGCCCAAGGTCATACATATGCCTCTTGTATCAGTGTGACATGGATATGAGACAAGGAGTCAAAGGAGATTGTTTAGGAACTTTAAGATTTAATGACTGCCCTATTGGATTTTGGACTTGCATGGGCCTGTAGCCCCTTTGTTTTGGCTAACTTATCTCATTTGGAATGGTTGTATTTACCCAATGCCTGTGCCTCCATTGTATCTAGAAAGTAACTAACTTACTTTTGATTTTACAGGCTCCTAGTGGAAGAACTTGCCTTGTCCCAGATGAGACTTTGGACTTGGACTTTTGAGTTAATGCTGGAATGAGTTAAGACTCTGGGGGGACTGTTGGGAAGACATAATTGTGTTTTGAAATGTGAGGGCACCCGCATAGCCAAGTCAATTCTAAGGAAAAAGAACACAGCGGGGGGCATCACACTACTGGATTTCAAACTATACTACAAGGCTACAGTAATCAAAACAGCATGGTACTGGTACCAAAACAGAGATATAGACCAATGGAACAAAACAGAGGCACCGGAGGCAACACAACATATCTACAACTATACAATCTTTGATAAACCTGACAAAAACAAGCAAGAGGGAAAGGATTCCCTGTTTAACAAATGGTGTTGGGAAAACTGGCTAGCCATGTGCAGAAAGCAGAAACTGGACCCCTTCCTGACACCTTACACTAAAATTAACTCCAGATGGATTAAAGACTTAAACATAAGACCTGGCACGATAAAAACCCTAGAAGGAAATCTAGGCAAAACTATCCAGGACATAGGAGTAGGCAAGGACTTCATGAACAAAACACCAAAAGCATTGGCAACAAAAGCCAAAATAGACAAATGGGACCTAATGAAACTCCACAGCTTCTGCACGGCAAAAGAAACAGTCACTAGAGTGGATCGGCAACCAACAGAATGGGAAAAAATTTTTGCAGTTTACCCATCTGACAAAGGGCTGTATCTAGAATTTACAAAGAACTCAAACGGATTTACAGGAAAAAAACAAACAAGCCCATTCAAAAGTGGGCAAAGGATATGAACAGACACTTTACGAAAGAAGACATATATGAGGCCAACAATCATATGAAAGAATGCTCATCGTCACTGGTCATCAGAGAGATGCAAATCAAAACCACATTGAGATACCATCTCACGCCAGTTAGAATGGCGATCATTAAAAAATCTGGAGACAACAGATGCTGGAGAGGATGTGGAGAAAAAGGAACACTTTTACACTGTTGGTGGGAGTGTAAATTAGTTCAACCATTGTGGAAGACGGTGTGGCGATTCCTCAAGGCCTTAGAAATAGAAATTCCATTTGACCCAGCAATCCCATTACTGGGTATATATCCAAAGGACTATAAATCATTCTACTATAAGGACACATGTACACGAATGTTCATTGCAGCACTGTTTACAATAGCAAAGACCTGGAATCAACCAAAATGCCCATTGATAATAGACTGGATTGGAAAAATGTGGCACATATACACCATGGAATATTATGCAGCAATCAGAAATGATGAGTTTGTGTCGTTTGTAGGGACATGGATGAATCTGGAGAATGTCATCCTCAGCAAACTGACACAAGAACAGAAAATGAAACACCACATATTCTCACTCATAGGCGGGTGATGAAAAATGAGAACACATGGACACAGAAAGGGGAGTACTAAACACTGGGGTCTATTGTGGGGAAAAGGGGAGGGCCAGTGGGAGGGGGAGTTGGGGAGGGATAGCCTGGGGAGAAATGCCAAATGTGGGTGAAGGGGAGAAGGAAAGAAAAGCACACTGCCATGTGTGTTCCTACGCAACTGTCTTGCATGCTCTGCTCATGTACCCCAAAACCTAAAATCCAATAAAAAAGTAAAAAAAAAAAAAAAGAAGAAGAAATGTGAGGGCATGAGATTTGGGAGGGGTCATGGGCAGAATATTATGATTTGGCTGTGTCTCCACTCAAATCTCATTTTGAATTGTTGTTCCCATAATCCCCATGTGTAGTGAAAGGGACTTGGTAGAAGGTAATTGAATCATGTGGGTGGTTACCTTCATGCTGTCTTCATGATAGTGAGTGAGTTCTCATGAGACCTGATGATTTTATAAGGGGTTTTTCCCTCTTTTGCTTGGCACTTGTCTTTACTGCCACCACATGAAGAACATGTTTGCTTCCCCTTCCACCATGATTTTAGTTTCCTGAGGCCTCCCCAGCCATGCTGAACTGTGAGTCAATTAAAGTTCTATCCTTTATAAATTACCCAGTTTCAGATATGTCTTTATTAGCAGCATGAAAATGGAGTAATACAGGAGCAATAGGCTATACCATATTGCCTAGGTTTGTAGCAAGGTGTACAATATAGGTTTTTATAAGTACACCCTATGATGTTTACACAGTGATGAAATTGCCTAACAACTCATTTCTCAGAGTGCATTCCTGTTGTTAAGCAATCCCTAATTGTGTACACACACACACACACACACACACACACACACACACACACATTCTGTTTACACCTTGGAGGATCTGTAATTGTGAAACCTTTGCCAAAGGGGAACATACCATAATGCAAACACTATAAGAATGAGGAAAATAAAATGCTTGCCAATTTATTATCTAAGGAATCTATGAATAAATAATATGAATGTGTATAAAAAGATACAAATATGTATCCTACAGTTAGCAAACACCTTATAAATGACTTTAAGGAAGACATATAGAGGTGCTATAAGTATAGGAAACACATCACACGTTATCCTAGAGACATAATGTGAAACATCAGGGAAACTATTGGCTGCTTTTCGTGGTCCTGGGAACTCAGAGATGTATGTGTATTTCTTCATTTGTAAGTTTTCCTTTGAATGCTTTAATAGTATTGAGCTCTTTAAAAATGAAAACAAGATAAATATATTCTTCTACCTATTTATACATTTTAAGGCAAAAATTATGCCTTTTTTATGTATTTCAAAATAAAATCTAAATTGGAAATGGAAATAGTTCTGAAATGGAGAAAATTTTATCAGAGTGTCATCTTCTCTTTACGGTTAAAGACCTACAAGGGGTCTGTGGGATGAGTTTTAACAATTCTGCTAAGTCAAATCAGCCAAACTGAGGGGGTAGGGAAGAGAGACAGAGAGAGAGAGAGAGAGAGAGAGTGTGTGTGTATGTGTGTGTTATGAGTGAGTATGTCTCACTTTACTCTTTCTTAAGAGCCAAAAGTAGTTGATAGCACAATGGGAAGCTTAGTATAGAAACACAGATAATCTGCATTAATGTGCAGACTGTTTTCTGGTCTTAGGCTAAACAACAGTCCATGCATTCTTTCATTACATGCACAATAATTAAGAAACCACTTGTCAGGCATATAGCCAGGCTAGGGAAGCAGACACGAATGTGCTATAAAGTTAGTTGTGGGAACTTTATATTCTGAGGCATAGGAATAATTGTAAACCAAAAAATGTTATAAATATTCTAAGAAGTGTTCTGTAGGCACACCTGGAGTATTTTTAACCTTAGATCCTAGATGAATGCTCTACTGGCAACATTTTCTCAAGAAGATTCACTCAGTACTAATTGTTGTACATTATGTCAGTGGTCCCCAACCTTTTTGGTACCAGGGATGGGTTTTGTGAAAGACAATGGCAGTGGTGGGTAGGGGTTGTTTCAGGATAAAACTGTTCCATCTCAGATCATCAGTCATTAGATTCTCATAAGATGCATACAACTTAGATCCCTTATATGAGCAGATCACAAGGGTTTTGTGCTCCTATAGAATCTCATGCCACTGCTGATCTGACAGGAGGTGAAACTCAGGCAGCAATGCTTACTCACTCTCTGCTCACCTCCTGCTCTGTGATCTAGTTCCTAACAGACCATGGACTGGTACCGGTCGCCAGCTCAGGAGTTGGAGATCCTTTTGTTATTTGATTTTTTGCTGATCATGTGACAATTCTTTGTGTTAAAAGCAGGTGGCACCAGCAAGTAACCTGATCTCATTGGCTACCAACAGTCATGGCATGGGGCCTACCTAAATGATTTCTAAGTCATTTGAAGAACTTTATATTTCTGATCCTGATGTTAGACCAGTAGAGAGCACCAGATCACATAAGAAACAGGCTCCAGTTCTCACTTTATCTAAAGATAAAACATGTAAAGATCCTAGTTTTGCACCTTTGTATGCACAGACAGGAATGATTTGTCCTTTTCAGTCTGTTTATCTGCTCTAATTTATGGGGCTCTATTTCATAAAGATTACACAAGACAGCCTTAAAGTGGGACTTTCCATGTTCAGCACTTCCAGCCACCATTTACTCGCTGCATGGCTTCAGGCAAGTTATTTAACCAGAGTCCATTTTCTCAACTGTAAATGTAAAATAACAACTGAGAATAAGATTATGTGTGGATTTAATTAATTGATGCACACAAACTAATTAAAGCAGTGCCTGGCACATAGGAGTGCTATTATTATTTTACCAAGCTTTTATGACACTTATTTCTGCTGGGCCCAAAGAAGACATCAGACTCTTTAATACAACACTCCAGACACCACTGCCACTTGGTTGGATTTGGCATGTGAGGTGAAATTAATTTGTAATCTTCATGCTATATAGATATAAAAGATGTTTAGTTTTTACTGTTATTAACCTGCAGAGAAGTCCTCTAAAAAGTCAGCTCTAAGCGGTTTTGTAGGTTATTGCTCTTATTAATCTGTCTACTGATCTTTTATTGGAAGGCATCTCATAACTCAAGAGTAGTAGCCCTCTCAAAGTTATTTGCTTTTTAACAGAGACTTATTGAAAGTATACATGGTTTCATAATCTTTGGGTATAATTTTCTGATAGTGACTTTCCAGACATCAGGATAAATAATGAGGGAACTTGGATCTCCCAAGATGAGCTAAGACACTCAACATAGATAAAGTAGACCTGGATCAGTTGCATCCCCTGGCTATTTGCGGGAGCAAATTTTTCCTGCAGCAAAGTTTCCCCAGTTCTCAATGAGGTGCAGGAATTATACAATTAAGATCAAGAAATGAGATTTGCTTCCACAGATCCTTAAATGAATGAGGAAGCAGCCACTTTGATTTAGATTTTTAGGACTGATGGATAACAGATTTAAGCTCCTAAGATACTTGAGTTTTTCAGACATAGTGTAAACACGTAGTATATTATATAAAGTATTACAAGTATCAACTCTATATGTAATAAAGATGTTAAAATACAAGTTTACTAATCAATAAAAATGATTAGGGAAAAACATATTAAAATGAAAAGTGAAAAATTCTAAGTATGAAAACCATTGTTAAAAAATAAAAAATAAAACCCAAAAGATTGTTAAATAGCATATTAGCCCAAGGCTAGAATGAAAAAGTCTGACATAGGGAATGGAAGAGTAATGATAATGGATGTGAATTCTCCAGAACTGATTTAAAAAATGTATAAATTCTCAGATTTTGAACTCATAATATATCCCAAGCAGAATAAATAAAAATGAAATTCATGCATAGATACATTTTTCTGAGATTATGGAATATCGAAGAAAGAATGAAAAAAATCTTGAAAGCAACCAGATGAAAAGAACAATTAAACTAAAACAGGAAGTAAAATGACAGCATTCTTGTCAACAGTCGTAATAGAAGTAAAATGACAATGAAATGCTATCTTCAAAGAGTTGAGAGGAAACATTAACTCTCAACCTAATTTTATACTTAGCACAACTGTCATCCACAAGTGAGGACAATATAAAGATATTTTCACTTTGGGAGGCCGAGGTGGGTGGATCACGAGGTCAAGAGATCGAGACCATCCTGGTCAACATGGTGAAACCCACCCCGTCTCTACTAAAAATACGAAAAATTAGCTGGGCATGGTGGTGTGTGCCTGTAATCCCAGCTACTCAGGAGGCTGAGGCAGGAGAATTGCCTGAACCCAGGAGGCGGAGGTTGCGGTGAGCCGAGATCGCGCCATTGCACTCCAGCCTGGGTAACAAGAGCAAAACTCCGTCTCAAAAAAAAAAAAAAAGATATTTTCAGAAAAATTAAAGTTAAAAACTAAATTTATTACCAAAACCATGGTTTGCAAAAAAACTTTAAAGTAGTGCTTCCCAAGTGTTTTGTCTTCAGCCCTTTTCATGCACTTTAAAATTATTAGGGGGCCTAAAGAACTTTTGTTTATATAGTTGTACCTATCAATATTTGCCATGTGAAGTTTTATTTATGTACTGTAATTTTTTTTTTTGAGACAAAGTCTCTCTCTGTCACCCAGACTGGAGTGCAGTGGCATAATCACAGCTCACTGCAGCCTTGACCTCCCTGAGCTCAGATGATTCTCCCCATCTACCTCCTGAATAGCTGAGACTGTGGGTGCATGCCACCACATTTGGCTAATTTTTGTATTTTCATGGGCAGAGATGGGGTTTCACTATATTTCCCAGGCTGGTCTTGAACTTTTGGGCTCTAGTGATAAACCTGTGTTGGCTTCTCAAAGTGTTAGGATTACAGGCATGAGCTACTGTACCTGGCCTACCTTATGAAGTTTTAAAACTGAGAAATTAAAAATAATATTTACCAATTCATTAAAAACAATAGTAAACCTATTATATGTTAATTTAAGTGCAATATAGTTTTATGAAAATCATATATATTTATAAAATAGTGAGAAGGATAACATTGTTTTATATTTTAATTATATGTCTTTAATTTCTGGCTTAGTAGTAGACAGTATAATTCATATATCTTGTTTACACTGAATATCTTTTGATTTCCTGTGCCATGTACTTTCCTATACCATGTACTTCATGAAGAGAGTAAGAAGGGAAAAAGCAGATAATTTTTGGTGTTCTTATGAAAATGATATGACCTCATGGATCCACTGGTAAGGTCTCAAGCACCTGCAAGGTCTCTGTATTATACTTTGAGAACTTCTGTGTCTACTGTATGTTCTGTAGGAAAAAGGAGCATGATCCTAGAAGATGTGAGATATAAGAAGTAATGCTAATAAGAATAAAGTGGCAAACATACATGAAACTTCAAATAAATATTCATAAATATAAGAATGATGTTTACTTGGGAGAGTACATATAAGCATGAATGGTGTATGTTTAGAATAAGGAACAGATAGTAATAATAATAATAATAATAACAACAACACCAGATGTTTTTTATTGAAAACTGCAATGTCCCAGGTATTAGGTCAAGCACCATCATTTAATCCTGACACTAACCTTGCAACATAGCTACTCTTATTATCATCCTTTTGTAGTTGAGAAAATCGAAGCCCAGAAAAAAAAAGCAACTCATCTATGGTAACAACGCCAGAAAATGATGATGGGGCTGTGGTTCTAAATCTTGCAATCTGACTCAAGAGACTTCAATGGAATAAAATAATGTCTAAAGTTAGAAAAATATTAATGGAAATGTAGTGGTTTAACTTTGCTAAGAGGATACATTCATATTTAACAGGTGCCTATTATGTGCTTAGTTTAATACTAGATACTATAGAGTATTTTTAAAGTACCCATTTTTATGAAGTTTACAGTATTATGGCAATAAAAAGTCATAGACAGATGGAAATGTATACATTACAGTAAAAAATCATGCTGATGTAGCCATGGGCATTTCTAAGCAGTCACATTGTAGAAAAGGATTTGACATCATCCTGGAGGGTAAGTGGACTTAGATCAACAGAGGTAATAGAAGGGATTTCAGGAAACATTTGAGCAGTGGAAAGGAGAATAATCATGGCCTATAAAAGGAACCATAGGAAACTTATTTGACATACAAATAATATTTGTTTAGGGGAAGTTTAAGTCAGGCAACACCTAAGTTTGGACCAGACTGTGGAAGTCACTGAATACAAAGATGAGCTGAGGCTTGAAATTCAGAGACAGAGAAAGCAGAACTTGTACAAAATTGAGTACTGTAAAAGTAGTGAATCATCTAAAGAAATACTAGACAATACTAAGTGGTTTAATGTTGTACAGACCATACTTGAACAATGAGAAGGCCGTTATGTTGATATATAAAAATGAGAGTTACTATGGACATTTTCAAAGTTTGTGTGATCCTCTCTTGTGAAGCCCATATTCTTCATCTTTCTGGAGTTATAATAATCTCCTGCTTGTGTGGCCTTCTGCACTTATTCCTGATTGTTATCAATTCTCTATATTCATCTGGTCACCAAATTTTCATGTGTGTCTTTGAGTTGGGTTTTATGTTGCTGAAAAACACTTGATGTTGCTGTCTTCAAGAAATAAATCCAGTGTGGCAAGGGAACAAATACTCTCAAGACCAGGAATAACAAAACCATTTTTGGCCAATCTCTTTGTATGTTACACGTGACCTGAATCAGCTCTTTATTCTTCAGTCTTTTCATCTCTGAACTGAGGAGAGCAGCCACGTTAATACTAGATAATGTTGAAAAACACTGACTCTTTCTGATAAAGGAAGATAATTAGAAATCATTGACTAACATCCTAAAACTTTGTATTGCTATTTTACTTTAAGCAGCACTATGCCATACGTTGTATTTTAATTACTAACTAGATTGCTAAATGTAGATTGTAATTTGATAAAATATCTGTAATGTAGGCAAGCTACTGTAGCTAAATACCCTTGCCATTTGCTTATACATATTGTATGTATACACGTGTACCATATGCACACATATGGTGACTTGCTATATGGCGGTAAGCCTTGGACCTGTATTTTCAGCAGTTCCATTTGTAGAGGTTCAGAACAGTGTTTATAGTAGTAAGAAACTTTGGCAGGAATCAAAATCTACAACTTTTCTTTCTCAACCATTTTAGTCACAGGCATTCTATTCCTGACTCTGATAATAGTCATAGTTCACGTGGATATAGTGCTTTATTCTTCCTGAAACACTGACGCATAATTTTCACTGGGGTAGTAGAGCACTTAAGCATGAGATCAAGGCCAGTGTAACAACAGCACGTGAGCAGTGGGGACGCTGTGAAGAGATATGAGATGAGTCTATGAGCTAGGCAGCATCTAGATTGCACGACAAGTATTTGGTAATAAGGAGTTTGGCCAGTGTAATATGTGCACTGGGAAGTCACTGAAAGGTTTTAAGCAGGAGAGTGACATAAATTAATTTACATATTTAAATATCTCCTAGGCTGCTGCATGGAAATAAATTATAGGAAAATAATTAAGGGTGAAAACACAGGAAGCAGTTAGCAAGCTACTAAAATAGCCCAGCTGAGAGGTGGTGGTGGCCTGGATGGCCTTACCTTGAAGCTAATGAAGGGCCCCTCGCTTACATAGGCCTCCTCCTAGGCTAGGAAAAGAGTCTTAGTGATGTATTCATGGGTCATATGTCTTCGTGATATTTTCAAAAACACGACATTTTAGTTGCTGACTGTTAAGACAGCTGTTCTTTTCTATTCTGACTCTGCTACCCACCCATTGCTTCCACTTGGGTGGGTGATAGCAGAGTGGCTGTAGGTATTTTTGGGATCCTGTCAAGGGGAAGGTGAGTCAGCCATATGCCATTGTAACTACAATTTGCAAAGATGAGATGAACAGTTCCATTAAACAAATAAAGTGAACTTACTTGATAATCTTTACATTTATTGGAGAGCCAAAGAAATACAGATTAAAAACTAATGAGATATAAAACAATGAGATAAAAATTAACAACGAAGTCATTAGAAATTATACTGACATCAGAAGTGAATTGTGTAACCCTTACATTTTCAAATTTCACTAGTTCATTAAGAGGAAGAGACAAATTTTGAAAAGTATGGCTAACGCTTTGTGGGTTTCATATCCACAGATTTACCAATTTTTATTCACAGATAAAAAATATTCAGGAAGAAAAACCAACAATAAAAATTAACAATATGACAACAAAATATAATACAAATAAAAACAATGTGGAATAACAATTATTTGCATAGCATTTATATTATATTATGTATGATAAGTAATCTAGAGATGATTTAAAGTATACAGGAGGATATGTGTGGATTCTATGCAAATACTATGCTATTTTATATGAGGGATTCAAGCACCCAGATTTTGGTATCTGAGGGGGGTCCTGGTCCCAATTACCAAGAGATGACTGAAATTGACAGTTCATTGATTGTTTGATAATCCAATTAATGAAGAGGAGCAGATAATATAAACATATTGGCAAAATATTTAAATTTCTTGCTGTTTGACAAGATGAAAAAACATAAAACTCCTAACACACCATTCTCAACTAGAACATCAACAACAAACTGCTTAATAAGTTTTGCTGATTCAAAAAGTATTTAAGTTAGTCATTTAAACTAGTCACTAATCACCTCTGTAACTATGATTAGTCATAGAAAATTTGAAATACTCCTAAATCTTACAGCTCATCTACAAAAGAAATGAGAAAGTAGTCTTTCCAAATTGGACAAAAAAATCTCTATTGTTTGCAGAATACGACAATAACACATTAAATTGAAATAAATATGCTAAGCTATCAGTGACTGATATTGTTTGGCTCTGTGTCCCCACCCAAATCTCATGTAGAATTGTAATACCCATGTGTCCAGGGAGGGAAGGATTGGATTGTTGGGGTGGTTTTCCCCCATGCTGTTCTCATGATACTGAGTGAGTTCTGATGGTTTTGTAAATGGTCGTTTTTCTGTGCTCTCATCTCATATCTGCCACCATGTAAGGTGTGCCTGCTTTACCTGCCATGATGCTAAGTTTCCTGAGGCCTCCCAAGCCATGTGGAACTATGATTCAATTAAACCTCTTTTTTTTTTAAATAAATTATCTTGTCTCGGCAGTTCTTTATAGCACTGTGAAATTGGACTAAACACAGTGACTATCCTCAACTTGCCAGAAGAAAGATTGTATTATCTATTGTCTTTAACAAAAGCTATTTTGTAAAATTTTTGTCATATGAAGAGGTGATCAAAATTCTTAAAGCCAAAGCATTTAAGAAAAATTATAGAGGTGTGTGAATATGTCAATTAATAAAAATAGTATAGCATTTTAATGAATTTTTGTAGTTTGCAATATTTCAAAACAACTTTAAAAATTTGTTTTCAAGTCTGTAATTTCTCTTCTCACTATAAGTACATACTAATTTTTAACCTAATTTTGTATTCTTAGCTTTATATGCCCTTACTTTAAATGTGGGCTCCCAAATCGCACAACCCTCAGACCTCTCAAAATCTGGATCTGCCTCTTAGACTTGGGTTAAGGCTGTTCAAATGGAGAAAGTGGACACATTTAGGGTGGATTTTGGAAGTAGAATAAATGCTTATAGCGTTGTCTTATTGAAGGGCTGGGGCCCATTTCTGAAGGGTGAATGAGTTAAAACTGAGAAACACAGTCCTCTAAAGTTACACATCCTGAAACTAGATAACTAGGATTTGAATCCACATGAGTAAGGCTCAGATGCCTCTGCTTGTTGTCACATGCAAAGCATCAGTTTCCTTAGAGTGGTTCTGAAGATTCATTTAGATAAGGCCTACAAGGTATTTCACGTGGTATCTGGCATAGTGTCGAGTGTTCTTGGGATGTTGCTATTATTCAGATGATAAGAGGTTTATTCTTTACATGTACATGGTTTTTTAAAATTGGGAAAATTTTCTCTCTCCATTTGCCAATCTCTCTGCAGGAGTCAGGCCACTTTGCTGTAGGTTTCCAGTTTTTCAGGGAATAAAGGAATCTCTTCATTGCTCCTTACTTGTTACTTGTCAGCCAGCCAGCGCCCAGTGCTAGGAGTGTCTGCTCACAAACAGTAGAGTCCGTTGGCTGACCAGCCAAGGAATGTCAGCAGAGAACTACTTGGAGGACCCAGCATGTAGGACAGAAACTGTACGTGCTGCAGTTAGGGTGTTGGTGGTACCCCAGTTTTAAAAGAGATAGAAGAGAGTCTTATGTTTCCTAATGATGCAAGAATTAATCTTCAGGACTCTAAAGAGACTCTCAGATAACCTGATCTAGCTTGTTTAGATTATGTCAGCAGATTTCAGGTGAGGAGTGAGGTGGGATGAGTCTAATTTTTACACAGCAGGAACATTCTTGGGGTGAGTTGTTTCAATGTCTTACACTCTTCTAATGCTTTTTAGATTTCTTGATTCCTTCTGTAAAACTTATTTTTATCCTCCGTTAAATGAGAATATAAACGTTTATCTCTTCGGGAACAAAAATGGCATTAATGCTTTTATTTTCTAAGTTATCATAATTAGTTCTGACTTTATCACTGAACAAGCCCCTAATCCTCTTTTTGTTTTAAATTTTTAGTTTTTATTTCAAGAGGTAAGAATTGGAGGCTTTTGGATAAACAGACATATGCTTAAATGTGAGCATGAATTGTTTTTGGTGGGGGAAAATGTGAGCTCTAAAAACAGGGTGTGTTTTGTGATGTTCCATTCCGTCCATGTAGCAAGGACTACTGCTTCTGTTATCCCAGGCCGCCACAGCCTTAATTGATCATAATAGATCCCGTGGGCTCCCCGCTGCCAGTGGTTTGTCTGAAGAGACAGCAGCTACCCTTGTTAGTGTTTCATTTGCTGATACTCTGTTGTTGGGCACATTAGGATAGTGCCTGATACAGATTTTGGTTGTAATTTGAATTCTGTCCTTTAATTACTCTTTCTCCACCCTCTCTTAAATAAGTGTGGGATTCTCAAACAAGGGCTGGAACAGCTTCCTTTTCTTTCCTTTAGCAGTCCCAAATCTCACTACTAGAGCTCCATGTCATTTTGTCCCTGGGAAGTGAGACAAACCAACTTGACTTCTTTCTTTCTGGGCCTCCTCAGTGTAGCACTTGAAATTAAATAAGAGATGTGTCAATGAAAGCAAGAGGAATATTAAAAGAATTGACAGATGACTCAGAATTAAAGAAGAATTCCATCAGGAGCAATATTTTTTTGGACAAAACTTTGTTTCTTGAGTTTCTTCTCCCAGCATAACTTTGTTTAAAACATATGAAGAAATCAAACAAGATGGATTTTAAAAATAGCATTAAAAATTAAATATTTCTTATTCAATTATTATGGTAGTAAGCAAATTATTTTAGGAATTGAATGGTGAACTTTTATCTTCAGGCTGAGAGACCATTTAGTCTCTTTCTGGTTTAATACAAAAAATAGCTCAGCTTTTATATTGGTTCAGTACAACAATTCAATTCAATACAGAAATACAACATTTTTTTTACATTGAAGCTTTTATTTCTTGTAACTGAAAAGAATAAATCTTGCTCTGAATTTTGAGTGAAATTATGTTTTAAATTTACCCCATGCTCCCCTCTGAAAAGGTATAGAAACACATACACACACCCCTACATCGTTCCTGTATGCTTCTACAACTGCAACTGTGTTTATATTTACATAAACAAAATATATGACTTTTTTCCCTTTGGTTTGATATTAGTATGTTTTTTTTTCTTTTCTTTCTTTTTTTTCTTTTTAGCTACAGTTGAATAAAAGCCCCAATGAGGACAAAAAGTTATGTCACTTTTCATTTTTTAATGCAGAATGTGCAGACTGGTCATAGTGTTGCCTGCAGTCTCCATTCTGGTCCGTGAAGAAATGAGGGAAGCCAAAGTTCTGGATCCCAGTGATAAACATCCTCCCTTTTCCTGTGATAGTCTTGATTCAAGTGTAATCACTTTAGGTGAATGTGGAAATGACAGTAGATAATCATGCAGCCGATTTCTCAAGCTTTGTATCGCTTCTTCCATAGAAAACAGTGGAAGTTTTCTTTTTCCCTGCTTTTCATCTCCTTAAATGCCTAGTGCTAGATTAATATTGTAATCTCTAACCACAGTAGGAAAATGAAGGAGTGGTCTGATTAATGCCTCATTTATTATGTATTATGCCTTTGGCTTTGTCTCCCTTGACTCCCTTCTAGCAACCTCCTCAGGACAAGCTCCTCCTCCTAAATTACTGTATCCAAACATTTGAGCCTGACCTACTTATTGAAGAACATGCCCAGAAATTTGATGCTGTAATTACTCCCAGAATTAGCAAAAAAAACAAAAACAAAACCCAAAACAAACGAAAAAACCCTAAAACCCTCAAAGATAACTTGTTCATCCTACATCCCTTATAGTAGCTGTTCAAAGTAGAAGCGGAGAGGAGCCTTTGATGAAGTGTTTTTGTTTAAATAAGCAAATAAATATATACATCTGTCCTTGTCACATCATCAGAAGCTTGATTTGGTTTCACAGTGAATGCAGCTACATGCCTCAAGTGACTGCTTTTAAACAATTAAGTCCTGTCTCCACCTTAGCAGTTTATTTATTAGTCACCGTTGAACCTTTGTCCCTACTTGTCAGTCTCCGAGAAAACATAACACTTTAGCTCAGGATGTGTATGCGTTCTCTCCATCACTTCGATAATAGTTTCCTAACTCACCGCCAGCCTGTCAAAATGGAAACTCCATATCATGGGTGGCACTGAGAAATCTCATTCGAGCTATGTCTGGGTTATTCCATTCATCCAGATAAAACAGAAAGCAGAAATCTGGATGGTTATAAATAATGGAAGTTTGTTTCAAATATGTATGTAACATCTTTTAGATTAGTGGTTTCCAAATTTTTAAATTCATGGTTTGGTAAAAAGAAAAGAGTAAAGAATTTGAAGGGCTTCTATGGGACGGCATCCTTGTTCTTTTGTCACTTAAAAAAGTAACAAACTCACTCTACTTTTGCCACCATTTCATGAAAGGAAGGTTATCTAAATACCAAAAAAGGCATAAAAGTCATAATCTCAGATTCAAAGAGAATTCTTTTAAATAAATACTTTTAGTTTTGTTGAAAATGCACTGCCTGGTTTTCTCATTTCACTGCAGACCTGTGAGAACACTGTGCTGGAACAGAACAGGTCTGAGGCTCTGGGGATATACCTGTGTGCATTTTGGGCTGCCTGACATCTCAACAGAGACTCTGGCTGTCTGTCAGTGTAGGAGTGTTACCTACATGATTTTTTCTTTCTTATCAGCATGTTGGGAGGGTTGCTTTATATCTCATATATCTGCCTACTGGGTGTATCCTCATGTGGATGGCTTTTAACCTCACGTTATTTCTCCGGGAAGATAACTAAACTATGCTTGTGGGCTTAGTGAAGATTACTCATTTGAAACAGGATCAGCCTTACACTTATGTAGAGTAGGCAGTGGGTGATGTGGCATGATTTGTGGGGTGCTGAGAAAGCTTGAAAATAATTCTTCCACTCCATTGACACACAGACCGAAATCCAAAACATAGATCTTTATTTTTGGGGGATCCCCTGGTGGCCCTCATGACTCTTCTCTATCAACACACTTCTCTTAGATGATCCCCAGCATTCTAAAGGCTTTAAACACCATTGTTGTGCTGACAATCTGTTATTTTTAAAATTGTTACAATATTTGTACATACTCATGAAATAATTATCCTGATTTGATCATTGACAGCCTGTTTTTAAAATGAATCTGTTTTTGAACGGGGCTGGGTGGGAGTTTTTTTTATTGACAGATCATGAGATGTTTGCCATTGAAGGTGGTTTGCTGCATGTAATTCTCAAGAGGATGGGGCGTTGCCATACCACACATGACCACACTGGCCACACAGGGTCGGTCAGAGGGCAGAAGAAGCAAGAAGAAAGAATGGGCAGGAAACTTTATTCTGATTTTCACAGGAAGGAATGGGGAAGGCAGGGTAAGCAAGCTGGGCAGGTTTAGGATTAGAGTGAGTAATTTCAGTGGACTCTGCACTCTAGGAGTGGCCTCTAGTTGTCTGCTATCTGGCCCTGGGTTGATTATGACAGGGGAATATTGAGGGCCTGAAAAAGGAGATAGTTGGAGGTGTGGGCTCTGGATTAGTTGGTTTCCACATAAAACGTGTGCTCCACAGGAAGTCACTTGGTATCTCTAGGAATTAGCTAGCCTGGGAGGGGCAGTCTCTCCTCAGTGAGGCCCTGGATGCCAGAGCATCAAGAATACAGAAAATAAGAAAATAGAGTTAACACACAGTCCTCCACACTGGTATGTGCTGCCCCGATCTCCCCTTCATGCAGATTCATCTATCCAGCTGTCTACTTGGCATGGTCCCTTAGATGCTTTAGGGCATTTCAAAATTAACCTGCCATTCTGACTGGTGTGAGATGGTATCTCATTATGATTTTGATTTGCATTTCATTAATATTCTCACTTATAAGTCGGAGCTGAACAGCAAGAATAGATGGATACAGGGAGGAGAACAACACACGCTGGGGCCTCTTTCAGGGGCAAGGGGAAGGAGAGCATCAGGATAAATAACTAATGCATGTGATGCTTAATACCTAGGTGATGGGTTGATAGGTGCAGCAGAACACCACGGCACATGTATACCTATGTAACAAACCTGCATGTTTTTGCACATGTATCCCAGTACTTAAAATAAAATTAAAATGACCCTGCCTTTTGGTTCTACCTCCGGAATACATCTTGTATTTATACACTGTTCCTCATAGCCACTGCCACCATGCTAGTCTAAGAATTCAGCACTTCTTATCTCATCTTTAGACTTCCGGTCTTCTCAATGTGACAAAGACACAACAGACAACTAACACTCACTAAACAATCTAAAAAAAATCAACAAATGAATAAAATGCTATAAAAGTATAAACACTATCCTATTCTTCCATTCTTCTTAATCCTCCACCATCACTGTCCTGTAGTACAGGACAATTTATTATGCAGTTACATGCTAGAGTAAATATATATATATATAATTTTTTTTTTTTTGAGACGGAGTTTCGCTCTTGTTACCCAGGCTGGAGTGCAATGGCGCAATCTCGGCTCACCGCAACCTCCACCTCCTGGGTTCAGGCAATTCTCCTGCCTCAGCCTCCTGAGTAGCTGGGATTACAGGCACATGCCACCGTGCCCAGCTAATTTTTTGTGTTTTTAGTAGAGACGGGGTTTCACCATGTTGACCAGGATGGTCTCGATCTCTTGACCTCATGATCCACCCACCTCGGCCTCCCAAAGTGCTGGGATTACAGGCTTGAGCCACTGCACCTGGCCAGCTATCTAGCTTTCTACCCTTCTTTCATGCCATCTTCACCTCACTCATTATGCATCATAGCCTCTTTGAATTTCTAAAACATGCTAAACTCTTTTCTAAGGAAGTTGGAAGTTGCTGGTCACCCTGAGAAAGTTTCCTTTTCTAAGGAAGTTGGAAGTTGCTGGTCACCCTGTGGAAGTTTCCTCCTAAACTTTTTGTGTATGTCTCTTTGTTGTCTTAAAGCTATCTGCTTAACAATCATCTTTCTAAAGAGGACTTCTCTGATCATCCTCTCTAACCACATCCTTCTGTCATGTACAACATTAAGTTTCTGTCTTTTATAATGTTTATATTGATGTCTGTTTATTCATTGTTGGTTTGTTGTTTATTGGGTCTTCTCTGCGTGAATGTAAGCTCCAGGAGGGCTGACTCTCATCTGCCTTTTTATTACTATAGTCCCACTGTCTAGTAGAGCCCCTTGCCTAGAATAGAGGTTTCACTAATGTTTCCTGGAAGAATAAATTATTTGGATAGACACACTTTTCTCTCACAATTCTTTCAAAGTTCAAGGCACATCTCTTACGAAGACATAAATCATAGTGAAAAATTAATTTATCAGTTTTCCCAATGGCAGGAAAACAATGTAAGCCCAGAGAACAGAAGAAAGAAAAATGAAAGATGGCCAGCTTTATATAAAAGATATGAAGGTATGAAGAAAAATTCATGTTGAAATGTCTGTTTTGTGGGGTTTAGGTTTTTTTTTTTTAAACTGTTATTTCTTGAAAATATACTGGGCTGTGCTAAATATCTTTTATAATCCCTTATTCATCACAGTAAGTGTATAAAGTAGGTATTCTTCTCTTGATATTACCGATAAGGTTTATGAGGAGGATTTGTAAGATGACATGTTTTATCTGGTTCTCAATTTAGTAAACTTCATAAAAATTGGAGAGTGTAAGCTCTGAAGCCACAGGGTGAGCATTTTCATTTCTCACTGCACCATTTACTGAGTGACTTTGAATGGATTAAATTTGTTTTCTTGGCCAGGCACAGTGGCTTATACCTGTAATCGCAGCACTTTGGGAGGAAGAGGTGGGTGGATAGCTTGAACCCAGGAGTTTGGTACTAGCCTGGGAATCATAGCGGGAGCCCTTCTCTACAAAAAACAAGTATTAGCCGGGCGTGGTGGTGTGCACCTGTAGTCCCAACTACTAGAGAGGCTGAGGTGGGAGGATCACCTGAGCCTGGGAGGTCGAGGCTCCAGCTTGAGCAACAGAGACACTCCATCTCTAAAACACACACAGACACACAGACACACACACACACACACACACACACACACACACACACAGAATACATTAATAAGAATGAATGGATCAACCTTATTTGCAATCACATTTAAAGAGAATGGCTCCTCTCAATTTCTGTTCTTTGAACTTTTTATTGTATAAATTTGGTATTAGGGATGAAAAAGATTTAGGTTGTTCTTTCTCCTCTTTCAATGGCCCCCACCTCCTGCCTTTGTCTAGGTCACACAAAACTGCTCTTAATCATCTATTTCCTAAGCGTTTGTCCAAACTTGTTTTATGGGAACTCAAGTAATGTGGCTGCTCCTTCTTCTTTAGAAGCCAACTCCAATGGTCAGCAAGGATTGCCTGACGCTGTGACTTCATTTTCTCTTTCATAATACAGTCCTGGTACTCTTAACCAACACCCTTTGAATTATCCGAAGTAATTCATTTCTTGTTTGCACCCTTTAGGTATTTGTAGACTGTTATCATGACCCCTCCACCTTTAATGGTCACTTAGGTTTCTTGTCTTTTCATCTCTCCCCATGAGTCCTTTCCCTCAGGCGTGTAATCATTTTCTTTTCTTTGAGTCCTTTCCAGTTTGCTGCCTCTTTGTGAAAATAAGACTCCTAGAAATGACTGTATCACTACAAATGTATTCTCTGTAGAGCTCTCTGGAGCCCCAGAGCTACTTGCTTGGAGAAATGATACTGCACCAAGCCAAACTCATAATGAGATAGGGCATTTAAAGCACATGTTGGCTGGGCACAGTGGCTGACGCCGTAATCGCAGCATTTTGGGAGGTCGAGGGCAGATCACAAGGTCAGGAGATCGAGAACATCCTGGCTAACATGGTGAAACTCTGTCTCTACTAAAGATACAAAAAATGAACCAGGCGTGGTGGCACCTGCCTGTAATCTCTGCTACTCAGGAGGCTGAGGCAGGATAATTGCTTTAACCCGGGAGGCAGAGATTGCAGTGAGCCGAGATGGCACCACTGCACTTCAGACTGGGTGACAAGGTGAGACTCCATCTAAAATAAATAAATAAATAAATATAAAGCACATGTTGCATTCTACTTTATACTTGCTTTTGTACATGACAAAAGATATCAAGTTCCATTAGAGAAGCAATCATGCACAATTTCCTTTTTTTGGATGGATAAGTGCCTTAAACCTTGGCTGCATGTTGGAATCACCTGGTGATTTTTAACAACCTGCTGATGCCTGGCTCCCCTTCCCAGGCATTCTAAGTTAATTAATATGGGATGTGACTTGGGTATCAGAATGTTTTAAAAACTCCCCAGATGATTCTAATGTGCTTCCAAGTGTGGGACCCGCACTTTAAAAAACAGATGCTTAGTAAGTATTTGGCAGGTGAATGAACGAATGAATACTGTATCTTTTCATCAATTAATACCTCCAAGTATCTAAAAGGGTAATTGACTCCCAGCTTCCTGCTGCTAAATAAGATTTATCTGTGTTTTATATTGATACTTCAAACTTTTCCAGGTCACCACTCATTGAATGGGTTTTTGTCAAGAGTTTCTAAGTCTTAGAGCAATTTTATCATGTGTCTGGCCTCTGCTTTCTGACAGCATTCTCCGTTTAATAGAGCTCTCACATTTAAGTATCTCATTTCACATCCTTCCACGTGCTTGTGAATGAAATATCAGAACTGTTCTTTCCCCCTTTTTTCCGTTCATGCATTGCTATAGCACTCAGAAACCCAATGAAGACCTATTTTATTTAAATGGCTACAAGTTTTTGCAGTAGTTTTGTCTGGGAATTTAAAATTCAAGAGCAGCAGGCCTATCCAGATGAAATTAGGTAATTCATATTAGATAAAATTTAAGGATGCAGGTTAGCATATTCATATTGTGTCAATTCAGTAATAGATTTAAATAAATTATAGACTCTATTTTTTAAAGCAGTTTTAGGTTTACAAAAAATTCAACAGAAAGTACAGAGAATCCCCATAGAGTTTTCTTTTTTTTCTGTTTTATCTGGGATGGAAGCTCAAGCATCATATTCAGGGAAATGTCCTTTGGATCTTTGGCTGATGCTCTAAATAGTAAATGTTACGTAGGAAAATAGTAAGGGAGACAAGAATATGAAATTGCACTGTGTTGAATTTCTAATTATAATGATCAGAAAAACAGGGTTTACTTGGTATGATTTGGAGTTTATTTTTTTTTACGTGGATCCTTGAACTATTTTCACTTTTAGCACAATCAAATAGAAGACAGACAAAATGCAACTCCCACAGCAAGACCACACATAACCAGCATTCTTATCCTAAGGGGCCTTCCTTTTAGGGATAGCCAAGTTGCTGAAAGCCAGACAGGTCTCTAGACTGTGGGGCAGAGAGAGCATCACCAAAGGGGCAGCTTGTCAGAACAAGCAATTGACCTTCAGTAACTATACATTCTTTTTTATAACACTGTAGAAATTCTTTCCTTGGGGCTTGCACAAGACTAAAAGGCCTGCAGGTAGCTCTTATTCATTATTTCCTTGTCTTCTACATCCTGCTTTTACCAAACACAGTCTGAAAAATCAAAGAAAATATATACTTACCAATTTTCTCAGCCCATCATAGTAATATGTTTGAGGTTGGAGAAAGGTCTGGGATTTGATTAACCCCAGTAATGAACAGAAAGGAGAGAAGCAGGTCCAAAGAGATTCTCACTCAGCAGCCCAAAGCCCCAGAAAAATGATTTTCAGAGGTGAAGGCTCCAAGTAACCAGTTGTCCAATTACCTTCATTTTATAAAAGGGAAATAATAAAGTATCTGAGAATGACATCTTTATTAAAACTTATGAGGCCGTATTCAGTAAGTTTCCTGTGGCTAAAACTCTGTTTTCTTAACATTTCCATTAGACGGCCAGGTATTCATCTGCATGCTTTATCAAACCACAAAAGAGACCTGAGGTATTGTATATCTTAAGACTTAGAATATTTGTTGAATTCTTCCACCATTATGGTAAAAAGTGCAGATAATGACAAACCTTTTCAAAATGCTTGCAAAAGGAAATATTGTAGTAACCTCTCAGTTAGCATGTTTAATTAATATAAAATTTGTTAATAATCAGAAAGAAACCATTCTAAAATATTTTTGTTCTAAAGGCAATGAATGAAGTGCAGCAAAATCTCAGATATTGGCAATTGGGAGATGGTGGTTAGTTGTGTGATACTATAGGGAATTTTTGAGAAAGGACTTTTGGATTGCATTCCTCTATGAAGTTATCATCTTAACAAAAGCAAGGGTGTGTTCATTAAATTTTGAACCCAGTAAAAGTAGAAAAAATTTATATTTCATATCATTCAAAGGGTGGTTCAGTGACTCTCTGCCTCCGTCTAACTCTAAACCCACTGCAGCAGGGTCTCCTTTGGTAGTGTCAGGGTTGGGAGGGACGGAAGTTCGCATTATAAACATGATCCCTAGCTGATTCTTATATGCCTTGGAATTAATCAGTTTGCCAAACACACTCATGGGATGGGTCACAGTATGCTCTGCTCATTTTGCCTTGCTAATTGTAAATTGAAACAGGAAATATAAGTTAGAACTATAGAAAACCTAGTAGTGAATTCTCCTAGGCTGAAAATTCAGCTTTAAATAATTACCGACCTAAAGAGTCCAAATTCTTTGCCTTTAATATTTTAGCTCTTCAAATAGCATGGATTCTAGACAATGAAAAAAATTAAAGGCAAATAATTTGAATGTAACTAATTCCCTAATGGAAAAATGGAATAGAATTAAAATCAGATCAACATTGTAGTTAAAAGTACTTATTAATTGAAGTTTACGATAGATGCTTACATTTAAGCTAACAATTCAATTCTGTTATTTCAGTTCAGTTCCTTTTAGTTCCTCTCTCCCACTTTTTTATAAAGATCTGGTTTAAAAAGCTTCAGGTATTTTAAAGAAGAAATAGCTCAATCAATTATACCTAACTGATTTTAGTTTTTTTTCTCATAGAAGTGATACCACAAGCCGGGCGTGGTGGCTCACACCTGTAATCCCAGCACTTTGGGAGGCCGAGGCAGGTGGATCACGAGGTCAAGAGATCGAGACCATCCTGGTCAACATGGTGAAACCCCGTCTCTACTAAAAATACAAAAAATTAGCTGGGCACGGTGGCGCGTGCCTGTAATCCCAGCTACTCAGGAGGCTGAGGCAGGAGAATTGTCTGAACCCGGGAGGCGGAGGCTGCTGTGAGCCAAGATTGCGCCATTGCACTCCAGCCTGGGTAACAAGAGCGAAACTCCGTCTAAAAAAAAAAAAAAAAAAGTGATACCACTATAGAATTTCACTGAACAAAATTCCTGCCTCAGTGTGTCATAGATAACACTAAAAATAAGAATGCAGGCAAAATTACAGGGAGTTATTAATTCTCATAAGAGACAAAAAGATTCTAAGCAATTCAAATGTACCCCTTATGAAGCTATATATTCATTTCAACTATCCTCCCATTGATTAAAACAGTTCAGAAATCTTAATTTTGATTTTTTTTTGCTAAGACCAAATTACATTTTTTTGAACATTTTCTGGGGTACCAAATCTTCATAATTTGAAAGTGGCTTTGATTTAGGGGAATAACCTGATGATGTGGTCATCCATTTTAACACTTCTTTAACTGATCACAAATGACGTTGAAACTCTAAAATAATGAAACTGATTTTCCTCTGTGATTCATAAATGGATTCTAAAGGTGATTCCAAAAACAAAATTCTACTAATACTTTGAGCTTAAACGGTATTACTATGATTGACAAGGAATTTGCTGTGACATAGGTGAAATAACCCTGGTCATGGAGTGTAAGAACTCACTTAAATTGTAGTTCCGAAACTATTACCTGTGAAACTTCAAGCAGCTTACTTGCTCAAAGTTTCATTTTTTTCATCTCTAAAATGAAGTTTAAACCAAACTAACCCATAGGTTATAGTAAGAACTAAATAAAATATGTGAGACAGTGCTTTATTAAATATAAATACAAATATATTATTGATAAGCATATTTATTTCTGAGCTGTTTGTTTTGAAGAAACAAACTTGGATGAATTAGTTTTTCTGTCTTAAAGAGGTTCATATTTTGGTGGTTACTATTCAGTTACTTATTAGTAACTATGTTTATTTAAGCAAATATTATACATTCTTTAATGAAGATTTCCCCAAATCTCCATTTGTTAGCACATTGGTCTCTCCTAGAAGATGCTGAAAAATAATAAAACATATTTGTAAATATGGACTCTTAAATTTTTCTATTTTTTTATACAAGTAAATTGGAACATTGAATTTCACTATTCAAGGCTTTGAAGAGCTAGTGTTCGTAATGAAGAACTGGTAAGTTAAGTGTGAGAGAGAAATATTTTGGATGAAAATACCATATATATGCCTTTATCCTAAATTTCAAAAATAATTCTTAAAAGAAAAATTTTAATGATCTTAACTTTTAGTAATTATCACTTTTTTTTTTTTTTTTTTTTTTTGAGACTGGGTTTCACTCTTGTTACCCAGGCTGGAGTGTAATGGCGCGATCTTGGCTCACCGCAACCTCTGCCTCCTGGGTTCAGGCAATTCTCCTGCCTCAGCCTCCTGAGTAGCTGGAATTGCAGGCATGCGCCACCATGCCCAGCTAATTTTTGTAATTTTAGTAGAGACAGGGTTTCACCATGTTGACCAGGATGGTCTTGATCTCTTGACCTCGTGATCCACCCATCTCGGCCTCCCAAAGTACTAGGATTACAGGCTTGAGCCACCATGCCCGGCCAGTAATTATCACTTTTAAAAGAAAAACAATCTATCCATGTGTGATAATGGGAAAATGACATTATTAGTAATCATAATCTACAGAAAATTTTTGAAGCATTTCAGACAGTTTTCTTCCCCATACATTTTTTTATAAATAGAGAAAAAGTGGAATGGCTGATTTAATAAGACTCTTTGCTACGTATTCTTTTCTGTATCACGTCAAAGTTTTCAAATCCAATGAACGAAAAGAAGGCTGAAAGAGGTTTGTTATCTCCCCAAGTAAAAAGCTTAGCCCTGAATAATTTTGGTGGCCTCTTTGAGATACCAAAATGATTTTGACAATGTTAAATATAATGTTGAAAGCCTCAGTACATTCTCTTAATTCTTCCCAGTTTCATCTTGACTTTACATGTCTGGTTCGGCCCTAGCTTTTGGGTAAGAGTTCAAGTGACATGGTTAAACTCTTAACCCTCAACAATGATGACTTTTCTACAAAGGCACTTCGGCACCATGGTCACAAGCCCTACACACTTGATTAAGGTAATGACAAAAGCCACAGGATGGCATGAAGGGAGAGATTCAGATTATGGGTGAGGATAATATCATCCAGTTAACAACGCAACGTATTTCAAATGCTCACAAATACCTTCTGAAGATTAATTCTGCATTAAATTTGCTTTTCCGCCTTGGCCACAAAACATCTTATTCTTTAGAATTCATTTTTCCTATCTTGCAGTCTCCTGTGCTTATTTCACAAGAATTAAAGTAAGAGACTCCCATGTGGAATCCCAAGTCAGCAAAAAGTGAATCCAACATATTACTACTTATCTTTAAAGGAAGGAAACCATCATTTTAACCAGACATTTGAGGAGATTTAATTTTTTTCTGTCTAATCTAAAACCAGGAACAAGACAATGAAATGTATTGAGCTAATTTGAGAAATTACTTCAAAAATAAATAAATGGGTCAAAAAAGGGGCTGCTGTATTAAATTTTAACGCTTAATTTTCCAAATACATTTGTAGTTCTTTTCCAGATTGAAATTGATATATGTATGACATATATATATAATATATCATTAATTTTTGTCTTCTCTTTTCTTTTCCTGTTTCTTTTGTTGTTTGTTTTCTTTTTGAGATATTTTAAGAGAAGGGATCATATTTTATTATGTTTGTCATTGATGCCTAACAATAAATGCTCGTTCTTTTGTTGAACTCCTCTTTGTGTTAAGCTTTGAGAAGGAACCAGCGAAATTTCCCTGTGTCTGAATACCAATCTAAATACCTTATCAAACAGCATTTTCTGTTAACTCCGGGAGAGGGCTTTCCTTTTAGGCCTTTGTCAGTCTACATTTTAATAAGTCTTGACAATAGTAGCAATGAATATCGAGTACTTAGTTTGTGCCAGGTTCTATACTAAGTCCCTCACCTATATTATCTTAGTAATCCTTATCAACTGTTTGAAATGTAAAGCACAGTTATTACTCCCATTATTCAGAAGAGAAAGTGAAAATTTGAATATCACGTACAAAGTTACTCAGCTAGAAAGCTGCAGAGTCTGGGACTGTCTGTCTCCAAACTCCCTTGCAACTTAAGCACTGGCAGACACACGATGTCAGTGAGAGCCCAGCTTACTGATCAGAAGATTAAAAAGTGCCAAAGATACTAATCTTCACAGTTTTGTTTAAGCCACCCTGGAATCTCCCCCCGACTCCACAGCCATGATTAGAGCCCATTGGGAAAAATGAACAGATTCATCTTTTCCTGGCATTGTCCTCTCCTACCTCTGGAAGCCCCATCCTGCTGCTTCTCTTCTTCAATGCTTTTTGGGCTTCTGCTCCAGGATCTTTGCTCTGCCGGTTTCATGAAGGCAGCTTCACACAGCAGTGATGCCAGACTCCCATGGTGATTAATGCTATTTTCTGTACTCCTAGAATTCTAGAAAACTTGTATGTACCAGCTGGGCTGATTTTAATCTCTGAATCTAGTCTAAGTCTCTCTGGGTCTAGTGAGTGGACTCTTCCATTCTGTCCATTCACTTCCGTGCCTCTGCCTGCTGTTTTAAAACTGTTCTTAGCTCTATAATCTCTTTACAGACATTTCTCCTCCCTCTCTTTACAGGCATTCAAGCTTCACGCTTCTTTGAACATGTTCCCTATCATGAACATGAAGCTTCCCTGTTTCCCTTCCTGCTGATGGACAGTTTAACACCATAGCAATTTTCAGGCATGAAACAGTTTAGATGGGACCTAGCAAGGGGTTGGTAGCACAGGCTACAGCGCTTGCCTGCATTGCGCAGCCGAATTACCTGCAGTACAGTAACTGCTTTGTTTATGGAACAGCAGATGCTATCTTTGCTTTGCTAGCAGTCTCTGCTGGGCTTTCCCCGGCATCTCAGAAGTACAAATTCCCACTGGAATAAACCCTTGGAAGGGAACCCACATTTACAAACCTGATTTTTAAATGATTCCGTTTGATAGCTTGTACTGTACATTTAAAACACAGACCTTTTGAGAAAATAAACCATGAATATTCACTTCTCTTGCAGATTCAGATGCCTCATTGAGCTGCTATGCACTTGACTTCTAGAGAAAACAAATGGAAATTAGTTGATGCATTTTGCCAGGATAGATAAGTTCTACTTTTTTAAAAAATTTCTTCAATGTCTCCAGCTTTCTTTATTTTATTATTTTATTTTTTCTGGTGTTCTTCCTGGAATCAGAGGCAATTTTGAACTAATTCTAAATTTAGATTTTCATACTCAGCAAAGCTAGATGCTATATTTTTGCATATGTGAGGTAGAGTAAAAGTCTCTAAAAGTTGCCTGTGGCATATGTACTATCCCATGTAAACCTGAGGGTCGGGTCCACATCGATGATTTCTGTAGTTGTCACATGGTCCACAGAGGTTCTGATGGGCCTTCTGAACCATCCTCAGCCCAGCTATGCACAGAACAATGCCTGGCTGAATATGGAGGCAAGGTACGTTGTCATTTCAGGCTTATTTTGTCTCTGTTCTGCCAACTGCGTTATTCTTCACATGCTTTTTATTATTTTTATTTTACTTTTACCTACAAGGAATGAGATTATAATGAACACTAGGAATGAGTTTGAAGGAATCAGGAGATGTGTAAATGGTGAATACGATGAAAGCTGGCCTTTTTTCGTTGATAATGGTAGAGTGGAATGGGGGGTTTTGAGTTCATTGTTTGGTTAGAAACTTCAGGACTTTTGTAGCACAGCCCCCACCCCCTCTGAGTTCCTGTCTGGTAGGAACATTCCCATTCACTGCATCACAGAGCCGCTCTGTGTTCTTTACTTTGTTCTGCAACTCCTCTCCCCCCACCCTTTTTTTTTTCAGACTTTCGTTTTTATTTTATTTATTTATTTTTTTATTGCATTTTAGGTTTCGGAGTACATGTGCAGAACATGCAAGACATTTGCATAGGTACACACATGGCAGTGTGCTTCGCTGCCTTCCTCCCCTTCACCCACATTTGGCATCTCTCCCCAGGCTATCCCTCCCCAGCTCCCTGCCACTGCTGTCCCTCCCCTTCCCCCAATAGACCCCAGTGTTTGGTACTCCCTTCCCTGTGTCCATGTGTTCTCATTTTTCATCACCCACCTATGAGTGAGAATATGCGGTATTTCATTTTCTGTTCTTGTGTCAGTTTGCTGAGAATGATGTTCTCCAGATTCATCTTTTATTTATTCATTTTTGAGACGGAGTCTCGCTCTGTCACCTGGGCAAGAGTGCAGTGGCATGATCTCGGCTCACTGTAACCTCCACCTCCTGGATTCAAATGATTCTTCTGCCTCAGCCTCCCAAGTATCTGGGACTACAGGCACATGCCATCAGGCTGGGCTAATTTTTAAAGTATTTTTAGTAGAGACGAGGTTTCACAGTATTAGCCAGGTTGGTCTCAATTTCCTGACCTCAGGTGATCTGCCCACCTCAGCCTCTCAAAGTGCTGGGATTACATATGAGCCACCACACCCAGCCTGATGCTTTCTTCATCAAAACTTGATCTCCTACTTTCTTGATTCCTTGCTTTACTCAAATACATAAATTAAACAGCAGAGTTATTGGTTCACTGCTCCTAATTGCCCAATTATGTGGGCCTCAGGAAGTACTGCACTTCTTTCTGTCACTTTGGCCTGATGAGACACGATTATTTGCTATATTTCTGTAATACCATATTATTAATAAAGACGTGATCTTCCTGATTATGTCTATATCCAAGAAGGAGCTTTGGGCAGCAATAGAACATAGTAGATACCATTTAAAATTTTTTCATTTATAGACTTAGGTGCACATAGGCAGTTGTGTTACCTGAGTATATTGCTTAGTGGTGAAGTGTGGGCTTTCAGCGTATCCATCACCTAAACAGTGTACATTGTACCCAGTAGGTACACCCCTTCCACACTCCCACTTTGAGGAGTCTCCTGTATCTATTGTTTTACTCTGTATTTTGATGTGTACCCACTGTTTACCAATCACAAGTGAAAACATGCAGTTTTTGCCTTTTTGTTTCTGAGTCATTTCACTTAGGATGATGGCCTCCATTTCCATCTATCTTGCTGCAAGAGATATGATTTAATTCCGTTTTATGACTGAGTAGAATTCCATGGTGTATATATGCATATGTCTAAATATCTAGATCTATGCAGATATATGTGTATATGTAAACATATCTAGATCTATACATATATATCATACATTAAATCCAAGTATCCCTTGATGCACACTTATGTTGATTCCATAGCTTTGCTATTGTGAATAATGCTGTGATAAACATATCAATGCAGGTATCCTTTTAGATAAAATGATTTCCTTTCCTTCAAGTAGATACTGAGTAGTGGGTTTGCTGGATCAAAGTATAGTTCTATTTTTAGTTCATTGGAAGCCTCCACACTGTTTTCCACCAAGGTTTCACTAATTTACATTCCCACCAGCAGTGTATAAGTGTCCCCTTTTCTCCGCAGCCTCACTAACATCTGTGGGTTTTTTTGACTCTTTAGTAATAGCCATTCTAACTGGTACAAGATAGTATTTTTTCAACATTCCTGTTTGGCACTCCTCAGGTATTAAGAAAGGTGACCACTGGACATGTGCCAGAGCTGTGACCATCTTCATTCATTTCATGTGCTGTGAAATGAGAAGCACAAAGAACGATGACTACAGGCATAACATTCCTTGAAAGGTGACATGCTTAGTCCTAGAAATGGGGTCTATGCATTGTCCTTACTGATGGAGACATGTCTCTGTGGTGACCCTGGTGAAGGGAGGTGGCTGAGAATGCCTGGGGGGTGCCTGAGTATTAATGACTCAAACAAGCCTGAAGAAATGGAATGATGCCCCAGTAGCAGACACTTGGAGCCAATCTCAGTCAGAGGAGCAGTGTTGTGCAAGTTCTGAATGGAAGATGCCTCAAAGGCCTCTAGGAACAAACAGAATTTCCTCTTCTATAAGCCCCGGAGATTAACAGCATGCCTGGATCAGTAGACTGGGAGCCAGAGTACAAATGCAGGTCTGACATTGTCATTCCATCCCTGGTGATAGATCTCTGTGATGTTCCCTTTGCTGAGATGGCCCCTAGGTTAAAAGAGGCAGAGTTCTTTGGACAAAGACTCTGCTTCACCAGCACCAGGTATAACTGGCCTTTGATATGGGGGCAAATCTGAGTTCATTCTCACTTCATCACCTGCTGGCTGTGCAGTGCAGCTCTGAAAACATTTCTTAACCTCTCTGTGCTATTGTTCCCATTTTTATACAGTGAGAATAATGATCTCTATGTACTAGGCTTGCTGTCGTCAAGTCACAAGGAGGCAGGCTCTGTGTTTGACCCTCTGTGTTTGAATCTTAGTTCAGCCACTTGTCGGCTGTGTGTGATGCTGGCATCTGTCTCTAATGCTGAGTCTCCTCGTGTGTGAAAAAGGAATGATGGCTGTGTCTCCATTGTGGGGATTTTGCAAGGATAAATGTACCAGTGAATGTAATACTTTAACCCTGGAACTTTTTCAGCCCACCCTAGATAAACTGCAGCCATTATTAACCCAAACGGTATTAAGGACTGGGCTCATAGCAGGTGCTTAATACAAATTAGTTTTTCTATCTTTAAAATATTCTCCATTCAGAAGCTTATTTATTTATTGCCTGTTAACAAAAACTTTTCTAACTGGGGAACTTCTCATAGATGTTAAGCTTGCCTTTGCTTAAGAGAATACCTACTTTATTCCTTGAAACTTTGTGACCCTTTTTCTGTGGGAGCCTCAGAGGTCAGCATCATTTTGGGATACGGAACTCTTTGTCCTAGATATTCTTGCACAAAAAAGAGGACAGGCCATGACTGATTTTTACCAGCAGTTAAAGAGAATTGGCACAAAGATTTGGGAGGTATGACAGGAAGAAGCACAGGCTGGAATCAGAAGAGATGGGTGGAATCTCAGCATCACCCGTTTTTTTAGCTGTGTGCCTTAGGCTACATATTTTTTTCTTTTTTTAAAAAAATTAAACATCTATTCATCTGGAGGACTATAATGAAAATAATGCCTATATGAAAGGCTGATCAAATGAAATCATTTGATGTGAAAAGTGCCTGTATTTTGCAAACTATAAAGCACCATCCACAAACAGTGGAGGAAATAAAAATCAGAAGGAAGTTATTTCTGTAATTTTAAGTTTCCAGAATAGAATAATTTCGGAGATAAAAGGGCAAATCGGCAGCATTGTTATAATGAGTTGTGGTAGCACAGCAAATTGCTTCTTTAAAGGATTTTTTTTTTTTTTCAGAAAGTAAGGGCAAAGATCAGAAGGAAATAGGATTCAGATTTGGTTACCATTAAAACTGCTTCTATAATTAAAACTTCTATCATGATATATTGCATTTTAGAGACAGATCATGGGCAGGTATTTGGAATTTGGTGCAATTTCAACATTCCAAATCAGTCATACCATAAAACTTTAGGTACGCAGAAGCAGACAGTGAGGAATGACATGTGATATGGATTATTCCTTGTATTATGTCATGGCTATGGATAAACAGAGCTATGTAACATTTCATTTCTTAGGTTGAGGGTATTTAGAAACTTGTTAATAGCATGGGCTTTTGGAGCACAGTAGACATTTTGACACCTGCCAAATATTTTCAGGATTCCATATCCTGGACATAGAGTAAGTTGCAATTCCTATTCCCTTTCCATTCGCCTAGATAATTTGTTTTGTCCAAAGAGATGTGATGAAAATTTGCTCTACCACAGAATTTCAATGTGTTGTTTTAGCAGCTGACTAACCTATCTTGTATCAATGATAAAAGAGAATAAAGCACATTAATGTGGATGGCATCTAAATTGCATCCAATACTAGGATCCTATAATTCTAGGAAAATAGTATTATTAAAAATAAGTTTTATAAAGAGACACTCAGATTTATTTTCTTTCATGTAAAGTGATTGGCAACATTAGAAATGGTGGCTGCTCTGTCAGCTAAGACTCTGAGTAATCAAGAAAAGCAGAGAATCCCTGCTGAGGTGTGATGGACCTCTAGTGTGAGGGGAAATGTACCTCTGTGATTTTAAGCCAGTGGGCTTTGTGGCGTCATAACCTCACTTATCTTGACCTAGAGATTGACAGATCCACGTTTGGATCTTTCACCCACATGCTGTGTGACCCTGGGCACATGACTTAGCTTTTCTAAGCCTTAATTTCCTCATCTGTATTATGATTTTATTTGGAAATTATAGTAATGCCAAACTGATAATTTTTGTTGTGAGAATTAAAAAAAGCAAGGTAGGTAAAGTACATAGGATAGAACCTGGCATGTGGCAAACATGAAAAATGCATTTCTTTTCATTATCACTATTTTATTAGAATGATAGAATCATAGTATTTGTATGCAATTTAAATGTCATTGACATTAGCATGCATTTTTAATATCACTGATAGAAGATAGGTTAGTCAGCTGCTAAAACAAGGTTCTTCATATGTAGTGCATGACTTCTGAAATTGTACGATAAAGTTGTGTGAATAGAGTTCCCAGCATCCACCAAAGTCTCAGTAGAGTTCACCCCAACCAAGTGTTGAGCATCACTTCTATAAAGTCTCTGCTGATTCTGATTTTTACAATTTCAAATGCCTTGCTTAAATCAAGATACATCCATGCTATCCATCCTTTTCTAATTAGAAAAGGGAATGAAGTTAGTTTGGCCTGACCTTTAGCAGATTGCCTGTTCCTTGGCCCTGGATGTAATTTCTCAGTGTTTGGAGGTGCCTCTCCCTTAGAGAGCAGCTGTGTGACTACTATTGCTGTAGGGCATTGCCTGGTGGCATCTTCCAGCATGGGCTGTCTTGAGGCAGGAAAACGTTCAGACAGCATGCTGGATAACTGCGGCAAGAGTGTCTGGTAATAAACGGGAAGCAGAAACTGAGACACTCTCTGGAAGAGGGGACATTTGGCATGAGTAGACTTTCATAAGAAGGTTGGATAATGGTGGTTCAATTTTAAATTGGCACAAAACCAAAGATAGGAAGTAAAAAATTATTTTAGGGAGGGGTAGATGTAGGAGTGTTAGGTGCAGACAAGGCTAGGAAGATTTTACCAGTGGTCCACCCACTGCTGTGAAATGGAGCTGGAAGGAAAGAAGATGCAGTGAACTAGACAAGGTATATGATTGATGCTACTTAGGATGACAGTGAGCAAACACATGTGTAGTCTTGACCTTATTTGCTTTAGAGAGAGATAGAATGGCCTTTAGGTTGCTGGATGAAGGTTACATATATGTGGAGAGAATTAGCAGAGATGGAGATAGTCACATGGCAGCATCTTTAATTTGACACCATTTTAAAATTTATTCTACAAATATATACAAGCATGACTTAGATGCGCTAGTTACTCTGCATCTGAAGTAGGGAAAGAAGAATACCCCATCCCGAAGTAACTCATATTCTAGTTGGGGAATACAAACAAATCAATAGTGCCATTTTGTTTGATAGGGCAGATAATTCTGTTTCCTAGCTGATGTCAGACATTACCTGATTTGCATGCCTGAAGAGGAATGTTTTTCTTGTTGCCCATGCTTTCAAGATAGCTGCTAAAGCTCTTTCACAAACATGTTTCTGCAAGCTCAGGCCTTTCTTTATCAAAGCCACTCTTTCAGGCCTGTGTGGACTCCTTAAAAAAAAAATTCTTACCTCATTTTTAAAAACAAGAAAAAAACACTCTTCTTTAGATGTCTCCACCTTCACTTCCACTTGAAAACAGAAGTGATTATGTTGCCAGAATTTTGTTTTTTTAATAGTCTTTCATTTATCCCCTTTGGAGCTTCTTTCCTTTGAGAATGTCAACCCAGGAAATTATACTCAAGTTTTCTCTAGACATTTTTTTAAGGCCCACACTCATTGTTATTCACATTTAAACCCTCAGTTGAAATACTCTTGTTCCTCCTGGTCCTTGCAGAGTGCTTTATGTTTTCTCGAGTTTTATTATTTTTATGACATCTCAGGTAAGGCACTTTTACAAAAGAAGAACTTGCGATCTAAGATACAGACTTGGCTTTGTTTCCTGGGCAACAGCATCATGGATTGTTAGGAGATATTAATGAATAGCATCAATGACCTAGCCCAGTGTCTGGTCATCTGTGTCTGTAAATATCCACTTCTTTTTGATGCTCTGAAGGATAGTGTTATGAGAACTGCATATGTATAAGTTCAGCTATGGGTATGAATAAAGAAAACTGAAGGGCCTGTTGAAATAAAATTAGTATTGGTGATAGAAGTCAAGCGGGCAAGCTGGCAGGATCCATAGCGAGAACTGTTGTTGCTCAAGTAAACAGGCACAACTAAGTAATTAATAACACATTCTCATACTTGCTTCTCAAATGGCCAAGGCATTTGGTTTTCTAAAACAGGATTCTGAAAGCTCTGATATATGTGCTCCATGACATATATTTGCTCATATTTCCCTCTCTCCCTGCCTCATCTTTGAACTTCTGTACACAGAAAATTGTTTCATTTATTCTCTTTGTCTCTGTTTTTGGTGTTTGATTTGTAGCTTCTTCTCATCTCTTTACCACTTTGCATGCCTGTTCTCCCACTTTGGAGTTTACAATTATCTTTGTCTTTTTGCTGGTCAGACTTCCATCCTTGGGCAACCTTGTGCAAGCTTCAGCAAAAGCTCTCAGATTTCTGCACAGATAGGAGTCCTATCAGATCCAGTAAGGAATCACTGGGACCTTGCGAGCCTTGAGGTTTGAAATGACTTCGAGCCTTTCAGGGATCAATTTTTGTGTATGACTTGCCAAAAGGTTTCTATTTCTAAGAGGAAGAAGGCATTTCTGCACAAAACTCAAAAGACTGGGACATCAAATAACTCTTACAAAACAACATTTTGATGACTTAAGTGTAAATGAATCAGAAACATATGGATTGAATTTCCCTTAAAATACACATGGGTTTAAAAATTAAGGGGAAAACTGCTTGGCAAAATTCTCTTTGGGTTTGGCCAAGTCTGATTCCTTTGAAAACTAGTTCAAGACACAATGCCAATCTCAAAATGCTTCTGGGTTCACACATCTCTGGTTCAAAGTGCTCTCTTCCCAGGATCATTTATTTTACCCCCTTTGTTCACTGTTGTCAGGACTGTGTTTCTTTAATAATCCTAATCAGAGTGACATCTAAGAACAGAAAGTTTATGTGAAAATCTTCTCCCATTCAGGAACTGGTAATTACCAGATCTTTGTGGAGTACATTAAATAGGCACATTAAGATCCATTGACTTTATAATCATTTATTGAAAATCTATTATGACCGGGCACCTAAGTAGCAAAGATGAGTCAAGTGTGGTTTCCTTACTTAGAAAATTCATAGTCTGTGGGTAAATCAGACATATATTATGATAGAAGGCAAGATAGATGAATGTCATATGGACCAGAGTGCTGGCGGGCCACAGAATTTACTCCAGATGGTACATCTAGCTGTTTCTCCTTCTTAGCGGCTATTTCACATGCTTATGAATTTAATGATGAGTCTGCTTGCAGAGATGCAGATAGGGTTAAGGAAAAATTAAAGCAAAAGACTACAGCAACAGTGGCTAACCATTGTCACTCTAGGGCTAAAAGAACAAGGATAAAATGGAGTCATTAGAGCCCAGGGAGAACTGGACCCATGAAGAGAGGCCATTTGGGGGCCTGTGGCCATGGATGGATGCAGCTACTGTCAGAGACACAGCATTAGAGCAGGAAGGGAACAGGAAGGAACTTACAGGGAAAATCTGTGCTGCAGTCAGTAGCATTGAGCAGGGCATAGAATGAGCCAGGAGATAGCCAACAGGGAAACTAAGGTTGGTTGTCACTGGTGTTGGTATCCAGGTGAAGGAGAAATCATTTCTGCCTTTGTGACTGAGGAGGACAGTGTAGACAGAGCTTGAGATGTCTTTTTTTGTTTTTGTTTTTGTTTTTTTTTTTGAGACGGAGTTTCGCTCTTGTAACCCAGGCTGGAGTGCAATGGCGTTATCTTGGCTCACCGCAACCTCCTCCTCCTGGGTTCAGGCAATTCTCCTGCCTCAGCCTCCTGAGTAGTTGGGATTACAGGCACGCACCACGATGCCCAGCTAATTTTTTTGTATTTTTAGTAGAGACGGGGTTTCACCATGGTGACCAGGATGGTCTCGATCTCTTGACCTCGTGATCCACCTGCCTCAGCCTCCCAAAGTGCTGGGATTACAGGCTTGAGCCACCACGCCCGGCCCGCTTGAGATGTTTTAACTGCACTTTGAAGAATGGGATACCAATTTGCTAAGTAAATTTTGGGGAAGTAGAAGCATTTTAGGTGCAAGGAATGACGAGAGTAGAAAGAACAGAGCATGTTGGAGAAAGGTAATTAGTCCATATTTACAAAAGAACTAGTTTGATGAAGCTTGGAACTATAAAGGGAAGCTAGTTGAAAAGGAGCCCCAGCAGAAATTTCAATGATGTGCTAGGATTGTGGTTTATTCGCTAGGTAAAGTGGAGCCACTGATGACTTTTGAGCAGAGGTACAACTAAACCAACATAGTGTTTGGGGAATGTTAGTCTGGTCACCTGTGTTAAATAGATGAAAAAGGGGAAGCTTGGGGATCGGGCAACTACAAGGTAATTTATAGTTCATATACTACATGCTAAGGACTGGATGAAGATGAGAATATAAAAGGAAGACCAGATTCCTTTTGTTTTAAAATTTTTAAATTTTAGATAAGGCATGTCTTCCCTATGTTTGACGCCCTAGAGTAAATTTTCTTGTCCTTTTAAATAAGTGAATACACACAGAAAACTTAGAAGAGGGCCTGGCAAATTTAGAAGCACTCAATCAGTATTTATTATTATTGTAAAGATTCTTATTAAATATTAAAATCTGGTCTGTAATTTATTTCAAAGCATCATTCTACCCCAGCTGCCCCAAATTTTGGCATAACTTTGAAACTAAATATCTGAATTTTTATAAGAGTAATATATGCTATATTTAAAAAGCAAGCAATACTGTGAGGTGTACACTAGAACACAGCAGTTGCTGGCCCAGTCCTTCCTCACATCCCATTGGGCAACTATTTTTAACTCTTATGTGTTCCTTGTAGATATTATTCCTTTATAGGTTGATGTCTTGATTAATCTACCTTGCACAATATTTATTAATTTCTTGATGATCGATGACATTTTAGTTGTGTTAAATCATAATCAGTAATTGTATCATTGTGATTTGTAAATATTGTTTACTGCTGAGCCAAATAGTGTACCAGAATTTCATCTTTTTCTTATAAAGCATTTTGTTTTTCCTGGAGTTTCTAACTGGGTCAGTTTTTGCTTGCATAATTTTCCAGCCACAAAATTTTAATTATTTTCGAATGTTCATGTTATTAATTGTTCTACTGAATTTCTCTTTTTCCTACAATCTGCCCTTCAGTGTCCTCAGTCCTCCTTCTCCAATCTAGACTATGTTTTATCCTAAGAATTTAGTGTTAATTTTTCTGGGATGGATTCTTTGCCTTCTTTTTCTGAAATTAATCCTTGCCTCATCCTTCCTCTCTTATTTTACTGCTAGAGCACTAGGACCAAAGTCCTAGAGTTAGGACACATCCTAATGGGCTTACCAAGAAGAGAATGTGGGTAGGTTAATTTTCTGCTTATTTGCATTTATTCCTTCCATTCTACATTTGGCTAATAGCTTCACTGGCTTTAGAAGGCTTAGTCAATAACTTCCCTTTCCCTCTGAATTTTGAAGACAGCATTGATGATGAGAAGTCTGATGTTATTTTATTCTTGATCCTTTTCATTAAATTTGATTTTTTTCCCTCTGGAAGCTTCTCAGGTATTCTCTTTTAGCATCCATGTTCTGAAATTTCACAGTGATGCACTTTGTTGTAGGTGTTTGTTCATTCATTATCCTGGGTAGTCAATGAGTCTTTTTCAAATGAGACATTTTGTGTCCTTCAATTCCATGACATTTTCCTGTGATAATTTTCTTCTCTTTGTTTTTTCTATTCTTTCATTCTGGAATTAACATTAATTGGATATTAGACAACCTTCATTTTTTTAAAATATTTCACCTCTTAGATTTTTCTGTATTTTTCTTTTTGGGAAATTTCTTTTACTATATTTGACATTTTACCTTTCAACTTCCTTTTAAAAATGGCATTAAAAATTTGAGAGTGGTTTCTTGTTTTTCCAAATTTTCCTTTCTCATAGTATTCTTTTCTTGTGTTAGAAAAAAATATTCCAGTATCTCTCTGATAATATTCATTAATTCTTTTCAAAAGGTTTTTTCTCTCTCTTGATGTATTTCTTCTTCTCTGTTTGCTTCCCTCGTTCATTTACTAGTTGTTCCCCTTCTTTTTTTTTTTAATATAGAAGACTTTTCTTAAGTGTTAACTGATCCATTCATATTTAAGACTAAGGCATTTTACATTGTAGTCTATCCATCTAGTGGCATATACCTCAGAAATAAAAAACAATAAAAAGGAATACATTACTCATACAGGGAACACCATCAATGAATCTCAGTAACATTATGCTAAGTGAAAGAATAAAAAATACATATCACAGGATTCCAGTTAGGGGAAATTTTGGAAAAACAAAACTCTAGTGACAAAAGCAGGTTAATTGTTGCCAGGAGCCAGGGACTAGAGGAAAAACTTGACTGCAAAGGGATATGAGGGAACTTTTGGGGTCATGAAAATGTTCTGTATTTTTATTGGGGTGGTAGTTATATGGTCAAAAGTCATCACATTTTACATATAAAATGATGAATTTCATTATATGTGATCCCTCAATAAAACTTATTTAACAAGAAGTAAATTGAATTATTTGGGCCTGGAGACTGTTGAGTTGCCATCTTTTAACTGTACTTACCTTATTGGAAACCATCCATTTCATTTGGAGTATCCTACAAATGACAGTGTGTGGAGGTCTTGTCTCCATAGCTATGGAGTACTTTCAGAGCAAGAAACAATTGACTGGTATTCTACATGTGTCCTGCCATTCTGTAGATAGATTTCCAGTTATTCTATCTGTTTTAATTATTAACACTTTTCACTGTGTGCATTGTCTTAAGTCCTTAGATTTTTTTCCCTTAAACTTCCTAAATAAGCAATTTAGAGGTGAACCTAATTTGAATCTTGAGATATCTACCTAAATTTATAGGTAGTATAGATTTTCTATGAGGAAACAAATAAAGAAATTAAAAGCTGAAGAAACTGTGTATCTATGTATGTATCTTTTTATTTAGGATTTCACAAGCTATGGGATTGGGGTTTGAAATAATTATTTTCAGTCTCAGGGATTGCAGAGGCCATTGCTGACATTTAATATTCATGGAAAGCATATGAAGAGGCACTGGCAGCATCTAAGAAAACACTTACCTATGTTATAGTTTTGGGTTGTTTTTCCTGGGATATTATATCTTTAAGATATTTGTGAAAATTATCAAATATTTCAAAAGGAAAAAGGTACAAAAAAATAACAGCAGATGTCTATGGATCCATTACTCAATTTTAAATGATGCTGTCATTGACCATGTTTTCTTTAGCATTTTCTAAGATATAAAAGTACTTTAGATCTAGCTAAACCTCTACATTATTCAGTAACCCCTTTGCCTCACTTCCCCATTCCTCTGCCAGAAGTAACCATCATTCTGATGCTGGTATGACATCTTCTTATGGGTTTTGGTACTTTACAATAAATTATTAAAGACATTGGTAATACATCTACCTTTCTTTTCAGTTTAAAAATGTTCACAGATAACATCGTTAGGTGTAATCTTTTGTCCCTTGATTTTTTTGTTCAACGTTGGTTTTGAATTTTATCCTTATTGATAGAAAGAACTAGTTCATTCACTCCAATAGCTGTAAAACAATCCATGGAATGCATACATAAGAGTTTGTGTATTCATTCTTTTTATGTTTTTCAACTTTATTTTAGATTCAGGGGATACATGTGCAGGTTTGTTATCAGGGTATATTGCAATGCGGAGGTTTGGGTATGAATGAGCCCATCACTCAGGTATTGAGCACATTACCCACTAGTTCATTTTTCAACCCTTGCCCCTCTCCCTATCTTTTCCCTCTAGTAGTCCCCAGTGTCTATCGTTGCCATCTTTATGTCTGTGAATACCTAACGTTTAGCTTCCACTTATAAGTCAGAACATGTGGCATTTTGTTTTCTGTTTCTGTGTAAATTTGCTCAGGGTAATGGCCTCCAGTTGCATTTGTGTTGCTCCAAAGGACACGACTTCATTCTTTTTAATGGCTGTGTAGCATTCTGTGATGTGTACGTACCACATTTTCTTTACCCAATGATAAAGAACGTGACACCACTGATGGACACTTACGTTGATTTCATGTCTTTGCTATTGTGAGTAGTGCTGTGAATAACGTGAGAGTGCATGTGTCTTTTTGGTAAAATCATTTGTTTTCTTTTGGATAAATACCCAGTAATGACATTGCCAGGTCAAATGGTAGTTCTGTTTTAAATTCTTTGGGAAATCTCCAGTCTAATTTCCACAATGGCTGAACTAATTTATATTCTCACCAGCAGTATAAGAGCATTCTCTTTTCTCCATAGCATTCCAGCATCTATTGTTTCTGACTTTTGAATAATAACCATTCTGCCTGGTATGAGATGGTATCTCATTGCAGTTTTCGTTTGCATTTCTCTGATGATTAGTGACTCAGAGAATTTTTTCATATGTGTCTTGGCCAAATGTCTGTGTTTTTTGAGAAGTGTCTGTTCATGTTTTCGGCCCATTTTTAATGTTTTTTTGTTTGTTTGTTTTTTCAATTGGTTAAATTCTTAACATCAATTTCTTAATATTTCTAATAGATTCTGGATATTAGAGCTTTGTCGGATGCATCATTTGCGAATATTTTCTCCAATTTTGTGTGTTGTCTGTTTACACTGCTGATAGTTTCTTTTTCTGTGCAAAAGCTCTTTAGTTTAATTAGGCTCCATTTATCAATTTTTATTTTTGTTGCAGTTACTTTTGAGGACTTAGTCATAATATTTTTTTCCCAATCTGATGTCCAGAATGGTATTTCCTAGATTCTCTTCTAGGATTCTTATAGTTTGAGGTCTTACATTAAAATTTTTAATCCATCTTGAATTAATTTTTATATATAGTGAAAAGCAGGGGTCCAGTTTTACTCTTCTGCATGTGGCTAACCAACTATCCCAGCACAATTTATTGAATAGGAGTCCTTCCCTCATTGCTTATTTTTGCTGACTTTGTCAGAAATCAAATGGCTGTAGATGTGCAACTTTATTTCTGGATTCTGTCTTCTTTTCCATTTATCTATGTGTCCGTTTTTGTACCAGTACCATACTGTTTTGGTTACTGAAGCCTATGTTTCCATTCTTTTGAGAGGATCAGCTGGGTGGTTCATACATTTTTGTCATACATACAGTACCTCCATGAACCTTCTTGTATATGTCTTCAGGAACAAATGTGTGAAGATTTCTCTGGCCTTGGTTTGTGCAACAGAATCAGCTGTAGTCATTTTGACAGCACAGATTGCTGGCCCTTCCTTCAGATCTCCTGATTCAGATGGAATGTGTGGGCCCAAGAATCTAAATTTCTAACAAACTCCCAGGAGATGCTAATACTGGTGCTGGTGCAGAGAACAAACTTTGAGAATTGCTAGACTAGGTTTGATAGCCATGGGTGAAATTTTTGGCCATTGATGTGTCTATGTTTTTCACTTTGCTAGGACTTTCTAAACTGCTCTCCTGGGTGTTGGTACTAATGTAAACCCTCACCATCAATGTATTCCTATTTCTTACTACCTTGCTAAAAATTGGCATTGTAAGTCTTTAAAGTTGTTATCAATCCAAGTAATATCTCTTATTTTATTATATTTTTTGACTAATATTGACATTGAATATAATTTCTTATGTTTAATGGTCTCTACTTTTTCTTTTCTGTGAATTACATATACATTGTTTTGTTCCCCTAATTAAGCTGTTTATTTGTTATGTAGTATTTTATTTATTAATTTCATAGTTTTGTAGAATATCTATGTATTCTGGTTATTAATCCTTAATCTGATTTTGAAACAGAGTCTCACTCTGTCCCCCAGGCTGGAGTGCAGGGATGCGATCTCAGCTCACTGCATCCTCCACCTCCTGGGTTCAAGGGATTTCCTGCCTTAGCCTCCTGAGTAGCTGGGACTACTGGTGCCCACCACAATACCCACTTAACTATTATATTTTTAGTAGAGGCAGGGTTTCACCATATTGACCAGGTTGGTCTTGAACTCCTGATCTCAAGTGATCCACCCACCTTGGCCTCTCAAAGTGCTAGAATTACAGGCATGAGCTACCACATCTGGTCTGTTTATGATATTTTTGATGGAGAGAAGTTTAAAAAGTTAATGGAGTGAATGTAAACATTTTATTTTGTGATTTTTGTTTTTACAATATTTTAAAAGAATTTTTCCCCTGCTCTGATGTCATAAAGGTATATCATATATTTATACACTAAAAATTTCGACTTCTTTCACATTTAGTTTTTAATTTATTTGAAATTTCTAATTTATATATTATATAAGCTAAAATACTGATTTTTGGAGGACCTTGAAGAACCAGAAGGTGTCTTCATTACATATGCCTGGGGCCCTGGAGCAATTCTAATTCCTGCTCTTTCAGAAGAGGAGCCAAGATGCCTGACTAGATGTAGCCAGGAGGACCATCTCCCACCAAGAGACTGAGATTTCAAGAAGACTGGTACACTCTAAGCAGATCTTTGGAGGAAAGAAATTGAGAGTAGATGGAAGGATGAGGCAGACACTGGGCTGAAGAGGGAGGCAGCTGGGAACCCTGTACAGTTCTACCAAGTACCAGGACTTGTTCCCCTCTGACTCCTGGGAAAGGGGTGAGTTAAACAGGTTAGAAGTGTCCTGCTCTGCCACTGAACTCTGGAATCCAGGCAAAAGGAAACCCCACAACCCCCATGGATACTTCAGCTAGCAGGGAGAGCTGCTTAGAAAGGTGGTAAGGGCAGGACTCCAGCCTGTACAGAGCCCAGACATTTGGCACAGGAATATCTGTGATGAAGCATGGGCAAGGATTCCCATTCCCCAAGGCCTGTCGTGCTACTCTAGGAGATTTAAGCCTAGGAGAACTGTCAAACCTGGACTGAGTCATGGCGGTTTTGCTTGTGAGACAGAGTCAGTCTGATCTGACTGACTGAGCCCTGTCTGCTGGCCTCTCCCAGGCCCCTAGCCTGGGCACACCTTCTTGCAGCACAATCTTGTTTGCCTAACCAGGGTGATTCCCAGGGGCCTTCATTATAACTTCATTATAACTCCTTCAATGGCAGACCTCACTTGACCATGGGAGACCTCCAGCAGACTGGTCTCCATTGACACATGCCAGCCCACCCACACTCACCACTCATTGCAATCCCCCCAACCCCTCCCACCACCTTGCTGCATTGCTAGCACACACTCGCAAACAGCCAATTATCACTGTTTTGCTGACACACACCCGTACATGGACCTTGCTTCCCCTCCCTCACCAGTGTGCATGGGTGCACACACCCCACTTTGCTACTACCATCAGCACAAGTACACACCACATCCCCTCCCTATGCTGCTGATATATGGACACCTGATCATACCGCCATTGTGTGAAGGCATGCACAGATACTGGCCCTGCCTCCACTGTGCTGCAGGTGTGAACATGTCCTACCCCTCCTACTGCTTCTGTTGGAGAGAGTGCAAGCACAAAAACCAGCAAGTCGGCCCTAGCCAATTTCCTACTCCTGTCCTTGCCAAGCTCCATGACTGTTGGTCTAAGCAGTATGCAGGAACACCACAGTCCTTCTCTCACTGTTTCCCTGCCCCAGCTGAAATCCATGCAGCCAACCACACTGCTGTGGCTACTGGCATGAATGAGAAAGCAGGTATTCCACTATCTCCTGCCCTGACAAAGCACTTTGGCCTGCATTATGCGTTCAGCACCACCCCAAAAAAACTTAGCATCCATTGTGGCCAGCAGATGGGGGCACCTTCATCCCTCCAGTGTAGCAGGTTTTTAATCTTGACAGGCCAGAGAAAGAGCCAGTGGCTGGTACCAGCCCTGAGAGTTAGAGCACATAGCCCAGGAGTGCTGAGCTGTTACTTGGCCCCCTAAAATCTTCCAGAAACAAAGCCAGTTGAATGAACCTACCTTATTCCACAGTTGAATTTCCAAAGATGTCGAAAAAGATTAAAGCAAAAAACCCCATCCAAATGACAGCAGCTTCAAAGATTGAAGGAACATCAGCCCACACAGATGAGAAAGAACCAGCACAAGAACTTTGGCAACTCAAAAAGCTAGAATGTCTTCTAACCTCCAAATGACTCCACTAGTTCCCCAGAAATAGTTATTAACTAGGCTGATATATCTGAAATGACAGAAATATAATTCAAAATATAGATAAGAATGAAGATCATCAAGATTCAAGAGAAAGTGGTAACTCAATCCAACGAATACAGGAGCTAAAAAACAAAATGGCCAATTTAAGGGAGAACTAAACTGATTTAAGCTAAAAACCTCAATTCAAGAATTTCATAATACAATCACAAGTATTAGCAGAATCAACCAAGCTGAGAAACAAATCTCAGAGCCTGAAGACTGTTTCTCTGAAATGACTCAGTCTGACAAAAATAAAGAAAAAAGAATAAAGGAAATGAACAAAACCTCCATGAAATATTGGATTATGTACAGAGACCAAATCTATGGCTCATTGATGTCCCTGAAAGAAATAGAAAGCAAGCAACTTGGAAAACATATTTGAGGCTAGTATCCATGAAAAACTTTTCAACCTTGCTAAAAAGGACAACATTCAAATTCAGGAAATGCAGAGAACACCTGTGAGTACTATACAAGGCAAGTATCTCCAAGACACATGGTTATCAGATTCGTCAAAGTCAAATTGAAAGAAAAAATGCTAAAAGCAGCAAGAGAGAAGAGACAGGTCACCTACAAAGGGAATCCCATCAAGCTAATGGTGGAAGTTTCAGGAGAAACCCTACAAGCCAGAAAAGATTGGGATCCTATATTTAGCATTCTTAAAGGAAATTCCAACCAAGAATTTCATATCTACCCAAATTAATCTTTATAAATGAAGGAGAAATAGATCCTTTTCAGGCAAGCAAATGCTAAGGGAATGTATTACCAATAGACCTTCCTTACAAGAAATCCCTAAAGGTGTGCTAAATATGTAAAAGAAAGGGCACTAGCCACCACAAAAACACACTCAAATATATAGACCATTGTCTCTCTAAAGCAACAAAAAAATGAGACTATATAATAACTAGCTAACAATATAATGACAGAATCAAATCTGCACTTATAAATATTAACCCTGAATGTAAACAGGTTAAATGCCCCAAGCAAAGGCATAGAGTGGCAAATTGGGAACATGACCCTACTGTTTGCTGTCTTCAAGAGACCCATCTCACATGCAGTGACACTCTTAGGTTCAAAGTAAGGAGATGGAGAAAAATTCACCAAGAAAACAAAAAAAAGCTGGGGTTGTTATTCTAATTTCAGACAAAGTACACTTTAAACCAACAAAGATCAAAAAAGAAAAAGAAGGGCATTACATAATGGTAAAGAGTTCAATTCAACAAGAAGACTTAACTATCCTAAATATACATGCACTCAACATAGAAGCACCTATATTCATAAAACAAGTTCTTAAAGACCCACAAAGAATTAGATAACCACACAATAACACTTGAAGGATTCAATACCTCACTGGCAGTATAAGACAAATGATTGAGGCAGAAAACTAACAAAAATATTTGGGACCTTAATGCAATACTTGACCAAATAGACCTATCAGACATCTACACAACTTTCCACCCAAAACAACAGAATGTACATTTTTCTCATGTGCACATGGCATATCTAAAATTGAACACACAATCAATCCTAAAACAATTCTCAGCAAATTCAAAATAACCAAAATCATATCAACCACACTTTCAGACCTCAGCAAAATAAAAATAGGAATTGATACTAAGAAAATTGCTCAAAACCATACAATTACGTGGAAATTGGACAATCTGCTCCTGAATGACTTTTGATAAACAATGAAATTAAGAGAGAAATCAAGAAATTCTTTGAAATGAATTAAAACAAAGATACAGGCCAGGTGTGCTGGCTTATACCTGTAATCCCAGCACTTTGGAAGGCCAAGACCAGCCTGCACAATATGGTGAAACCCTGTCTCTACTAAAAATACAAAAAATCAGCTGGGCATGGTGGCACACACCTGTAGTCCCAGCTACTCAGTAGGCTGAAGCAGGAGAATCACTTGAACCCAGGAGGCAGTGGTTGCAGTGAGCTGAGATTGCGCCATTGCACTACAGCCTGGGCAACAGAGTGAGAGGCCATCTCAAAAACAAATATACAACATAACCAAAATCAGATCTAAACTGAAGGAAATTGAGACACAAGAAGCCATCCAAAAGATCAGTGAATCCAGGAGTTGGTTCTGTGAGAGAATAAATAAGATTGATAGAGTGTTAGCTAGATTAATAAAGAAAAAAAGAGAGAAGATTAAAATAAATGCAATCAGAAATAACAAAGGGGGCATTGCCACTGATTCCACAGACACACAACAGTCCCTTAGAAATGACAACAAACACCTCTATGCACACAAACTAGAAAACATAGAAGAAATGGATAATTTCCTAGGAACATGAAACCTCCCAGGATTGAATCAGGAAGAAATAAATTCCCTGAACCCACCAATAATGAGTTCTGAAGTTGAATCAGTAATAAAAAGTCTACTATCCAGAAAAAGCCCAGGACCAAATGGACTCACAGCCAAATTCTCCCAGATATAGAAAGAAGAGCTTGTATCATTCCTACTGAAACTATTCCAAAAAATTGATAGGAAGGGACTCCTTCATTCATTCTAAGGCCAGCATTATCCTGATACTAAAACCTAGCAGAGACACAACAAAAAAGAAAACTTCAAGCCAGTATCCTTGATGAACACTGATGCAAAAATCCTCAAGAAAATACTAGTAAACTGAATCCAATAGCACATAAAAAAGATAATCCACTGCAATCAAGGCTTCATCTTTGGGATGCAAGGTCAGTTCAACAGACACAAATTGATAAATATGATTCACCAAATAAACATAAATTAAAACAAAAACCACATGATCATCTCAATGGATGCAGAAAGGCTTTCAATAAAGCTCAACATCCCTTCATGTTATAAACCATCAAACTAGGCATTGAAAGAACAGACTTCAAAATAGTTACCATCTATGACAAACCCACAGCCAATATAACACTGAATAAATAAAAACTGGAAGCATTCTCTTTGAAAACCAGAACAAGACAAAGATACCCACTCTCACTACTTTAATTCAACATAGTACTGAAAGTTCTGACTAGCCAGAGCATCAGTCAAGAGAAAGAAATAAAAGGCATCCAAATAGGAAGAGAAGAAGTCAAACTATTTCTTTTTTCTAATTGCATTTTAGCTTTTGGGGTACATGTGAATAACATGCAAGATAGTTGCAAAGGTACACCCGTGGCAGTGTGATTTGCTGCCTTCTTCCCCTTCACCCACATCTGGCATTTCTCCCCATGCTATCTCTCCCCAACTCCCCACCCCACACTGTCCCTCCCCTATTCCCCCCAATAGACCCCAGTGTGTAGTGCTCCCCTCCCTGTGTCCATGTGTTCTCATTGCTCAACACCCGCCTATGAGTGAGAACATGTGGTATTTCATTTTCTGTTCTTGTGTCAGTTTGCTGAGAATGATGTTCTCCAGGTTCATTCATGTCACTACAAAGTACACAAGGACATTTTTGATTGCTGCATAATATTCCATGCTGTATATGTGCCACATTTTCTCTGTCCAGTCTATCATCAATGGGAATTTGGGTTGGTTCCAGGTCTTTGCTATTGTAAACAGTGCTGCAATGAACATTCATGTGCATGTGTCCTTATAGTAGAACAATTTATATATACTGGATATATACCCAGTAATGGGGTTGCTGGGTCAAATGGAATTTCTATTTCTAGGTCCTTGAGGAATCGCCACACTGTCTTCCACAATGGTTGAACTAATTTACACTCCCACCAGCAGTGTAAAAGTGTTTCTATTTCTCCACATCCTTTCCAGCATCTGTTGTCTCCAGATTTTTTAATGATTGCCATTCTAATTGGCATGAGATGGTGTCTCAATGTAGTTTTGATTTGCATTTCTCTAATGACCAGTGATAATGAGCATTTTTTCATGTTTGTTGGCCTCATCTATGTCTTCTTTTGTAAAGTGTCTGTTCATATCCTTTGCCCACTTTTGAATGGGCTTGTTTGTTTTTTTCTTGTAAATCTGTTTTAGTTCTTTGTAAATTCTGGATATCAGAATTACAGATGGGTAAACTGCAAAAATGTTTTCCCATTCTGTTGGTTGCAGATTCACTTTAATGACTGTTTCTTTTGCCATGCAGAGCTGTGGAGTTTGATTAGGTCCCATTTGTCTATTTTGGCTTTTGTTGCCAATGCTTTTGGTGTTTTCGTCATAAAGTCCTTGCCTACTCCTATGTCCTGAATGGGTTTGCCTAGATTTTCTTCTAGAGTTTTTATGGTGTTAGGTCTTATGTTTAAGTCTTTAATCCATACTGGAAGTTCTAGCCAGAGCAATCAGGCAAGAAAAATAAATAAAGGGTATTCAAATAGGAAAGGAGGAAGCCAAATTGTCTCTATTTGCAGATGACATGATAGTATATCTAGAAGAACCCCATCATCTCAGCACAAAATCTCCTGAAACTCATAAGCAATTTCAGCAAAGTCTCAAGATACAAAATCAATGTGCAAAAATCACAAGCATTCCTATACACCAATAACAGACTTAAAGAGAGCCAAATCAAGAACGAACTGCCATTCACAATTGCTACAAAGAGAATAAAATACCTAGGAATACAACCAACAAGGAATGTAAAGGACCTCTTCAAGGAGAACAACAAACCACTGCTCAACGAAATAAGAGAGGACACAAACGGAGAAACATTCCATGTTCATGGTTAGGAAGAATCAATATTGTGAAAATGGCCATACTGCCCAAAGTAATTTACAGAATCAATGCTATCCCCATCAAGCTACTGATGACCTTCTTCACAGAACTGGAAAAAACCACCTTAAACTTCATATGGAACCAAAAGAGAGCCCGCATAACAAAGTCAATTCTAAGTAAAAAGAACACAGTGGGAGGCATCACACTACCAGATTTCAAACTGTACTACAAGGGTACAGTAATCAAAACAGCATGATACTGGTACCAAAACAGAGAGATAGACCAATGGAACAGAACAGAGGCATCAGAGGCAACACAACATATCTACAACCATACAATCTTTGATAAACCTGACAAAAACAAGCAATGGGGAAAGGATTCCCTGTTTAATAAATGGTGTTGGGAAAACTGGCTAGCTATGTGCAGAAAGCAGAAACTGGACCTCTTCCTGACAACTTACACTAAAAAAGAGAAGTCAAACTATTTCTATTTGCAGATGACATGATTCTTTATCTATAAAACTCCACAGTCTGTCCAAAAGCTTCTAGATCTGAAAACTTCAGAAAAGTTTCAGGATCCAAAATTAATGTACATAAGTCAGTAGCATTTCTATACCCAACAATGTCCAAACTGAGAGCCAAATCAAGAACACAATCCCATTCACAATAGCCGCAAAGTGAATAAAATACATAGGAATACAGCTAACAAGGGAGGTGAATGATCTTTACAGTGAGAATGACATAACACTGCTCAATGAAAGCAAAGCTGAGACAAAAACATGCAAAAGCATTTCTTGCTCATGGATATGAAGAATCAATATTGTTAAAATGGTGATCCTGCACATGAACCCCTGTAAAAGGTTTTTTAATCTGATTTTTTTCTATTTGGAGATTCAGTTCCTACCTCTGTCATAACCAAATTTCCATATATTTTTGCATCTGTTTCCAGATGATTTTGTCTATTTTGTGAATCTTTTGTGTATTTCCATACTTTTTAATTACTCAAAATTTCTAGAAAATTTTGGCATTTGATAAAGTCTTCTTACATTGTTCCTCTCCTTCAAAATAATCTTATCCCTTCTTGGTCCTGACAAGGCTCAATTCGTCAAGTTGGGTTTACTTTTCTGTTGGCTCTATTTGGAGTTGAAATGTTTTTCTGTAGTATTATATGTGCTTACTTGAAATTCATTCATTTTTTGTTAAAATTTGAGGTGAATTTAAGAAAGAAAGACCAATGAAATCGAAATGAGAGGGAGAGAGAGGACAATTGAAGGTAAAAACAAAGCAAGAGGAAAGTATGCTAACCATTGAAGTTATAAGAGTATTAGAATTAGACATAAAACTTTCTTAGAACTTTTCTAATAAGGATGAAGAGGTATGTGTAATAAATATCTGACTCTACTGACAAAAGAAAACATGTAAGTTTTATGATGGAAAACATTTGTATTCTAATACTAAACTCTGTCAGAAAAGTCTTAAGCATTTCATAGGCAATAGTTTTGAAACAATGTCTTGAATAATACTTTCCTAATAATTACAGAAATGCATTTCTTGTGGTGGTAGTAAATAACATTTTAATGTTATAAAATTTTATAGTAAATCGCTAACATTATATCATCAACCATTTCCAAAGTTCCACCTTGATGGATAGATGGAAATGAGAATATTATCAAAGGCTTTAAGTAGATACAATTTTTCTCTAACTTGGCACTTGGCAAAGTAGGGCTCTTGGGTCAAATCCACCCAACCTGTATTTGCAAATAAGGTTTTATTGGAATGTAGCCACACCCATTCATCCACATATTGTCTGTGGCTGCTTTCCTGCTCCTAATGGCGGAGTTGAGTACTTGCGACAAAAACCATATGGCCCACAAAACCAAAAATATTTACTATCTTGCCCTTTCCAGAAAATGTTTTGCCATCCCCTGGTCTGAATTATTATCTTTTAAGTTATTTACTCTGGATATATTCCCCCAACCTCCTTTATAGCACCTGAGAGTATAAGCCAAACATGTAGTGTGCACATGCATATGGTGGAGATGAGGTCCTTCACCCACATGATCCCTTGATGTCTTGACTCAGGAAGAGAATGTACTCGCCTGACTCCACTCTTCCTACCCAGGAATTCCATCAACCTAAGAAAAAAAAAAAACCAAAGGAGCACAAAGATATTCCACATTCTGAATTACAGAAATCTGTTTGCCTTAGCATCTTGATTTTTTTTTTTTAACTATGCCTGGAGAGCAGTTCTGGCTCCTATCCTCCATGCTTCTCTTGGTGTCTTAGCCTTGGCAGTCCTTTCTGGGCTCTCAGTGAGCAGGCCATGGCAATCCTGACATGGCAACTTTCTCTTCATCTGGCCTTAAGCTCTGTTTTGTAACTTCCTTTCCCCATAGACCCAGTGCTGAATTCCTTTCAGCTCCCTGATGTTAAGTCAGCTTTGTTAAAATATTTTTTTAAGGACTGGTTAACTGAACTGTCACAACTCCAAACTGGCAATGTATTCCAATGGAAAAAATACAGAATTTAGAGCTAAAAATCCTGTTTTTGAGTTCCCAACCTTGATCCTTACCAGGCGAATGACTTTGGACGGCTTGCTTAAACTTTGAGACTCAGTTTTCTCATCTGAAAAATGAGGATACTAACAATGCTTGTTAAACCTATCAGCGTTATTGTGAGAAATAAATGATATATGTGAAAAAAATCAAAACTACAAAACGACACACATGTGTTCATCATTATCACCAACTCTCAAAAGCTGTCTCCACAATTTTTCCTAATCTCTAAAGGCATTTTACTTGTGTTCAAGAATGAGTCCATTAATTCTCCATTGCTTCCTATGTGCGAAAGGGCCTCACCATTGCTTTAACATCTGTTTTTTGTAGGGGAATGCCCTGCTCTTCTGGCATAGCTACTACTCTAGGAATTACTACCCTCGGGCCTGAGCATCTCAAATATGTGGTCTTTGGTAGTTTGAGGGTGTGAGACAGGTAAGCATGTTTCTCTTGTTCCTTACCAATTCCATGTTTCAATTCTCATGGCCCTGGACCCCAGAGTGGTCCTGATCATGCTTAGAGTCTCACATAACTCTAGTGAACACCATTGTTTAATTTCTTACCCAATTCTTGTCTGAGCTCAAAAACAGAAGATGGAGGTAAAAGTCGGAATGGGGATAAAAGTACTATTGCACCCCAAAACAAACACTTCCCAGTATCTTTGTCTTTCCCATTTCTGTCTTTAGCAGTCAGATTTGTGTCTGAAATTTCCTCCTTCATGAGATTGAGTCTCATGAACTCTCTTTATCCTGCCTCTCTTTATCCTGCCTCTCTTCTAATTCCTTTATCCTGCCTTCTAATTCCCTTCTCTTTATCCTGCCTCTCTTCTGATTCCTTTAACACCTAGAAGGAGCAATTGGTAATCAAATTCTGATTTCAGGACATGGACAGAGTCACATGTATGACTGGATAGGGTTACTCCCTAATAAAAGATATGTGAATAAAAATAAAAATAAAAAAAGATATTTTTTATTTATGTCATTTTGAGCATGGGCATGGTTTCTATTCCTATTTCCAGTATCATGGAGTAAGCTCAGGAGTGGCCAAATTACAAGATTTGAATGTGAGCTCAGGGGATGGCAGAGACCCTCATTGGCTTTTAGGGAAAGCTATCTTTCAAAAGCTGCTTTATTAGAGCTCTGCCTTGCAAGTTGGACTAAGATAAAATTAGATAGGAGATAAAAAACTCCTTTGCTTTTAACAATTGCTCCTTCTGTGGCTAATTCCCCCAGGGCCCATATAGAGGAGGAGCAACTCAGATGTCCTTGCACCAGCAGTAGCTCACATAGCTTATATTTGTGCATTTATATAAATAAATGACTAGAGCGGTCACTGGCCCACTGGTTTCTGCAAATGGCTACTTTCTATATCCCAGGTTAAGCTCAACTGGGACACCGTGTTATAAGCTATAATCCAAATTTTCCTTAATTTTGAATTAACTGCTTTCTACAGAAAGGAAAAATGAAGATTACAAAAAAAAATGACCAGATATCTTTGCCAGATAAAACATAATTTGCTTTATTTTTCCCCTTTGCACCATTAAGAGATTTATTATCTTCTATTTATTTTCAGCACTTTCTTCATTTCTGGGAAGTCAGACCTGCCTAAATCATTATTGCATCTGAACAGAGTTTTACAGACAGATTTCCAGTAATGGGCTCAAATAATAAGTTCTACTTGGCATTTTATAATGGCCCTTTATGGCACATAGAAGGGCAGTTCTTCTTACATGTTTCCTGAGAAGCAAACATGAGTGGTCCCCGGGGCCTAGTGGCATTGTTGAAAGCAGTTCACCACAAATTTTAAATTTGTCTGTGGCCACGTATTATGGAAAATTTGCATTCTACATCACGATATATTTGTCTTTCTATATATACAAAATGCCTTAATATTTGACATTTCAGGCAGGTGTACCATTTTTATTCTGGCACACTTGAGCTGACTACTATTTACTGTTAGTGGGTAGATACATCCCCAGTTTAAGATACATATGGCTTGTTTGCAGGAAAACGGGACTTGCGTCTTGATTCTGTCACTTTTTGACATCTGAACGTGGGCACTTATCCTCTTTGAATATAGATCCTCCTCTGTAAAATGGGCTGTTGCGATGATTGAGTCCACCACTGGGGATTCTGTTTTTGTTAAGCAATTGCTCCAGGTTGAGAGAGAAAGGCTGATTAGAACGAATGGGGAGGTCTGAATCTCAGACCATTTTGAAGATAATTAAAAGTGGGCATTTTCATGAAACTTAAACTGCTGTCATTTTACAATAGCTACACTTTATCATATTTGTTCCTTGGGGATTTTTTCTTGCATTTTAGGTTTTGGGGTACATGTGCAGAACATGCAAGATAGTTGCATAGGTACACATGTGGCAGTGTGATTTGCTGCTTTCCTCCCCTTCACCCACGTCTGGCATTTTTCCCCATGCTATCCCTCCCCAACCCCCCCACTGCTGTCCCTCCCCTATTCCCCCCAATAGACCCCAGTGTGTAGTGCTCCCCGCCTTGTGTCCATGTGTTCTCATTGTTCATCACCCACCTATGAGTGAGAACATGCGGTATTTCATTTTCTGTTCTTGTGTCAGTTTGCTGAGAATGATGTTCTCCAGATTCATTCGTGTCCCTACAAAGGACAAAAGGACGTTTTTTATTGCTGCATAATATTCCATGGTGTATATGTGCCACATTTTCCCTGTCCAGTCTATCATCAATGGGAATTTGGGTTGGTTCCAGGTCTTTGCAATCGTAAACAGTGCTGCAATGAACATTCGTGTGCATGTGTCCTTATAGTAGAACGATTTATTGGGGATTTTTATAGTGCTTTTCCTCAGAGGAATGCTTATATTAGGAACAATAGTTCTCAGGAAACTTCTACAACAGCTGCCAGCTCCAGGGTCTCAGACTTGCCCCTAGTGAACCCAACTCAGTAAATGCTTATCAATGAACTTTTTCTACATCCATTACTTACCAAGCACTATGGTATATGAGAAAAATTGTGAGCTATGGTTTATGCTGTCAAGGATTTGAAGTCATCTTGGAGGAAACCCATGGAGCAGTTGTAAGAATTCTTCAATAATAATATACGAATATGTAATAATGTGATATACAAGAATATAATAGTGCATGTATATCAAGGACCTGCTGAATAATTAGCACGTTTTCCCCCTAATTCTCAAAACAACTCTGGAAGGAAGAAAACTATTGTTTCTGTTTTGCTGATATAGAAATCAGGGTTCTAGCTCAAGACTGAAAGATCAAGTGCCAAAACGAAAAAGTAGATTTAATAGAGTCATATGCTAGCTGCCATATCCTACTGCATTGAGTTATTCTCTATAAATGTACTTTTCTCAAACTGATTCTTGAACTGGAATATCTGGGGCCAAATGGAGATACGAATGATGATAACTGCTCAGTTTCTAGAAGCAAAGCTGATGTGAGGTATCCTCAGTACTTGCTGAGCTGACCAAAAGGGTTGATTGCTGTAAAAACAAAACAAAACTCTAAAGTCAGCATTATGGCTTACATTCTTCTTTGCACCACCTCCTGACTTCTGGCATAGTGCCTGGAGCACAACCAAAGAGACAGAAACTATTAATGCTCACTTATATCCATGTGCTACTTCACCTTCCTCAGTCTCCCTTGCAGTTAGATCTATTCAGGCTGATGGAATGACTAAGGTTGTTAAGTATCTTAGCCACCTTTCTCTTTCTCTCTTCCCCAGAGTTTTAGCCAGATGATAACAAACTGAAGATGGTAGAGCCACAAAGTGAAAAATACCTGGGTCTCTGAGTCATAGCTTGGAGGAGGGCTTCCTGGAAAACCATCCCAACAGAGACATCCACATTAAACTTTGTGTAAACAAAAAATAAATCTTTCTTGTGGTAGGCCACTGAGATTTAGATTGCTACAGCAGCTAAACGGTTTGACCAATACAGCAGGTACTGAATAAAACTTGTCATGTAAGAGACATTCGTGTGCTTTACATTAAAGTAACTTGGGAAATTAAAAAAAAAATCCTGATGCCCAGGTTAAGGACCAATTAAATTAGACTCTTTAGCAGGTAGTATTAAGGTATCAGTTATTTTTTTTTAACTTCCTAGGTGATTCATTATATAGCCAAATTTGAGAACTATTGTGTTGTATTAGTGCCAGTCAAAAAGTATGCCTTATGGATCTTGTTAGAAACAACAAATTCTTAGATCTCCAAACCTATGGAATCAGGTTCTCTGGGAATTTATATATTACTAAGTTTTAATGGGGAGGGGCAGTGATTCTCAAATATATTAAAGCTTGTGAAGTACTGTGCTACAATCTTATGCTCTAGTGATTCTCAAAGTAGGGTCCTCTGACTATAATCAGAGTTGTCTGGAAATGCTTCCTAAAGACAGGTTTCTGGGCCTGATCCTAGGCCTTCTAAATCAGGATCTCATAATGGAGGTGGCTTGATATCCACATCCCTAAATAATTTTCTAGGTAATTCTTTGTTCAGTAGAATTACCACTTATCAGTTACTGACACCATTGCCCTTTCCCTAGAATCTCCTACTTTCCCACAACTCCTCCCACCAAACACCAAGTCTCTTTGATTCCCACTCATAACATTCAAGAATGGAAGGGCAATGATTTTCTATTTTTAATCCCTGTATTTTCTTTAAACAGAGAACTGCTCCAGCACTCTCAAATGTTTTACAGACCACTAATTATTAAATGTGGACGCTCTGGAACCGAGAACCTTTTAACTAAAATGATGACAAATGATGCTGGCCAAGGAGAGTCAGACCTGAAGATTAGGAATTCCTAAAACGATGTCAACCTACAATTCCTATCACAGAGCTCTGATTGCTGCTGATCTTTTTAGGAACCATATCTACTATATGAAGAAAACTGCTGGTGGGCCTAAATTTAGATGAAAACCAGAGAGGCCTTAAAAAAGTAATGGGAAAGGAATGTACAGAAGCAACAAGATGATTGAAAAAAGATGGCAAGTCATGTGAGTTCATTGATTAGGGTCTGGTTTGGGGAGTGTGCTTTGATTCTGGCTAGGGATTTTGCAGGATAAAGAGAGAGATTCTATAATAGGCATTTTTGATCAGAGAAAAGAATAATGTCATTCTTTCCCAATTTCACTTTCTTCTTTCTCTTGCTCTCTGATTTCTTGAAGTCAATATTGGGAGGATATGTTGGTAATTGCTATGGCTACTAAAGAAGCTGATTCTAAAACTACAGACACTGGTAGACTTTGTGCTTCTGTTTTTATCCCTATTTCATGCTCCCTTACTCTTTCATTTTTCTAATATATCTACAGGCACTTGCTGAACACCAGTTCTGAGCTGCAGAAGTGGAGACACAAGATGTAAATTTAAAAGTCCCTGTTCTGGTCCTAAAGAAGCCAGCCATCTAGAGAAATGGATGCATAGCAGGTCCAGCAGAGTGGACTTTATGCTCATGAAGGAAGCAGAAGGAGAGCATGGGCTGGGAAGAGAGACAAGCAGACTCACTTCTCATTTCTCTGTGGAAGAACTGTGGTGAACTCAGAGTCAGCTTACAACATTCATTAGCATTCTTCCCACTTGACTCCTTTGCAAGTTGAAATAAGGAGTTTGGAAAGGGAGAATTTCTCCATATAAAAATAGTCTGGGTATATCCATCCAAAACTAAAGGGAGTGGAAGAGACCGCAGATCTACATATTTGATGGGATAGATCCTTGGGGCTCAGCCTCACCTACAGGTACTGAAGGAAGCCTTAGTCTGCTATACAGAGCACCCTTTACCATGGGGAGAAGATCAATGGGCTAAACTTGGGTACTGGGCCTAAATCTTAAGTGACCTCAAACCTCGGAAGGAAAGTGAAACACAATAATAGGCAATATTCAGGTAGTTGGGCAAGGAGGGCCCTAGTCACTCTGTTGTATTCAGAGGTTGGCTTCTAGTCCCTGCAAAGAGGCATGAGAAGGAGGCTGTATAACATGGTAGCTGGAAGTTTTGAAATTTGTAGTCAGGTGGACCTAAGGTTAGATCCTTACTCTATGGCTTTACCAACTGCATGGCCTTGGGCAAATTACTTGATATGTTGAAGCTTCTATTTCTCCATCCTGAAATGGTTATAAAGTATGCTTACATACATATATACATGCATACACACCACACATATACATGTACATACTTTATAAAGTGGCTGTGAAGAGTAAATGAGACAATCTTCTTAAAGGACTTAGCAGGGTCCCTGGCTCAGGATGAAAAAACAATTACCAATAATTTTCATGAACCATGTAGTCCTTGGTGGCTAAAGGTGAAGGGCAGGGATATGGAGAAAATATGTCTGGGATACTCTGCAAGTTATAAAAAATGACCAAGGAAGACCCCAATTTTCCATAATGCATAGAACCACAACACACAAATGAGGAAGAAACCCAAATAGTTTAAACAGGCACCCAGACAGGAGCGAGGTGACAGTGAGGATAACTTATCGCTGGCCCGTTGGCAGTGCGGTTGGAAAGTATGTACCGTTTGGACCTAGATTTCCATCCTATCTCTGTACTGTACTAGCTGCATGACAGGTTCAAGTTACTCAATTTTTTGAAAAGGGGGAGCATAGTGTGGAGATTAAAATGCTTGCCTTTCAGAACTGGAGTCAAGAACAGACACAGAGACCAAGGAGGTGGTACATGGTTGAAACTCACAAAGTGGCATTATCATTGAGCAGGAATGGGGCTGAGCCTACACAGGGGCACCTACTTGCTCAAGCCTTGGGAAGAGAAGAGATGCAGAATCCTGCAAGGTGAGGAGGGTTGGCTTTATTATTTAGAAGTAACTCAAAGTTAGACATTATTTTTGTATTTTCCAGTGCCTTCCAGGGTTTCAGTATACGCAGCAAAATTTGTCAACTGCTATATATATCTTCCTTGAACATGTAAATGGTTTGCATTCCACACCATGGTGAAGACCATACACTACTTGCAATTCTGATTTGGATTTCCTGTGTTCTCCACTGTATACCTAGCTTCAAAAATTATTCTTTATCCCAACTGCCTCTCAAGTTCAAGTTCAGTCTCCAGTATATCCTATTAAGGGCACATCACTAAATAGTGCTTTTCTTTGTTTTTCTTTTTCTTCCTCCTAGCTGACATAGGGACTTAGATTAATGCATTAGTCCTTAATACCTTCTCCTTCTAAGGCCTGGTTCAAGTCAAAGCTCTTTGATTAGCACTATCTCTTCCAGTACTATACTGTGCTAGTTTGCCTCTCAATTCTTCTGGCATTTGTTCCTGAGAGGGAGGTGAAAGATTAAAAATAAAATAAAAAATGACTTACAAAGTTTGCAGGATCACATCATCTAGTGACAAACCATTTAATTGTTCACATATTCTGGCTGAGCAAATATAAATGATCAATTTCCCATACAAACAATTTATTAAGAAAGGGAATACATATAAATACCACTGCTGACGGGTATTAAAGAATGTGGTTTATTTCAACAATAGGTTCTTGAAACTTAGTTTCACAGAATTATTGGTGTAATAAATCCTAGAGGTTTGTTATAGCATTAACTGCCCACTATGTACTTCAAGCTATTAATCAATATATCAGCCATTAGTTATGAGCAATTCATAATATTTTAAGGATAGCTAAATATATTTGGTTACAATTTCTTTCTATCTTTTTTTTGGATGCATTTATCAGAAAGATACACATCTTTAGCTGATCAGATGTGTTTTCACATGCAAACTGCCACTGGAATTTTAGGCAGAGATTTACTTAGAATAAAATATTTCTGTAAATCACCCAGCCAGAAAAATGTCCTAACTATTAAAGAAGGAAAAGTGAAATGTGAGTGTTCATCTAGTGGCTCTCCTGCATACATATGTTTTCTTCCTGGGTACCTTGTTTGTAAATGCCGCTAAGAATGGCACATGGATGACTGTAAAACTGCTTACTACAAATGTCCGTGGTGTAATTTGAAGGCATGCCGTTTTGTACAAAGTATTCCCCAAAGACATGATCCTCTGACCCTTGGAAGTTTTTCCTGTTTTAATGTTTGCTTTTTTTATCTGTGAGTATTTGGCTCTGTTTCTTTCCATACACTTTGGCATGGTCTCTGTTAGAATAACATGGAGTTTATGCTTAGCTTGAGGTCACACTGACTATCAAACTGCAAATCAACGGGGCAAGCAAAATAGCTGTTCAGCCCTGCTTTCCAGAGAAGAGCAGCAAGAGCAGAAACTTCATGTTCCATGGGCAGCAAATAGGTAGGCCATTTCTTATCATGAGAGAATTTCCTTTTAAAAAAATGTTCAGTAGGTGCACGTGTACTAATTCTGTGTTATGCTGTTCAGTCTTTAAATTTGGTCAAGTAATTAATTACTTGTTCTCAGGTGTTTATTCCTTCCCTCTTCTGACTTTTTATTCTGAGTTTAATTCATAATCACTTTGGTGGATTACATCACAGGACAATTCCTTTATGCTATATTGGTAACTGAAGTGCCCTCTTTGAATAATAGTAATATCAGGCAGTTGGTTAGAAATGGTACACCTGGTATCTCTTAGTATTGATAGTCTGTTCCAGTGGGATTTAGGGAGCTAGTGCAGTTTCTTTAATATTCATTTCAAGAACTCTATTATTCATTTTTCCACCCCCAAAATTAAAAACAAAGTTAGCAAAAGTGATTTTTTTTTTTTTTAGTTTCCTAAGTTAATTGCTGCAAAGGCTCTCTCCATAGTTGGGCTCAATGACTTAATATCCGTGGCTAGTTTCCCCTGGAACAGAAAGTTTGGTTTTCCTTACTTTGCCATTAAACTGAAAAGATTGAGTAAATATTAATAATAATAAATTAATGAGTAAAAAATATTTTTTTTTCTGGCTTTTAAATTTGGAGATAATGCTACCAATAGGAGATAAGATTGGTGGTAAAGGATGGATATCAGGCACTTAAGAAACTCACATAAACATGAAACATAATGCTTATAAAGCAACAGGATATCCACAAATTGGAGGGCAAGAGTGTGGGGGAGGTGGAGGAAAGTGAAAATCAGTGTCTAATATCTTCAGCTTAGATTCATGGTGTCAACAGCTGTAGTTTGAAGTCAATACCCTAAGTTGCTTCTTGTGGGATGAAATACTGACCCAACCTCTGAGGCTTAAAGGAAGTGGTGGATTGTCAAGGTGATGGTGAATGGCTTGCCAAGTTCTCCATGTTACCAGGTGCTTTAATCAGGATTCCGCAGAGAAACAGAACCAGTTGGAAATATCTATTTTTATAGATGCAGATATAGGTATACAGGAGGAAATATATTATGGAAATTGGCTCATATGCTTATAGAGGCTGAGAAGTGCCACTACCTGCCATCTGTAAACTGAGAACTAGGAAAGCTGATGGTGTCATTAAGTCTAAGTTCAAAGGCTTCAGAAACAGGGGCTCCAAAGTCCAAAGGCAGAAGAAAATGGATATCCCAGCTCAAGGAAAAATGGAGAGAATTCACCTTGCCTCTACCTTTTTGTTTTGTTCAGGTGCTCAATGTATTGAGTGATGTCTGCCCACATTGATAAAGGTGGATCTTCTTTACTCTGATTCAAATGCTAATCTCTTCTGGAAACACCTTCACAGACACACTCAGAAATCATGTTTTACCAGCAAATTCAGTATCTCTTAGCTCAGTTAAGTTGACATATAAAATTAACCATCACACTAGAGTTTTGAGTGTTCAAGGGATCATTGACCCAGGACAAACATTTTACAGCTCTTTCACTTGCTGTGCCTCAGTTTCTCCATATATAAAAAAAGGTGGTATTTGCCATCATATTGAATCTTTGGGAGGGCTGAGTAAGTTATAACCACATTTATTATATGATGTTAGTTTCAAGTATTTATATCATTCAATCCTAAGCACCAAGATTAAGTTTTAACATTTTCATTCATCATCCCTAGCATTTCTTCTATTTTCTGCCTGGCATACATTTTCTTAAAACTGTGGCATAACACTTAATTATCTCTTAGAGTATCAAATGTGGTATGTGTATTAGTCTGTTCTCTCATTGCTGTAAAGACATACCCAAGATAAAGTAATTTATTTTTAAAAAGTGGGTTTAACTGGCTCATGGTTCCGCAGGCTGTAAGGAAGCATGGGTGAGGAGGCCTCAGGAAACTTACAATTATGGTACAAGTTGAAGGGGAAGCAGGCTCATCTTACATGTCTGGACAGGGAGAAAAAAAGGGAGGGAGGAGGTGTTATACACTTTTAAACAACCAGATATCACAAGAGCTCACTATCATGAGAACAGCACCAAAGGGGAAATCTGCCCCCCATAATCCAATTAGCTTTCACGAGGTCCTGTTTCCAACACTGAAGATTACAACTAGACATGAGATTTGGGCAGGGACACAGACCAAAGGCATATCAGTATATTCATGTAGCATCTCATTCATGTCTTTCTTATTCTTATAGGCTAATTTAAGCTTTATATTTATTGCATTTACATTTTGGACTTTGACAATCTGAGGTAAACTTAGGGGCATCCCTTTTAAATCATCTGGAGATAAGAAAGTTGGTTCATATCAACCCTTCAAGAGTTTTAAAAGGATTTCAAACACTCTGCTAAAATACATTTTCAATTATCTATTCTGAACCTGTGAGTTTCACTTTCTTATGCAAATTTTGACAATAAGCAGACATACAAATTAAGTGTGGACATTTAAGAAATATTTTGATTTTAATGTCTATTTAAATCATTGCTCATTAATAGTTTATACTAAAAGAGTTGGACTACTTAGGGGAAAATTTGGGGGAAAAAATTAATCTTTCCTTAACCACAAATACTACTGAGGTATTTGGTTATGCTGCAGCCCATTTCGTTACTTAGATTCATTATTTTTACCATTATTTATTTATTTTAAAATATCTAATCCTGTCTTCCCTCTTATTCAGTTTCAATCAAGGATTTAAAAAAACTAGTCTCTCAAATGGAAAAATCATTCAACTTGATTAGCAAGAAATTAAAATAGCGAACTGAAATTAAATATCTACTCTCAAACTTAATTACATTTTCTTGTGTATTTATAGATTAAGTATATTTTTGCTCCCTATGGAATTCTTATCAATAAGATTATTTTTTCATTTCTCCAGGGCCTGTGCTTTTATTTTCTCTGTGTATCTGAATATAGAGATTTTTCTTTTGCATTAATAGTATTTTTTTTTTGGCTTGTGTTCCCCTTAAGGACCCTTCACTTCAACCCTTGTAGTACATAAATCCACTTTTACCACATTTTCTGTCAAGTCCCTGCTAATGCTTTTTATTTCTATTCCTACCTGTGGCACGTATAATCTGACTGCTTGACATTTTCTATCCTATCTCAAGTGGATTATACATATAAATGAAAGTCTGGATTTGAGTTTTCTTTTTTCATTAGAATACACATAAGCTTTGTAAAAATTCTGGTATGTTTTAAATGTGCTTTCCTGAACTGCTAGAAATGAGCTTCTTTCAGCTTGTTCACATTAAATTAATTTTCACTGCCTCTTTGTTTCAGACTAAATTTTCTTTTAAGAAAAGCATCAAATGAAACCAGAAATACAAACCAACTACTCTCTATAAGGAAAAACAATAGAATTATGAAAATGCAGTCATGAAGATGTCAGATATGTTCAAGGAGCAAAAAGTGACAGTGTCTCTTCCCATTCTCCTGTTAAAAAAAAAGCTTAGCCAACAATACAATATTGTAACATTAGAAGAGATTTCAAACTGAGTTTTAACAGGAAGTTACTGGGAATTTAGCATTCAAGACTCTAGTTGACTGCCCAATCCATTTAGATTTGTTAGAGCCTTGTTTCCAAATCCTTAACTTCTATTTTTTGAAATAGTTTGGTTATCACTGTAGGAGATTAAGTAGGTTGAGTGCAAAAAAATTGAAGTCTTACTGTAGACAACAAAATGCCCATCTTTTTAATGCCCAAAACATGTAATCATAGACCATTTGTAGAATCATGGAGACATACAAAATAGAAGGCACTGGAAGCATAGTCCTGTATTTCTCTGACTGCTTTCAGGAGAATTCTCTGCATTTTATAAATACGTACTTGATAACTTGTTTCGGTATCCTGATAAGACTGAGAACAGTAGTAAGCTAAAAATAAGATTTAATCAGAGCTACTCAAATATTCATTTCAATTCCACATGGTCCTCATTTCCTATGCTTCCACTGCCTCTCTGACCAGTTTCCTATGAATCTCTCTCTCATTCTGTCTGCTCCAAGCACTCTGGCTTCCTTGCTGTCACTTTAGCACACTCATCCTCAGGGCTTGTATCCTTGACTTAGACAAGTGAACACCTCTTCTGCCTGATATATGCAAGGTTTATCTACTCACTTCCTCTAGTTCTCTGCTTACATAACAGAGCGTCTTCTATGATCCCATCCCAGAATAGTCACTCTCATCAACTAACTCTCTAGCCTCCATAGCTGATTTTATTTTTCTTCATGGAACCTCTCTCTTTCTCATAGCTTATGTATATATTTGTTCATTAGCTGTCCTTCCCCACACCTAATTAGGATGTAAACTCCATGCCTTTGTTTGTTTATTGCTGTATTTTCAGCCCTTGACACAAAGCCAGAACTAGTCAAGAAAAATTTATTGAATCAACCTCTCACCTATATGACTGATATATAATACTTTATTTTAGGAGCTTAATTTGCATAAACCAAATCTCTTAAGTAAATTGGCTATTGAAATCTGCAAAAGAATGAGTAAAATGGTAAATATTTTATGTTATATACTTGGGTCCTTTTTTAAAAGCTATATTAAATGAAAGAGGCAGTTAAAGTGTCAGTGTGCCTGGAGTTTAAGAGCAAAGAACAATAATTATTTCGATTACTTTGTTGAGTAATTGTTATATGCTAGACACTATAATAAGTGTTTTTTGTGTTTTACGTCATTCATTTCTCTCACAAATTATATGTGTGTATGTTTGCAGTTTATAAAATTTAAAATATATTTATAATTAAGATTTATAGATGAAAGTAGCTAGAGGTTAAATAACTTTCTTAAAGTCACACATTTGGAGTAGGATCAGATTTATCTGATTCCCAAATTTCCTTTTCATTCCACTGTACTATTCTGCCTGTCCTCAAAGAGAAATCGAATTATTATAAAACTCCACTCACCAATTTCAAGGATATTTTCTTTATTCCTAATATTTCTTTCTGGAAGAGTTTCTTTAATAAAGGACCATATTCTTCTTATCAGAAAATTGCAATTTGCCTGTGATGTGACTGGCCACTCTGTTCTGCCAATGATAAATTGTGATGTCATGCCATGTGCTTTGGGTTTTGCATTGAGAAAAGGCTATCAATTCTTTCCGTTAGTCTTTCAGTGTAACAAACCACCTTATAAAAGTCATGGATTAAAACATCAAGTATTTATTACTATAGCTCACATCTCTGTGGGTGATCTGGGTGGCAACTGATCCAGGCTAATCCAGGCTGGATTTCATCTGAAAGTCAAGTGTGGTCTCATCCGTAGACTGAGCCTAGCTGGGTCAATTCTGTTTCACATATTTCTTATTTTCTAGACAGGTCTTTCTCATGGCAATGGCAGATGTGCAAGAAGGCAAGCAGGTATAATTTTATAAGATCACACAAGTATTTGCTGTTAATGATTACCATTATCTTAGAATAGTGTCCTTTGATTTATCAGCACATCTGAGCAACATGGCAGCTGGCTGGGCCTTAGGGGCTTGATAGCTACCAATGCCCATTACTTGTTTATTGCTGGGTGACCAGTGATATTTAAGAGGCTGATCCATAATCTGTTGCGGTGCTGTATTTAACTGCTGGATATTTTTAAAGCTTGAGTAAAAATTTGTATACATTATCAATGGGCATTTGGGTTGATTCCAGGTCTTTGCTATTGGAAAAATGTGGCACATATACACCATGGAATATTATGCAGCAATCAGAAATGATGAGTTTGTGTCGTTTTCAGGGACATGGATGAATCTGGAGAACATTATCCTCAGCAAACTGACACAAGAACAGAAAATGAAACACCACATATTCTCACTCATAGGTGGGTGATGAAAAATGAGAACACATGGACACAGAGAGGGGAGTACTAAACACTGGGGTCTATTGGGGGGAAAAGGGGAGGGCCAGTGGGAGGGGGAGGTGGGGAGGGATAGCCTGGGGAGAAAAGCCAAATGTGGGTGAAGGGGAGAAGAAAAGAAAGCACACTGCCATGTGTGTACCTACGCAACTGTCTTGCATGCTCTGCTCATGTACCCCAAAACCTATAATCCAATAAAAAATTAAAAAAAAAAAAAAAGAAGGCTCTTCTGCTTTAACCTTTACAAGGAAATGAGCTTTCAAATGACCAATAAGCTTTTTGTTCCCTCTTTTTACATTCTTCAGCCTTTTTCTGCTTATAAAGCCAAACTTCTTAGTGCAGCTTACAGAACACTCATTCCATTCCGTAGATTGTGTTGTTTGATCCTAGATTCACAAATAAAAGCCAATTAAGATCTTTAAAAAAAAAAAAAATTTGTATACATGAGGAGGCTGAGGCAGGAGAATTGCCTGAACCCAGGAGGCGAAGGTTGCAGTGAGCCGAGATCGTGCCATTGCACTCCAGCCTGGGTAACAAGAGCTAAACTTCGTCTCAAAAAAAAAAAAAATTGTATACATGACAGCCTAGTGCTGGGATGATGCAAATCTCTTGAGGAATGAAAGAAAAGTTCCATCTACAAAACGTGTGATGTGGTACAAAAAAGAGGATGGCTAAGGACTCAAGACAGAAAAGGGAGATTGAGTTAGGTTGTGAGCTAAATTTGTGGTGAAAGGATAGAGAAGTGTAAGCTCTTGGCTTTCTCTTTATACCTCCTGGAATTCTCAAATATTTTGGAGCTTGCATGGGCCTTCTAGACACACAAGTGATGGATTCTCTAGTCACGTTTTTGGCTGTCAAAAAAAAGGCTAATCCTAGAGGCTGGAAGGATTAGGGACTTTAAGTTTCATATATAGCCGTGACACGTCTCTTCTGAATCTTTTCGTAGTTGACTCTTCCAGATTACATCTTATTTTTTAACTGTTAACTGACTGCTCCTATCTAACTTTTTGTTTTTGTTTCTTTTTCTATTCAAATACATACTTGTTCTTAATATAATAGCTGTATCTTTTCCTAAATTCATTCCTGTTTTTATTACCTGTATGGTATTCCATTTTTTTCCCTACACATCACGAATTTAATGTTGTATTTAATGGAGGGCCCAAGAGCTCCTGGTGCCAGCAGTTTATGCTCATTTATCATTGTTGCAATTGTCCATTTATGGTTACTGCTGACCTTGGATAAGGATATACCATTGAATTCCCTGGGTTCTGGACACATTTCTATCTGCCTCAATTGATAGAAGCTCTGGCTTCTCATGGTAATAGGGTCAGTCACCTTGCCAATGCGATAGCTCCTTATTTACCAGCTTTCCCACCTGCATCACCAGGAGCCCCAAGTGTCCAGATGGTAGTCATAGAATCAGGTTAAATGAAACTCCTGCTTTGTTCTCTGTTGGAAGAATATCTTCTTGGGAACTTAGATTTCAAATCCTATTGGTTCAGAACATAAAATTGTGAAGAGATAAAGACAAAATTCTGCAAATGAAGTCATGGTTGAGGGCAAGCAATCCTGCTTCCACTCCTCAGTTCTCGTGCCCATGGATTGTAGCTCCTGGAATGCAGCCTCATGGTTTGCTTCCTGTATTATATCTTAATCAGGCAGTAACCCAAACACACAGGCTATGTGGCCCTCTACACTGAACCTTAATAAGTCATTTTATTGTTATCGAGTGGCCTTCTTTCTGGATATTGTGGTGACCTGTGGTCATGAGCCTGGTATCTGCTGTAAACAATTCTGAGTATATGTTAAGAAACATCCTGATTTGCTAAATCAGATATGTCGTAGGCCCTCAAGTGGTGGTGCTGCCAGAAGCACTGCTTGCAGGGAAGGTAAACCTAGATGCAGAGTAGGTATAAATTCTAGTAAGGATGAGTTGCTGTCCGCTCTGGATCAAACTTCCATCAACTGGCTTTTTGGTCTTCTTGACAACTATGTCATATTGCAGGTAAAGCTGCTGAACAGTCTCCATCATACTGCTTTTAAAATTGCAAATAATTACCTACTGCTAATGGCATGGCTGTGTGACAGAACCACTGTGTATAATACATGCATCAGGATTGGTCGGAGACCTCCACACAACATCCATATACACCTCCAGCACTATCAGTTTGCTGGATCAAATATATTTAATGGAAGGACAGCTCACACTATAGCCTGGTCCAGTTATTTAGACCTCACTTGCTCTTGGCTGTGTTCAACCCTGGAAGCTTTTTGAGTTACTTGATAAATAGATTTCTTCATGGCCTTTTCTACTCCAGAGGCAAGGAAACCGTCTGAAGGATTCTGTCAGGTACTAAGAATATTTATCACAGTCTTGCATCTAGAGAGTAGGCAGATACATTTAGGTTGGATTCAATTATGGCCCATACCATTCCAGGACCGCTGCTCCCGCATAGGCCAATATTTTACCCTGTGCTCCTCAACCCGATTCAACACTGTTGAACACATGCTGTAACATACCATGGGTTATCGTCAGTTAAAAAGGGCTTATTGCCATCTGGCTGAGGAAGGGAGTCATTTTTGAATCCTGTCCTGACTGTGTAATTTTCAGGGCACTCCTTGTAGCGATGGTCTTAGCCTAGGTTCCTCCAAAATATGAAGCCCAAGAAGAGGTTTGCAAGCAATGTTTCTTTTGGGAAGTGATTCTCCAGAATGAAGTCAGAGAATGGATTGAATGAAGTGAAGAAGGAGGGAAAACCAATTTAAGATTGTTCTACCAAGTGATCACTGCTGTGGGCACCTAAGCCTCGATAGCCCAAGGGATTTCTGAGGAGCAGTGCAACACACTGCAGTACTGTCTGTCAGTAAGACTGGCAGGTTTAGAAGTAATTTTTGTTTTTAAAAAATTTTTTAATTTTAATTTTTTTCATAGGCATTATCTTTTAAAGCAGTTTTAGGTTCACAGAAAAATTGAGTGGAAGATACAGAGATTTCCCACATACCACTTCCTCCCACACATACATAGCTTCTCCCATGATCAGCATTCCCCACCAAGGTGGTATGTTCATTACGATTGATTTATACAAACTTACATTGATACATCATTATCATCCAACATCTATAATTCACATTGGGGTTTACTCTTGGTATTACATATTCTATCAGTTTGGAATCTATGCTGACAGGTATCCACCATTAAGGTATCACACAGAATAGTTTCACTGCCTTAAATGTCACTACCTTAAATTCTACGTATTCATCTTTCCTTTCGCCAACCTCTGGCAACCATGTTTCCTATTGCCTTTTCCAGAATGCCATATACTTGGAGCTATTCCTGTTTTTGTGAGTAGGAAAAAGACATATGGGATGAGGAACAGTGTACTTAGGTGGACTTGTAATGCTATGAAAAACAGATTGCTGTCAACCTTGAACTAAGTAACCAGTGGCAGGCCTTAGTATTCTATAATATCAAAATGTTCTACAATGATATGTTTGAAGTTATAATACATACATTGATCCAGAATAGTTGTTGAGTATCTCAAGTGGATGACTGAATCAAGCCCAGCCTCTCCAAGTTTCTCACTATTGTTTATTCTTCTCATCTCTCTGCCTGCTCTTACTTGGTAGAGCAACACTGTTCAATAGAAAAATAACGTGAGTCACATAAGTAATTTCAAATTTTCTAGTAGCCATGTTTTAAAAAAGTAAAATGAAACAGATGGAATTAATTTTAATAATATACTTCATTTAATCCAAATATATCCAAAATATGATTATTTCAACGTGTAACAAATGTAGTTATTAACGAGATATTTTACATGCTCTTCTTATTAAATATTTAAAATTGGATTTGTATTTTACACGTACAGCACATCTCAACTTGGACAGGCTGTGTTTTATGTGCTGGATCGTCATTTGTGGCTAGTGGGTAACATCCTGGACAGCGTAGTGTAGGATGTCCTTTATTTGTTCTCAGCTTCTATCTGCTCTTCAGTTAATTTCTACTCACCTTCAAGGAATGCACCAAATATTATTTCTTCTTCAGAATCTTTATAACCTTGCCTTTTTATCTTCTTCCCTTATAGATTCCTAACAGAAATAATAGCAAAAGTTTCGTCTGTCTTTTTGATATGTTGCCAATGTACCTTTGTATTTATACCAATCACAGCACTTAGCATCCTGATTTATAATTCTTTATTAACTTATCCATTGTTACTAGACTGTGAGGTCCTGGAGAGCAAAAATTGTGCCTTTCATCTCTAAAGCACATAATCTCACTAAGTTTTTAAATTAAACAATTACATGAAGTAAATATAATAAGATGAATGTAATGCCTATAAGTATAATGGGACTAAGTCCCTAAAACCAACCCCATAAATACAAGGTAGAAGGTTGAATACTATTTAAGGAACTTAGATTTATTTACTAGCTCAATAAGGACAAACATTTGTATTTTACCACTCAAAATACATATGTTCACTATTTGTATTAAGAAAGGTTGTGGATAAAGGTGAAAAGAGAACCTAGACTTTCCTTCCAACTAATCAGACCACATATTAAACAATACTTTTTGTGATTCTCTTTTTGGAAGGTTATAAATAAACTAGAATGGAGGAGAAGACCTAAAACCATTTCATCTGAGCAATAGGTTCCAGAAGTGGAGATGTTTAGAACAAAGATGGAATCATCCAGGCAGGTGGTATTTCTTCCAAATACTTGAAGAACCACCATATAAATTAGAAGATAGATTTGACTTGTAGGCTTCTAAAAAATAAAAGTTAAATTTACCAGTGTAAGCTACAAAGGCTCAGATTTTACTCTTACATAAGCAAATAACTCTTATGACAGAGTACAAAATGAAGCCTGAATATCCAAGAGGTCTTTAAAAATGTTGAATGAATGAATAAATGAAGTGAAGTGAAGTGAGTACTGCCCCCTTGGCAAATAGGAGATTTCTCTTTCTACAAGGTATTCAAGTACAAGCTGAATAACAATTAGGAAATGGTATAATGGGAACAGATGATGAGACAGGGTGAACTGTAATCTTCTTTTCAAGCTATGAATTCTTCTTTTCAATAATTCTATTCTCTTTAAAGAAAAACAGCATTACTTTTACACAAGTCAGTGTTTACAGTGTACATAGCTAGTTATGTATCAATCATAAGAAACTCTCCAACCAAAACAATGTCATTTTCCTTTGAGTAAATTTCACTAGATTTTTGCTTCTGGAAGACTCAGTAGGTTAAAAAAATTTTATGATCAGTGTTTTCAGAATACATTTCTGGGCATGAAACAAACCTCGCACTAACAATGCATTATTACTCGTTTATTTTTAGCTATTAGTCATGGAATGAAACAACACATGTGCCCAGATGAATCCCTGAGCATATAAATGCGAAGCCTCTGCCTCTGAGAGCTTCCAGTCTAGATTGAAACAATTGCAAAACAGGAAACCTGAGCTTTATCACAAGAGGATGAATGGGCATTATTAATGCCTTAGTGTGTGACCTCTTCCAGACAATTGTGCTTTATTTATTCAGAAAACTTCAACTAAAAAGCAGCTCAGGGCATATTTTAGCCCTCTAAAAATATAATAGTATCACAACAGTTGCTTCAAATACATAGAATTTGCTGTGAGAATTAGGAGTGGTCCTTTTTTGCCTTTGTCTTTATTGTCACCAATCTAGAACTTTCTCTGAGTGATTCCTATTTTTGAGGCACAGGGAAGATGCAGATGATTAAGACATTGTTCTTTCTCTAAACAGAGCTTACATCTACAAAAGACAAACTATACTAACATGAAATGCTTATTAGGCATCACCCACAATATTCATGCAAAATATATAAACTTTAGATTCAGACAGACCTCTTTTGAGCTCTACCAATTTTTTTTTACTTTGGTCAGTTTACCTATTTTTCTGAGCCTGTTTCATTGGTAATCTGATACTACCTAACTAGCATGGTTGTTAGATGACTTGAATAAGATCCAGTAGGAAAGACGAAATACAAAAATACAAAGTATTATTTTAGGTACCAAATGGATAGACTAGACCAGAGGTTGGCAAACTTTTTCTAGAAAAGATCGGATTGTAAGTATTTTAGTCTTTGCAAGCTACGTGATCTCTATCCCAACTACTCAGCTTTGCTGTTGTTGCACAAAGGCAGCCTCAGACAATATGTAAATGAATGAGCATGGCTGAATCCCAGTAACTTTTTATTTATAAAAACCGGTGGGCAGGTCTGTAACTTACTGACTCCTGGAATAGACAGTAAAGACTCAAGAATGTTAAGAGGAGAGAATAACTGTCAAACAATGAGCAGAGCATCTTCAAAGAGAAGAGAGAATATTTTCTCATTTGTTTATTTTGGATTTTTTTTTTTTGAGATGGAGTTTCGCTCTTGTTACCCAGGCTGGAATGCAATGACATGATCTCGGCTCACCGCAACCTCTGCCTCCTGGGTTCAAGCAATTCTTCTGCCTCAGCCTCTCGAGTAGCTGGAACTACAGGCTGCACTACGATACCCAGCTAATTTTTGTATTTTTAATAGAGACAGGGTTTCACCATGTTGACCAGGATGATCTCGATCTCTTGACCTCGTGATCCACCCACCTTGGCCTCCCAAAGTGCTGGGATTATAGGCTTGAGCCACCGTGCCCGGCCGGATTTTGTTTTTTATCCAAATTAAACATGTTGACAGTATAGAGTCAACTCATTATGTATGATTTACTAAGAAAAAAACATGTTTCCCACATTCCCTTGTCTGAGAGCCAATCATTTTCAACTCTTTTAGCTGATTCTTCTAGTATTAACTTCCAAATCCCTAAATAATATAGATATACATTGCTCTTAATTGATTTTTAGTTTCAGGTACTAACTAGTATCTTTCTACTGTGAAAGAGATTCACCATATCCCCAGACACTCCCAACTCCCACCACAGAAACACTCTTCCTGTCACTCACTCAACCTCCCAGAATAGGTACATTGTAATATTTGTTAGATCAATACTTAGTATTTACATGGTTATTAGTATGTCTGTCATTCAATCTTGAATCATATAGTAAATTATGGTTACTTAACTATTTTGTATAACATTTTGTCTTCACTACATTTAATAATTTCCTTTTCTTATTTCTTTATTAGTATTCTTTGTATGTACTTATTACTAATTCATCCTCAACCTCTTTGGCAGTTGTCTAATTATCTTCACAAGACATTCACGTGCATCAGATACTGACAATTTTATCTCCCTGAAGAAGAATGACCTGAAGCAGTAATTCTCAAGTTTGTACCTTCATCATAACACTTGAAGGGCTCATTACAACAGATTCCTTGGCCCCAATCCCAAAGATTCGGGTGTTTTGAAATGATGCTTGAGAATTTGCTTTTTGTAACTAGTCCCCTAGTGATTCTGCTCTAACAGTTCATGCACAATACTTTGAGAAGGACTGAGAGGCCTGAGCCAAGAACTTCATCCCAGCAGTTTGGACTGGATGCTTTGTAAAAATCAAATGCAGCCACCGACCCTGAGACTACCATTCACTGTCATTTGGGGATTTCCATGCCTTCTTTCTGGTGTTGCTATTTACAAATTCAAAGCCATTCTGAATCCTGATTCCTTATATGTGATCTTTAGATAACAATACCTAGCATTCTCAAATCATCTTATAATGTTAGAGTATTTTACATTCTCTATGTGATCTTGTCTTAGGGAAAGAACAATGTCTCACTCTTTATGTATTTCCCATGTTTGGTACATAGAAGCAGTCTGAACAAAGTGCTTGGCTGATGGTTTTTCTCCACAGATTTTTATAAAAATATTTCTTTGTTTTTGGTAATCTGAGGAAGGGCTCTGTTAACAAGTAGCTCCATGAATAGAAAACAGATTTGCTTAAATTTTGCATCTTCCTATTGACTCATAAAGGCTACCTTATCCAAGTTCACCTATGTGTATTTTCCTTTTTAAAACTTCCTCCTGTGTGTACCTAATCGATTAGCATATATGTAGTTGATACATACCTGTTGATTGTTTTGATTGATATATATTCTTTCAGAACCCTGGCCTACACTTTCTACCCTACAGGAGACTTTTATATGGGGTTTGTTTTCTCCTAAGAGATAAGTTCCAAGTGTGTATAAAACTGGATATGAGAAATCCAATCTTTAACCTTGCTAACTGTATGCATTCTGCATGCCACAGTTTCTGGCCAGATACAGTTTCCCTCTCCACTACATAGACACTGAACCCTGTTCTAACTATATAGCCAAATAATCACAAGTTATTCAACTTTTCCTGTGCCAAAACACTGTCATCTGCAGGAAACTAGATGGCAAGATATTATACACAATTTGCATTTTAGGTCAAACAATAAAATTCATTTTTTTCCTATAATGCAATTAATGGCAAGATCCACTGGTACCACATGGATCCCTGTGAATCTTATAAAGGCATTCTATCTTTCAGCCATTCACCTCAATCTCAAAGCTTTGTGTTATATTCAAACTCATATCCATAATAAACACCAATAGTAGACTAATTGTATACAGTATCATCTTTAGGATTTTGTTCAGGAGACAAGTTACTATACTTGCTTTCCTCTTCATGTACAGCTTGTGGAGCATGTCCAACACACCTTGCATACGGAATGACAACATCTTATACAGGGTAGCAGCAAGGGAGTGGACCTGTACGCGGGAGATAACTAAGGCAAGTAAATGATAAACATGGTGATAGAACTGTCATTACTTTCCTCAAATGGAAGATAAATCTATAAGTGCAAATGTCATATGTTGAATAAGTGAACAATCATTCTGTCATCTATCACTGCCAATGCTTTCCAGCTTATCTGGATTTTATTACAGCTGAATCCATCTTATAAGTTATATAGCAGTTTCTTAAAGATGAAATTATGTGTTGCAACAGGCCAAATGTGTTTTCTGTAGGGCCATCTGTCTTAGTAGTTCTTGTTCACACACTAGCTATTTTTTCATATTTAAGGATATTTACTGCATATAAATACCCGAAAGTACAAATAACAGGCAGGAATATTTTAGACAAAGGCATGACATACATCAAAGTTTTAAATGAGACTCAAACAAGGGGGCAGAAACTCTCTGCTGGGTGTCAACAACAGATCTTTCCATCTCACTTACCCAGTGTTTAGCGGATGGTGATCAGGGTTTCCAGTTCTCTTAAACCAAGGTTTGGCATATGGAATGGAGATAAATCTGAATATGACTTTCTTTCCAGTGGGGCAAGATTCTTTGCTTTAGAATGTGAGAAATTCCAAACCTATTCAAATTTCATCCAAATAAGAACTGAAAACACAGAATGAGGGTATCAGAATTGGAAGAGATCTCAGAGTTCACTGCATATAAAACTACTTCTTTTAATGTTTGAAACTCTTTTAAAGCATTGAGACTTTTGATTTTCCCAGCCTTTAGTTAAATATTTCTCATGGTGGAAGGGCCTTTCTGAAACTCTGCTATAATGTTTATGCTATGTTTGACCCTTGACCATTCACATCATTCATATTTATTAAATGTTTGCAGAAGTTTTCAGACCAGAGTATGTCATTGATTATAAGCTGGTTACAGGCTGTGTTGAGTAAACTTACAGAGTAGGATAAGGCTGGGCGTGGTGGCACATGCCTGTAATCCTAGCACTTTGGGAGGCCGAGGTGGGTGGATCACCTGAGCTCAGGAGTTTGAGACCACTCAGGGCAAAATGGTGAAACCCCACTTCTACTAATATTAGAAAAAAAATTAACTGAATATGGTGGTGTGTGCCTGTAGTCCCAGCTACTTGGGAGGCTGAAACAGGAGAATTACTTGAGCACCAGAGGCGAAGGTTACAGTAACTGAGATCACACCACTGCACCCCAGCTTGGGTTACAGAGTGAGACTCCATCTCATACACACACACACACACACACACACACACACACACACACACACAGAGTGGGATAAAATATGTTTACAAGGTTACATTTTCATTGGATATTTGTGCTTAAAAAATGATATCCCCAACAAAATCAACAGAACTAAGTCATAGCACAGTGAATTGTACCTTTTATTAATGTTGGTTTCTTTTTTAAAAAATTAAAATGGGCCGGGCGCGGTGGCTCATGCCTGTAATACCAGCACTTTGGGAGGTGAAGGTGGGCGGATCACGAGGTCAAGAGATCGAGACCGTCCTCGCCACAATGAAACCCTGTCTCTACTAAAAATACAAAAATTAGCCGGGTGTGGTGGCACGTGCCTGTAGTCCCAACTACTTGGGAGACTGAGGTGGAAGAATTGCTTGAACCCAGGAGGCGGAGGTTGCAGGGAGCCGAGATTGCACCACTTCACTCCAGTCTGGCGATAGAGCAAGACTCCATCTCAAAAAAGAAAAAAAATTAAAATGTATTGAAATTATGGCAGGCAGGTACTAGAGCTATGTCATGAAGTCCACAGCCCTTCTCTCAAAGAATAGCATGAATGACATAAATAGAGAGTCCATAGTGTAACAATGTGTTGAATGAGAAAGCACAAGTTACCATATGGGCTCCTTACACAGTCTGTAGGAGAATTGGGGTTAGAGAAGACCTGTCAGAGGAACTGACAGCTGAAGAATTCATAGGCATTAGCCAGGTAAGAAAGGGGCTTACTCATAGGTATGACTAATTTATCATCATGGTATGGAATTATAAAGAATGATGCTGGATTTTTATTTCTCATCCTTCTTAATTTCTCTTGGACTAAATCATACTCTACTCAGTATGGCTCATTATGGTAAACGATATCTGGTTGGCTGACCAGCATACATCCTTCTGGTACCAGCACAAGTGTAGGAAATAGCCAACATTTCTTTGCTGGTATTTGTAGTGTGGCCTTCTGTCTCCTCCTATCACTATAGAAGTGGGATATGACTCAAGCTGGGCCAATCAGAACCACATGCCCCAACCCTAGTAAGTGTTCAGTGATGGGTGCATGACCCAATCTAGACTTGTGAGACTTGGTCTCAGGATTTTTCCTAGAACCACTGCAAGGAACATACTTTCTCTCTCTTGGGGTGCTAAGCTGGCTGGTTGGAAGCCTGGTGTGGGTGGTCATCTTTGCACCCCTTGGCAAATGCTTAACTGAGAAGGATGCTAATATGGAGGAAAGCAGATATTAGTAATGGTGAGAGGAAGAATACTGATTTCATGATCAGAGCATGAATCCCTCTGTGCCGTCTGAAGCAAGCTCAATGTTTGGGATTTTCACATTTATAAATCAATATATTCCTTGTTATGCTTGAGCCCATTTAAGTTGGGCTCCTGTCACAGGTAACCAAAATATCCTGCTCAATACATTTGGTTACTTTTGATGTGGTTTCTACTCAGTTAGGGCTCAAGAATGCGACAATAACTAGCTCATTTTTATTCCAGTAAATGAGGGAATACAGCTATCAGAGCAATGAAGCACTTCTCAAAAAATGGTCTGTGGTCAACTGGGCTGGATAGAACAGTGGAAAGAGCATGTGCTTCAGAGTATGCTCAGGAGAATTGGAATCTTGGCTTATTGCTTATTTTAGTGTGAATTTGGGCAGGTCATTTAGTATTTGCAGGTTTGGAAAAAACATGGCTCTATGCATCACATGTATAACCTGAGTTTCCTGTGGATAATATATGAATATAAGATTATATTAATAGTGTATCAGCAGCACTGCCCCCTTGGATTCAGTCATTCGTCAAGAAGTTTTAGTACTGAGAAAACAGCCCTCAAGTACTGCTAGATGTGCCCCCAGGTTGTAGTACACCAGCTTACAAATAAGTCCCCTTGTGGATACTGAGACACTCCAAAAGGACCAAAGAGAAGAAGTCGTGGAATAAACAAGAAATAGCTATCATTTTTGTTGCTCTCTCTTGGAGGAAAGCTCAAACAGAACAGCTTAGACTGAAACATTTTACAGAAATTTTAGTGCAACAGATAATTTAATCTTTATTATACCTCTCTCTTCTAAACCAGAATAATTAGCTGGGCTTTACTGGGTACTTATTGTGTGTCAAGCACTGTGAATTAGTTCTTTATATCAATCAATTTGTTTAATCTTAATGACAATATACATGATATTGTTATATATTATTAACCATATTTCATAGATGAAGTATCAGAAAGGGTAAGTAATGTATCCAAGTTTACACAGCTAATAATCTAATAAGTGGGAAAACTGGAATATGAATCCAGGCACCTGACCCCCACGGTTGTGCTCTATTTGATATCCCCTTCCTAAGATGGTGTGAGTTCATGGGATTTGGTTTGGCTGGATTTTGTAGCAAGATACTGTGGATGTTAGCATTCACCATTGCCTTCAGTGACTGAGGCTTTGTTTCTGGGCTGAGATAGTTGGGTCTGCCTCCTTTAGGACGTGTTTTCTTTGAAGACATTCACAAAGAGATTAATGGGAAGGGAAGGTGCTGTGATCAGTCTTATCTACTCATTACACATGATCTGGGATATCTAAATCTCATCTCAGGGCCTATCTGGGGCCCTTGCTAAGCAATTTACAGCTAGTGGGTGGAGAAGAAACATTTATGAGTGTCTGCAATGTTCCCAGCTGAGCCTCTTCTCAAACCTGTGAATTAAAGAAGAGCAAAGGAAATATATTCTTATTAATTGGGTTTATAGAAGTGTCACCCATTCATTGTGAGGTCAATAATTATGGGTCTCCAACACTGTTTTCCTAAGGTGAACATAGGCCAAACATTTCTGATGTATTACTAAAGCTCAGATGAATCCACTGACCCTTGTTTTAATGTATATAGGTATGTATTATGTACAGATATTTTCTAGTGCATAGAAACACTGCTGAGTGGTGATGGAGGGTTTACTTCCTCCTTCGGCATGCTATTTTACATCTATTTAAATTATATTACCCTAAAAAATATTGCCTTATTAGTAAAGTCATCTCTAACTCTTCTCTCTCACCTTAGAACTACTATAGCTCTTATAGCCTAGGCCAGAGTTTCTTAACCTCAACAGTTTCAGCCCTGACACCATCTGGGCTGGAACTCTTTATTGTAGGGGTTGTTCTGTGTCTTGTAAGATGTTTAGTTATATCTCTGTCTTCCACATACTAATGTCAATAGTACACATGCCCTCAGTTATGATAACTAAACATGTCCTCAGACATTAATAAATCTTCTGGGACAGTAAAATGTCCTCACTTGGGGCCACTGGCTTATGTCAAACAATTTAGTTTTAAACACACATTCATATAATTTTCTAATTGGCATAATTATTCAGATTTCCTCAACAAGATGGCATATCTCTGAGGCAGAAGCTATGTTTTGTTGTATACCTTCTGTTCTCCCAAATGTGAAGGCAAAAGGAAAAAAGAAAAGGCAACTAATATTTGCTGTGTGCCAACCTTGTGACTGAATATTTGTAAGTGCTCTGCATGTGTCATTTCACCAATTCATTCTATAAATATTTATTGAGTGTCTACTACTATATGGCACTCAAGAAACAGTGTTTCAATCCGGGCTTTCCTGATGAGTGTGGCCTTGCGTAACTCAATCTCAGTGACTCGGTTTCCTCACCTATGAAATAGGGTAATAACATCATCTACCCCATGGGACTATGAGTTTTATGGGTTGAAACGTATGGGCTTATGTTCTAATGCAGTCTCACACAATCTTCATGAAATCTATATGCTAATGTCATAGCCCCATATCACAGCTGGAGAAAGTGCAGCTCAGTGAGGTCCCAAGGCCAGGGTTTGAATCCAACACTTTCTGGCAACAGAGCCATGCTGAGTACTTAGTAGGTTCTCAATGCCCTTGATGATGACTAGACTGCTTATTTTCCCTTTTCATTTATTTTTTTCCAGTTGCTTTTATCTCTCTTTCCTATAGACTCTAGGTATCTTTCTTTTAAGTTTTATGAGTAGGTATAGTTTCACCAAAGCACATTACAATGAATACTTGGGGATAATTATTTTGCTGTGACCACCTTGCTATCTCTGCTGATGAATTAATTCTGGTCTTCAGATATATGAAATTTCACTGCAAATGAAATGTCCACAGTGATTCATCTTTGGAGCAAATGGGTAATGTGTACTTTGGGATTTAAAAATAGAGATGAGTCAAGAAAATCATATGTTTCCTATTTTTAAAAAAACATTTTTCAAAGATTTGGGTGCCTCTCCACCCCTTACCATCATATTAAACATGATGACCTTAATTGGGGTACATATCCACACAGAATCTAAAATAGCTCATTCCTTTCCAATTATAGAATTTAGAAATGCTGTTTATCAAAATAATAATTTCAGCTATTTCTAGTCAAATTTCATGTTGACTCATGGACTCTCTAGTGTCAATATTCATTATCCTGGGCCTATCACCACATGGAATGTGGTGAATGAGTGACTGACCCTATAACATTCTTTTTTGCTCTTTCTCTCTCTGGATGTGGTAATTGAGGCATTGGGGTCATGAACACTGGCTACCTTCTTGCTAAATGACTCTTCTGTTATGATTTTCCTGGAACTCTGCCCATGTGAATTTATGTGCGCCACTTCATAGTGGGTGTGGAGGAGGAGCAGCAGCCAGCATGGTTAGTCTTCAATCTGAAAACTTGCAATGAAAACCCTACGTTTTGTACCTCTTAAGTCAGTTACGTGCATCAGCAGGAAAATTAGCCTGTTGGCTGGTATAAGTTCTATGTCTTCAGCTCACCTAGATGACAATGAGATGTTAATTTTCAAGTTAACCAGAAACAGTTTTCTCTACTTTAATGAAATGTTATCAAAATGTATCCTGAAAAAACATGCTGTGCAAAAACAGTTTGCTTGTTTGGGGGGAAGGTGGAAGAGAGGAAGTTCCCAGAAAATTCTTTAAGTTAAAAAATTTGCTTTGTATTTGCAATTGAATTTTTATTTGAAAAGAAAAATCACTTCATTTTCAGTGACTTTACAGAGCTATCTTTGTAAACAAAAATGATATCCAAAAAAAGAAAATAAGGAAGAAAAGTGAGACGAAATAAAGGTTAAAAAATGAATGATTGAATGAACGACAGCAGTCAAACCAAACTTTGTAACTGTATTTCCAGGTGCCATCTATCTCCTCCTATTGCAACTGGTCTTCACTCCCACAGAGGACTTTGAAATGTTCAATTGGGTCTATGTATGTCCCTGTCTGCCTCTTTCCTCACGCTGAAAGACCTACCAGGTTTTAGAAATCTACCTCACTTTCAAGTCACATTTCGAATTCAAGGATCCAAATAAAGGCTCCCAGATCCACTCTCCCTTATATCTCAGGATCAGTACTTGGCATATTAAAGCAGGTATGTCAGTAACACTTCAATATGGCGGCTACCACACCACGCTGCAGTTCAGTGATTATGCGTTTACTCTCGTCCCATGATATAAATCCTTTAAGGTGGGTCATGTACTGCCAAAACTGTTTGGAGAATGGACAGGCAGTATTGTCTCTGTTCTGTCTCACATGGAGAAACCATAATCTTGTCTCTGTCTTTGCCCTGCCAAGTCTTGGTATGTATCTGGCACATTTAATATGTTTCCTATCTGGTAACAACATGAATGTGCCTGGATTCCCTACTTTACACACACACACACACACACACACACACACACACACTCACAATTTGTTAAATAGGCCAAGAAAACACCACAGCTCCAATTGTGAGCAGTCAGTTCTGTGAGAAAACACCAATTTTTTAAAGGCACAGAAATTTTAGAAGGTTGATTTAGAGACAATATGACCTTGGTCTGCTTCAGAAGAAATGACTGTTAGAAAGAGGAGCTAGAGATTGACAGTGAGCAAGACACTCAGAGCAGAGGATGCTTCCACCACCTGAAATGTATCCTGCACTGACCTTGATTTTGCTCTAGACCTTTCTATTACTGTGCCCTTCTCAGCTGATCTGACTTTGCCCTGCAGATCCAGCTAAAATTCAGTTTCCCCCAACATGTTCTCTGAATAGTTATTGTGTTTCCTTCTCTGAATCACCACCACATTTTGGACTTCTTTTATGGTAACTATGATGCTTTTTTCTGGGTTTTTATGCACTTGACCCCTTAGTATTGAGTTGAAGGATTGTGTTTTTGTTGCCTTTCATGGAATCACATTGCATCACACAATGATAAGAATACTTATGGCTTCTTAATACATGTTTATGACGTGAGTCGTAGAAGGGACTTGATATTTTATTTTAAATGTGAAGGGTAAGGATGTATGTTAAGAACATAAATATTGACATTCTGTTTTGGGTTCAAGTACCAGCTCTGTGAATAAGGTTGGGAGGACTGGGGCCAGTCTTTCTCAAAGACTTTCTCAATGATATATTATTGTTTTCAGTCTTTCTCACTAAGGAAGACTGTGACCTCCCTAGAATTACTATGTGAATCATTTGAGTTAATGTAGGCATTACAATTTGTGAACTGTACATTGTAAAGAGATTTAATACTCGACTGAATACTCAGAAGGCCTCCCTGCACTGCATTTATCTCCTTTCTCATTAATGCTAACAGGAATATTTTCTTTGATATACAAATTTAATACAGGTCTACCAACAAGCAAATGATGGGTTAGTGAATAGATTGGTCACTGAGACACATGCATGCGAGTTCAGGTTAGAGCTATGGTACATGTAGTGACTCTGCTAAAGATACATCAGTCCCCATATATCTATATGTAGGCATAGACCTTGCAATGTTGAACTTTTAATTTGCTCCCCTTTACACAAGTGAAATAACCAGTCCTACAATTCCATACATCTACCAGGTCTTTAATATGGTCTTGAATCAATCAATCAACTGAAGGAATAATCCCATTTTGTGATTACTGAATTGTTGGGGGTGTTTAATGGCTTGGAATAGACTAGGTATAACTTCTCTACATTTCAAAAGTGTTTTTGAGAATCAAAAGAAAGGATAGAGTAAGTACTAAAAATAATTGGTGAATGATTGAAGCTTCAATTAGCCACAGCATCAGAGACACTCTCTTCATTACTGGACAGAATATTCTTTAAAATCCCTTTTCAAGAGTGAAATCAGTAATGTCTAAGTAGAAACAGAAGGGGAGAGAATTCAGAACTAAACATCCTCATTGAATCCACATACCTAGGCTATTTCAGTGTACATTAAGTCTTATTGGTACCATTATATTTCATAATGTTTGCAGCAGCAGTGGGTTTTTTAAAAAATCTAGTTTTAAAAATAGTAATCCAAATACAAAGGGCAGAGAAAAACTCCCTATTGCATCAGTATGAATATTTTTATAGTTTTTTTTTTTCTTTTGGCATCCTGATCTCTTTGAAACGTTTCTCCTCTCTACTTATAGGGAAAATACACCTACTAACAGCCTGGAGGAATTATGAAATGTGCTTTGCACAACTCTTTGTGGCCTCAGGTAACAATGTAAATGAACCTTATTAGACAATTTTTTTTTTTTTTTACTGTACATGGGAGAAAATTATTTTTAAATGAGATTTTTTTTCTTTTGGATTCAATAAAACTTTTTAGCTCGCCTTGAATGAAGAAGAACCACATGAGAAGGAATTAGGACATGTTACAATTCAGCTGCTTGAGTCAGATGTAAAAAAAAAATTGGCATTTCTGAGGTGGAAAAAGCTAGGTCTTGCTTCGTAGAAATCACAAAAATAACTGCTGAAAATCCACAAACTTTCCAAGAGAAACTTCTTTAAAAGTTATGTGTAACTAAAAATAGGGGGATTATAATGGAAGTCAGTGTGCATGTGTATAAAGTCCCAGAGCAGCGTAGGAGGCGTGGGCTGGAAACTCAAGGTTTGTGATATTAAATCTGTCCACAGATTTAAATCTGTTGGCTGGAGGAGCATTTAACTCAGAGAGGTCACCTGCATTCTTTACTTGTAAAATGGAAATCTCAAAAAAAGTCTCAATGAAATGAACTTTCGGTTTATCATCTGGCTTCCAAGAAAAACCCACTAGCTACACAAAGGAAAGATGACAATTGTCTTGAAGGGTTTTAGAAAGCTTGGCTCATGACTGTGGTGGCTTTGAATAATGTGATGCAATCCTAAAGTTGTGGAGACCTCATCCTTGGGAGCATTTGTTTCTAGACCCGAGATATTAACTGTGGTCAGACCTTGAGAAAACCCCTAACTCAACATGACTGGGGGAGTCTTCTAAAGGGAATAGCGATATTCACTCCACCACAACAAAGAATGTGTGAATGAACAAACACTGTTCTAAAATACAATGGCACCAGAGGCTGGGAGCAGGGGTTGGAGTGTGGCGGAGGAGGAGCTGGGAGTAACTGCTTAGTGGGTATGAGGTGTCTTTTGGGGATGATTAAAAACCTTTTGGAACTAAATAATTCACTTATTAAATGTGAATGTATTTAATAAATGCCACTGAATTGTTTACTTTAAAATGGTTGATTTTATGTTATATAAATTTCACTTCCATAAAAGAAAATACATCTGTGATTCAACTTGGAGCTTACTCAATGCAATTTAATTGCATCACTGCTGGCAGATATGTGTAAGGGTCTTCTAATTATTTTGGATGGAATGGCTACAATTTACAATTCTATTTCCTTTCAAAAGAAAAAGAAGGCATTAACAGCCTCCATTGGAAAAGACACATGTCTAAAACAGACACAGATACACATTTACAAGATGAGGTGATTTTTTTTTAAACCGGAGTTGTGTTTTGTTTTTGTTTTTACAAACAACATAATAATTGTTTTCTGATTTTAATTTGCAGAAATGGAACTTAGCAGACAGAGGGAACAAATGAATAGGCGAATTATAGGTTGAAATTTAACCTTTGGTGTTTTGATGACACACAGCCCTTCTGAGACATCTTGACTCATCAACATTTCAAAAAGCACTCAGTTGTAAGGAATGGGGACTCAGGAAGAATTTAGTACGATTGCATCCAAATTGATAGAAGAGAGCTTCATCAGCTTGCCCTGCATGCCAGGACATAGTCACTGCATTCTATACTGCCCTTTTCTTTTTCATTCTCCAGTTTTTCTTCTTTTTCAAGTGTACCCTCAATCCATTAAGTAAAATCACTAATCTCCCTTTTGAACCTCTTCCTTGTTTCTTCTTCCATTGTCCTTGCATGCTTCGGTGAAAACATTCCGGATGTGAGATGTCGTACCACGTCAGGACCAGTCAAGGAACCAATTTCTGCAAATACATCAGTTGTTTCTAATCTAATGATGAGGCTCACACCCAGCATCCTCCCATTTTCTATGTCTCTCTCCAGGTGGAGCTCCAGACTCTCAGGTGCCAGATGATTAAGCCTTGCTTCTAGCAGGGGTTGGAAGCAGCTGCTCCCATATCAAACCTCTTTTACTCTCAGCCAGTTGCAGCAGAGTCTACACCCAGCTGTGATTCTCGGTGCCCACTGGCAGCTCTCATCTCTACCGACAACCTTTCATCTCTATTCTCTATAAACTTCTCTTAATATCTGCTTGTTAAACCTGACAGAATGGCATTAGAACAAAGCTAACCTGGCTGCTGCAATGCTGGCAGCATCATCTGTCAGGCCTTTTTGTTTCTCCCTTTGATAAAGTTTTGCCTGGCTATTATTGTCGAGGCCTTGTTGGATGGTTCTGAGGTCTCAGAGCAGAAAGGCATCCATCTGTTGCAGAAAGCTCAAAGAGTGATGTGGTCCTGGGGCGTATCCTGAGTTGAGTCATGTATTTCTCCCCCCAAATTATTCCCAGTGACTATCAAATCAAACCTTCCCATCTCAGCTTATATAAGTACTTGAAAACCTTTTGAAATAAAACTCTTAAACTTGGCTGTTCTACTTAAAAACTCCAGAAGCAAGATTTTAGGAAGTTGCAGTAAATGGTCACAAGGATGAATTGTTTTTTACGGCGGTGGGGGGGGTGGTCTCAGAAAAAAATTAGCATGAAGTGAAGATGAGATGTTAGAAGGTCTACTAATATAGATCTCTTCTTATATAAAGAAGAGAATGACTTTCTTTGTGGTATAGCTTGAAGTTTCCCTCCCTCCCTGAAGCCCAGCTAGCATATGAATTGACATGATCAGAGATCAGAGTGTTGTCTGGGCAGACAGAAGGGCAAGCTTTGCAAATCCGTATTGCTATCAAGAGCCCATCCTGTCTTCCGACAGGTTAAGAGCCCTTTCTAAGAACAGGGCATCACAACTGTGGCTAACTCCAGTTCTAAGGCATTTTCTTCAGGAATAGACACTGGCTTTCCACCTGCCTACAGACCTGGGGAAGGTTGGATAAGAGCCATGGAAACAGCTCTCTAAAACTTATAGCATAACCTTTGCCAAGAGAGTAGGTACATAACACATACCACTTGTCATTTGATTTGGAAGTCCAGGCAACAAGCTAAGGTAGAGGAGGAGGCAAGACAAAATGTCCCTCCTGGGAAAAGGGCATGAATAATCTACATTTTCCAGACTAACCTTTAAAGGTTTTGGAGGCTGGATGCTGTGGCTCACACCTGTCTCAGCACTTTGGGAGGCCGAGGGAGGCAGACTGCTTGAGTCCAGGAGTTCAAGACCAGGGTGGACAACATGATGAAACCCTGTCTCTACAAAAAATTTCTCAAAGAAATTAGTCAGGCACGGTGGCTCAGGCCTGTAGTTCCAGCTACTCGGGAGGTGGAGGTGGGAAGGTCACCTGAACCCAGGAGGTTGAGGCTGAAGTAAGCGGTGATGGCACAACTGTGCTCCAGCCTGGGTGACAGAGTAAGATCCTATAAGAAAAAAAAAATGAAAATAAAAAACAAAAACACCTCTGGCGCAATCTCTTTCCCACCTCCCATTCCCACTGCTGGCTGAGAAAGGATTCCATAGTAGTAGCTATAGAATCTTTATTTACACAGTCCTCTTACCTTTCTTTATAACTGAATTTTCCATAGCTACTTGTTTTAACCAAGGTAAAGGCAGGTTCTAGAATTGAAATGTTCTTCGTGATCATCCCTGCCTTCCCCTATAAAACCTAACTAGTCAGGACCACAGTGAATTCTCCATGAATATCATTGCTATCTCTTACCTCGCAGAGGCATCACCTGGAGCTGAAAACTCAGTGTTGCTTTTAACTCCTTAAGTACATCTTAATATGTGGAGCACAGTTGTAAGAAAGAAAAAGACATTCTCTCAAGAACTGTAGGTCATTGTGTTGGGAACAATGCTACAGCATAATATTATTTAAACACAGTTAATGTTGGTTTCACATTCAAGAATAAACAGATGATATGCCTGGTTCTTTGCTCCCCCACACCCATCCTCCTCACAAGCTATGCCAAGGAGAAACTTCCCATCTCTAGACTTTTCTCCTTATAAGGTGCGGTTTTTGGCATGAAGAAGTCTGCTTGAACATGGAAGACTCCAAGTACTAAATTATGTCTCCTGCTCCCTGCTGCCTTACAGAAACTGTGCCCAGGTCCAAAAGGAGAACTGGGTAGGTGTGTCCTAATAGGAGACAGTGTTCCTCCTCTAATTGCCATAAAAGCTTTTGAAGCCATTGTCTGGTGGATCTAAGGAGATTGATCCTGAAGGTGTGAGCTCAGAGCTGCAAGTCAGGAGCTCAGAGTTGTAATTTTTGGATTGGCAATGATTCATTGTAAGGCCTGAGGCAAACCCAGTCATCTTCTTTATGCCCCAATTTATTCATCTGCAAAAGTTAGAGAAATTAACACACAGTTTCCTGATGAGAATGTTATATGGTTAGGCATTAACAATCATGGCATACAAGTTCGTCGGAAAACAGCCCCAGAGATTTTATCGCTGGAAGCATTTATGTCTTTTTAGTAGGCTTTGTTATTCTTGTTTCCGGGTCTGGACTTTCCTCTTTGGAGGTCTTTAAGTCTCCAGTAAGGAAATTCAAGTTCCCTTGAAGTTTTGTTCTAATTTTGGAAAGCACAGATGATTTTTTAGGACAGCATGACATGCTGGTTTTGCTAGAGAGGTCTTCTCACCTACCGCTAAGACCCCCTGCTACTCTTTAGGACCAGATGCCATGCAGGATGGGAGTGAACTTCTGTGGTGGGACCACATTGTCTCTGAATCCATCTGTGTAAAAGCTTCCTGTGGTCTTGAGTCTTGGCAGAGTTTATCAACCAAGAAGCAGTATAAGACATCCGCCTCTGTTGATGCTCTTCTTCCACGTCTGATTAAACAACCCTTTTGGGGATTAAAAAAAAAGTTAAAATGAAAAGTTATGTGTCAATAAATGGAAATTGAATGAATGTGTTAGTATTAATTTGTTACATTCTACATGTGCTCCTCTGAAGAAGTGGTGTTTATATTCGGGCCCAGCTGCAGGCTTCCAGTATGTTAAAGTATGAAGGGACCCAAGAGAAACTGATCCAGCAGCTCCCACATGGCTTCTATCCCAGTCAGATTCTCCTGATTTGCTTACTTCTCGTTGGAACGCAGTGCAGTTCCTAAGTGCTCCAGTCTCTGTGTGGACTGGCCTCTGCTCTCTGTCTTCCATATTTTAGCTCTCTTGAGTCCTGAAGCACATTTCTGTCTCATCTACTTAGCTCTGCTGTTAAATCTCTGCCGCCATGCCTGTCTCTTCAGCTCACTAGATTTTACACTTGTTAGCCGGTGGCTGTGAAAGGAAATGACAGCAGAATTTCTCATGGGCTTGGCTCCCATCCAGCATGGAAAACGTACTGATTTGATGTCTCCCAGAGCCGTCTTTAACTCAGGTGTCCCCATTTCATTGGGCCTAGCAGATTTCCTACATCTGTGGTGTATGACATTGTAAAGAGTTCAATCTGGAAACTCATTTTCCCCTCCTGTGTCCGTATTCCATGTTTAAGCCAAGGAGCCTCCCCATAGGTCTCAGGCTGAAAAAGTGCAGATTGTATTAGTGCTGCTTTAGCAGTGCCCTGCGGAATAAGACACCTCCTGTTCAGTGTTCCCTCTACTGCTTTTAAGGTGTGAACAGATGACAAGGATCTGTGAGCTGACAACCATACTGTGTGAGCACCAGCGTTGGTGAGTGGAGCTTTGATAGTGGCTTGGGACTGGAAGAAAATGATGGAATACAGGCATTCCATTGTTATTCATTCATTTACTTGGTGTTTCATTCACCCAGCAACAGTTACAGAACTCCTGTTGTGCTGTGTGCAGGCTGGTCATTGAGATATGATAGGATAGCATTTATTGAGCACCTACTGAAGAGTAGGTCCAGTGCTAACTTTGAACCTCCCACAATCATAAGAGAGTGTGCTGTGAATATTTCCACTTTAAAAAGAGGAAATTGATCCTTAGGGATGTTAATGTCGCATAGTCAGCAAGTGACGGAGCTAGGATTTCAATGCAGACAGTCTCACTCAGAGTCCTATGTTCTTAACAGCTTTGCTATATTGCCTGAATACAAGATTTTTGGCTAGACATTATAGCAGATATCAAATAACTATGGCACAGTTTCTAAGAGTTAATGATAATAGAGGAAGCAAACAATGGTTGCCACTTACAGCAGTATAATCTTGGACACGTTACTTAATTTCTCTGTGCCTCGACTTCTTTATTCTTAAAATGGGATCATAATAGTTTCTATTTCTTCCGTTTTTTTTTTTTTGAGGATTAAATGTTAAATGAAGGTTAAACGTTAAATGCAGATTATGTGTTGTAACATAAAATGGGGCAGTGCTTTGATGATCTGAGAATTGTTAGCTATTATTGTTTTACTATTATTCACCATTAATAAGTAACAATATTCTTTGTGAAACAACTAGATACTATTTTAATCCCTTAGGGATCTGTAGTGAATGGGATATATAGTCTGGGCCCCCTTTTATACTTTCATTTGAGTAAAGGTAGCCTGAAAAATAATCCTAACAGTAAGGAAATGAGAGCCCTGTCGGCAATAGTTTCTGCTTGAGACAGAGAACAAAATTTTGAGATAGTCAATAACTCTTCCTTAAGTCCCCCAAGAACAAAAGAGCATCATGGAGTTTGGCCCAAAGGGGAGAGAGCAAAGAAACTGCTATAGTTGACTTAGGGGAAGTTTTTTGGGAGCAGCTAAGAAGGAAGAAAAACAGAGAAGAGCAGCAGGCAGCTCTGGGATTCCCCATGTGATTTCATGGTCTTTTGCTGGGAACACAGGCCACTTACATCTTTCCCATTTCTCTAGTGACCCCAAAGGTGTCCTGAAACCTCATTGATGGGTTTCCTTGTTCTTGGCTGGAAATAAACGCCAGGTGGAAGGGCAGAGGGGCTCTTGAGACGCTGCTGATTTTAGGAAGGGCGGCCCCAGCTCTCCATTTTGCATTGTGAATCATTTCTACTGACTAAAGGGGCAGAAATCAATTTTTTTTTTCTGTACCTTCAACACGAAAAGTATGTATGTGAACAAGGCAGATACACTACAGTCTGTTAGGAGGAAATGGGAACCTGCAGATTTATTTGCTCTGTTCTAAGCACATGCTATGTGCAGGAATACAAATGCGAGGAAGAACAGTTTTCATTCTTAGGAAACTCAAATCCTTTCCTTCCCACTTTCTTTGTCCCAGTGATGGACTTGCTCCTTCTCTTCGGCCTTGCATAATACCATGGACACTAGTTGGTCTTTCCCCCTACAAATGCAATTATTTGAAGAATGAGTCTTAGGTAGCTGCTTTGATTCTGAAAGTAGGAATGTTTTGGGGCAGAAAATAGAAGTAGAATTTGAAAACTCTTTGTTGAAGATCTTAAAACTTACTTTCTTTGTTTTGCTGGTGACAAGAATCCTGGAGTATGATCAAATTGCCTAGAAACTATGAAATGGCTACTGATTCTTCTTACATCCTCACAGTGACATGTCCCTTTAATTGTTGCAAAGAGAAGTTAGAGACTCAGGGCCCCCCTAGCCTGAGGCAGCACCACCGCCACCACGAGCAAGTCCTGCCTCTTCCCCTTAAATTCTTGTTCACCCTGAAAATACAATTCCTTGTCAGATTGCAAAATAATCGAATGGAGTACGCTTTTTCAGAAAAGAACACCCTTTCCACCTCCCACAGCTTGCTTTGTTTGGAACTGTTCATTCCTGGCGGTGATATTCTTAAACCAGGGAAGAATGAGGAAATTTCACTGTCTTGGTGAAATTACCTCATTTAGGAATAATTGGTATTCACAGAAGAGATGCACATTTTCAACCACCTAGTAATGAACAAATTAACAAGACACCTACTGAGTTGTGTTAACAAAATTACCAAATGTAAAAAGAACTAATTACTAGCCACTTCATCCAGACAAACTCAAAACTGCATTCATAATGGGCTTTGTGGCTGACTTGATGTAGACTGTGGGGGAAATGATTGAACAGGTGCCTGGTGATCAAAGACTCTGTCCTTGGTGATTGCTTTGCAATTGCTGCCTGAGTCTCAAGAAGGCTGAGATTGCTTCTAGAAGTTCTTCCTCACTGGTGAAGAAGGACCTCGCTGGTCCTTCTTCCTCTGCAACATTCTCATTCTTTTTTCAGAGATAACCGATTATTACCTCTGAAAATGTTGCAACCAAATCATATGGAAATGAATTCTAGAAATGATAATCTTTTAGGCCGGGCCCGGTGCTTACACCTGTAATCCCAGCACTTTGGGAGGCCAAGGTGGGTAGACTGTTTGAGCCCAGGAGTTCGAGATTAGCCTGGGCAATATGAAGAAACCCTGTCTCTACAAAAATACAAAAGAACTAGCCCGGTGTGGTGGTACACATGTGGTCCCAGCTACTCAGAAGGCTGAGATTAGAAGATCACTTGACCCCCGGGAGGCAGAAGTTGCAGTGAGCTGAGATCATGCCACTGTAGTCCAGACTGGGCAGCAGAGCAAAGAAATCTTTTGTGGAAAGAGGCAGCAAACTGCCTCCGTGATTGTGGGGTCAGCTAGCCAAATTCACAGTGGACCCTGGCCTCATGCCTGAAAGGATTTAGTCTCAAGGAAGATTTCTTAAAGAAAGAAAAGTAGGGATATCATGTAAAAACGGAAATGTTGGTGTTTACTCACATCAAATACTGCTCCTTTGACATGATGTTTAAAACACACTGGTGGCAGCTTTTTAGACTAGACAATTGTTTGGCCCCACCTTCATGAATTAAATCTAATTGCGTGTGACAAAGATATTTTTCTTTGAATTTATCATAGCCCTCGAGAGAAATTTGAGATAATTTTTGAACTATTTATTTTACATTACATATTTCAGTAATTCAACTGGGAGGTAAAGGAAAAAAGTAAATTATTATAGACCTTAACATGAATTAGAAGAAGAGAGGAGGCCTTTACTCACTTCATTCATCTAATCTTCAGTTCAACAAGCATTACTAATTAGCTAATAAAGTAATCAATAAAGTTCTAGATGCTGGAGATAAAACAAGAAACAAGACAAGTAAAATTCCTACATTCACACAGCATCAATGCTGAATGGAGCAAGACGGAAAAACAAGGAAAAGAATTAAAAAGATGATTTCAGAGAATGATAAATGGCATGAAGTTAAGGAAACAGGATGTGATGGAGCAATGGGGTGGGGGTCAGGGAAGGGGTGGAGCTATGTTCTTCCAGTTTATCCAGTTTTCACTAGTCTGGATTTTATACAGGAACCACTTTGAAGAGCCAGTTTCCAAAGTCCTTACCAATCCTCGATTCTTTGATTAGATTGTCTGTGCTTTGGCTTATTTTCATTGCTCAGCTGTATGTGCTAAGGTGCTAATAGTTCTCACTCATCTATGCACTTTGTAATAAATCTCCCCCACCAGCATCTGCCTCTAGGAAACCACTGGGCTATCTGAGGAGAGGGCATCCCTGTTTTGCTAAATGGCAACATACTGAGTGGACCTCAGCATTAAGGTAGAATTACTTGAGCAGTCAGCTCCAAGTGAGTACAGGCGGAAGCAGAGTCTGGCGTTCCAAGAAGGAATCTCTCATTAGAGTTTTCACACACACTCAGAGTAGGAGTGTGGTAGGAATGAGAGCTGGGACCAAGACCTATGCATTGAGAGTCATCAGGGCTTAATGAATGTTTGTTAGATGTATTACAAAATGAATGAATTATTCAAAGAATAAATTAAATACATCTATACTCTTGGAAATTGTCTCAAATTAGAAGGTCAAGTCAAGATGTGCCAGCAGAAAAGCCAACAACTAAAACAACACACACACACAGCTCATACTACTAATTTTTCCAAAGTATGGTTATAAAAGAACACTAAGGGCCTTCCCTGAGTTGGCGCACAAGCAAGGGTTTTGTGTCAACATTTTTCTTTAGATGTCACCTTTGAGACTTAACTCCAAGTGCTTTCTATTGTGCTTTAAGACTATGTATGGTGTCTCATCTTTTACAGCTGGGGCCATTCCAAAGGATAGCAAATATAGGAATGTTAGATATTCTTTTTGGTAAAGCAAAGAGACGAAAATAGGAGAAAGTGGCATTATTAAAATTAGAGAAACATTTAGCAAATTGGTGACTATTGTGAGGTACGGGAAAGAGCAACAGATCAGGATGGAAAGTGCTGGCTGGTGACTTTGGACAAGTTTCAGTCTCCTCAAAGTGCAACTTGCAAATTTTAGAAGTTGCTTTGTGTTAATCAAAATCAAGTCTGTTTAGAGTCTCAGGGAAAGGAAAAAGGATGATTCCATGATGAAATGCATGGCATCTTTATGCCTCTTCATCAGAGGTGCATGATGCACTTTAAAGGCTCTGAAAGTCTTGTAATAGAAGCACCTGCTTTACTTTGTTTAAAATTTCCAAAGCATTTTCTTTTTGATAACTGATGTATTAGGGAACCATTTTTCCTAAGAAACATGATCTCAGGGTAGTCTTCAATATTCTATAACTGATATTAGTATGCATGCATGTACTGCAAATCCACATCTCCTTTCTTCTAAGCATTTCTCCCCCATTCTCCTGCTTTACAGAAACACTGTGTTTGAAGTTCATTCTAAGTTCAATTCACTTCTTTTACAAAGTCCTTGTTGGAAGAGAAATCTACCCCATTAAAACTCTTAGCAGGAGTCACAGCTTCCTAAATGTTCCAAAACTCAGCCCTTCCCAACTAAAAATCAGGGTTTTAGGTAAAAACCACAGGCAAGGCATAGGAACTCTTTCTGTCTGTAGGTCTTTTTGCTAATTTTCTGGTAATGGGGCTACCCTATCTCTTATTATTCATATATATGAATATATATGGAGATGTGGATTTGCAGTACATGCATGAATACTAATATCAGTTATAGTATATTGAAGACTACCCTGAGATCATGTTTCTTAGGAAAAATGGTTCCCTAATACATCAGTTATCAAAAAGAAATATATATATATATATATATATATATATATATATATATATATGACACACAACTAAAAGTATGTGTAAATAGGTGCCATTTGCTAATGTGCAGAACTCAGCCAAGGATAGTACAGCTTTTTGAGGCTTCTCCTGTATTGTAGCCCATTTGGGCTGCTATTACAAAATGCCATAGCTCAGTAGCTCATAAACAACGGAAATTTCTTTTTCACAATTCTGGAGGCTGGGAGTCTAAGATCAAGAGGCCAGAAGCAGATCTAGTGTCTGGTGAGGGCCCATTTTCTGGTTTCTTGCTGTGCCTGCCTACGGTAGAGGGGGAGGGCAGTTCTGTGATGCCTCTTTCTAAAGGTACGAATCCCATTCATAAGGGCTGCACCTTCATGACCTCATGCACCCCCTAAAGCCACCCCACCTTCTAATACCATTGCACTGATGATGAGGTTTCAACATAGGAATTTGGAGTAGGGGGACAGCAGAATTCAGCTCACAGCATTCTGAAATCTGTTGGTTTTGTGATATGTACAGGAATCCCTTTCTCTTCTCCCTTACCCTTTTCTGACTTGTTCACCACTGAAGGTTTAGTTATAAACAGTTCCTGGCAGAGAGTTGATAGACATTAGTAAAAGATGTGGGATAAATGAGTAAAGCTAAGGGGGAGGAGTAGAAGAAGGAAGGACAGAAGGAAAGAAGGAAGGAAGAAAAGAAGGAAGGAAGGAGGGAAAGAGGGACGGAAGGAAAGGGAAGGAAGGAGGCAAAGAAATAAGGAGGAAAGGAAGGAAGGAAGAGGGAGGGGGGAAAGGAAGGAAGATGTGGTCTCATATTCCGTACTATTACAATCTGGATGATTTCTGCCAATTTTTAGAATTAGCATTCTCATTTTACATTGTACCATGAGATACGCTGGAAGGTTTCTGCCCTTGTCCTAGTGAACCCTTTCTTTACTTTCAATTATCCTATGGGTATCTGTTTCTTAAGCTGGTGGTGGCCACTTTTTACCAGGGACACTTTGGGAGTAGCTACAGGCTGATCAATAATATGCTAATACTTTTAGAGAGATTCTGCTTCAAAATCATAATTGTTAAAAATTTTATTCTATCATTTGGCTTGAAGCACAGCATGCAGTTGTCACAAGAGGACATTTGCTCTGAGGGTGAGTGTGACATTGATAGGATCTAATTTCACACCCCCTACAACAGGTCAAAGAGCATCACTACTTTGCAAACCTTAAGTTTTGTCTGCTGTGTGGTGCCTGTTTGTTGCCAGACTCTAATGTCCTAGTTTGCTCTGCCAAAACTGGCAGGCGAGCAGCTTTCAAAAAAAAAAAAAATTAGGCAGAGGATGTAATTTTCTGTAGCATATGATGAAAGCTGGAAAAAAAACATGAAAGTACTGAAATGTCTTTATACAAATGCAGAGACTATAGGAGCTTGGCAGGCAGATAACTGTATCTGAGTGAAGGAGGTTATGACTGCATTTAGATTATCAAAATCTTTGGATATCATGTCAATTGCTGCAATACCATCCTTAAAAGATAATTACCAACTGGGCGTGGTGGCTCACACCTGTAATCCCAGCAATTTGGGATGCTGAGGCAGGTAGATCACATGAGGTCAGGAGTTCCAGACCAGCCTGGCCAACATGGTGAAATCCCGTCTCTACTAAAAATACAAAAATTAGCTGGGTGTGGTGAGACATGCTTGTAATCCCAGCTACTTGGGATGCTGAGGTAGGAGAATCCCTTGAACCAGGAGGCGGAGGTTGCAGTGAGCTGAGATTGTGCCACTGTACTCCAGCCTGGGCAATAAGAGCGAAACGTAAAACTCCATCTAAAAAAAAAAAAAAAATTACCATAGAAGGATTAGATAAAGAAAAAAAAATTAAGAGATGACTTTTTTTTACAAGTATTAATGGGACATTAATTAGCATTGAGATAAGCACTAAGTTGAATTGTGGCTTCTGAGACAATAGCTTTTCAAGCCTTGTAATACGTTGCCTGTTTTCAAGTGATTCAAATCTTGTAGATGCTACATTCTTCAAACATGGCTAACACTAGACTTTATTTCACTTATTTTAAATTATTTGGATTTATTTACACATCAAATATATCAACTGCTGGGCTTTCTTGAGGATGCAAATATGCAAAGAATAGACATGGTTTCAGCTCTAAAAGATTATGTGAACTATCAGAAGATTCACAGACAATTCTCATACAAGGCAGTGTATTAGTTCATTGTTAATCTGCTATAAAGAACTGCTTGAGACTGGGTAATTTACAAAGAAAAGAAGTTTAATTAACTCACAGTCCCACATGGCTGAGAGGCCTCAGGAAACTTACAATCATGGCAGAAGGTGAAGGGGAAGCAAGCACATCTGACACAGCAGCAGGAGAGAGAGAAAACAAGCGAGGGGAAGTGCCACACTTTCAAACCACCAAATCTCCTGATAACTCACTCACTATCTTAAGGACAGCATGAAGGAAACCATCCCCATGATCCAGTCACCTCCCACCAGGTTCCTCCCTAGACATGAGGGAATTACAACTCAAGATGAGATTTGGGTGGGGACACAGAGTCAACCATATTAAGGAGTATAAAAAGATAGATGAAAAACAAGGTACGTATTTAAAATAATGAGGGACAAAAAAATGCAAGGACTAAAAGAACTATAATGAAATTGTTATTAAGAAGAAAAATTTTTCTTAAGAATATACATTCCTAAAGTCAAATAAGAAAGACCATGGCAATATGATGAATATGAACTGGCAAAAATCTTGAACATTATATAGTTAATTTTATTTAATCAAGATAAATGTGATACAAAAGTCTGTAATTAGAAATTAATGAAGAACTTTTAGAAAAAAATAATAATGACAAAAAATTCTCAGCCAAGGCTTGAAATATGGAGAGTTAAGAAACCATATGCATCCAGAGGTAAAAGAGAGTTGGCTATCACTTACGGAGCTACTTATAATTACTTTTGAATGTGCCAGAGGATTGGAAGCTTGCTAAAATCAATGGAAAATGCAAGATTAGCTTTATGTAATCCTGGTATGACATCAATGCATGGTGAAATTAAAACACAGTGACGTACGTGTTGAGACAGATGCAAGTACATTAGAAATCAGTGTGACTGAAAATACTCTGGAAGTAAATTAGGCACTCTTAAAGAACTGGATTGATTAACATTTTTAGGGTTTTATGATAATAATGGGAATAGCTGACATATATTGACTATGTACTGTGTAACAGGTACTGTTCTAAGCACTATTTATGTGTAATTTTATTTAATTCTTACATCAGCCCTGCAAACACAGGCCATCTGTATCCATGAGTTCAACATCCATGGATTCAACTGACTGTAGACTGAACATATTTGGGGAATAAAAAAGCACATCCATATTGAAGATGTACAGACTTTTCTTGTCATTATTCCCTAAATAGTAGAGTATAACAATTATTTACATAGCATTTACATTGTATTAGGTATTATAAGTAATCTAGAGATTATTTAAAAGATAAGGGGTGGGAATTGGGTGTGGTTGCCTCTCAGGTCTGTAATCCCAGCACTTTGGGAGGCCAAGGCGGATGGCTCACTTGAGGTCAGGCATTTGAGACTAGCCTGACCAAGATGGTGAAACCCTGTTGCTACTAAAGGTACAAAAATTAGCAGGGCATGGTGGTACAAGCCTGTAATCCCAGCTAATCAGGAGGTTGAGACAGGAGAATTGTTGGAATCCAGGAGGCCAAGGTTTCAATGAGCTAAGATCACACCACTGCACTCCAGCCTGGGTAACAGAACATGACTCCATCTCAAACAACAAATAAAAAAACAATATGAGGGGGATGTGTATAAGTATATATGCCATTTTATATAAAGGAGTTGAGCATCTGCGGATATTGACCACAGAGTATCTTGGATCCAATCCCTAATAGATATTGAGGGACAGCTGTTTAGACTCTTATGTCTGAGTTATACAGATATGAAAACTGAGGGAAAGTGATAGGGAAACTTGTCTAAAGTTAATAGTGGCAGTTGTGCAAGTACTTAATGAGAATAATGAAATGGTGCAAAAGAGTTTATTCACTAATTCAGCAATTATTTAGCTTCCACTTTTTTTGTTTGGCACCATCGTTAGTAATGAAGATATAGATATCCTGATTTGAACAACTGAGACATAAATTCTGTTCTCATGAGACTGAAATCTTCTTCTTTTTTCTTTTCTTTTCTTTTCTTTTTTTTTTTTTTTTGAGACTTACTCTCCCTCTGTACCCCAGGCTGGAGTGCAGTGATGTGATCTTGGCTCACTGCAACATCTGCCTCCCGGGTTCTAGTGATTCTCATGCCTCAGCCTCCTGAGTAGCTGGAATTACAGCCACCTCCCACCACGCCTGGCTAATTTTTATATTTTTCATAGACTGGGTTGCACCATGTTGGCCAGGCTGGCCTTGAACTCCTGCCCTCTAGTGATCTACCCACCTCGGCCTTCCAAAGTGCTGGGATTACAGGTGTGAACCACCACGCCCGGCCCAGAATCTACTTTTAAATATTATAGCTAGAGCCCTCAGGGCCTAATGTAACAGCTAGCTGCATTCTGCTTTAATACATCCTTGACATGACATAAGCACTACTCAGGCTTCTGTTTCTGTCAGGAAAGTTCTCCCATCTGATGAAAAGCCACTGGTGATGTGTGGATTTAAACATTCTCTAGTGGAGCTTGAAATCTTAAAGTCAGAAAATTGACATCAGAGCTGAGACTTGGATGTAACTAATTTTTAGGGAACTTGAAAGACACACCACAAGGAGTCCTTCAGGGGTATAGTCTACTAAAATGATCAACTTTGGAGTCAGACTGTTTTGGTCCGAATTCTAGCCCTACTGCTTACTATTTAGGTGACTATGGCCAAGTTACTTAATCTTTCAGTAAAAAAGTTACTTCCTCCTTTCATAAAAAGGCTTCCTTCCTCTGTGGAATAAGCTTGAGTATCTTATTTCTGACTTAGTGGAATTTAGAATCTAAAGAAAGATAGGAGAGGCCAAGATGCTTCCTCGTGTTCATTTAGGACTTTATCAGCCCTAGCTCTGAAATTAATCATTTTTCTAAAACTTCCTGGTTCCCTTTAGCAGAGAAGGAGATTTAGAAATCAAGGAATGAGAAATTAGGTCTTTGGTGTAATCACTGTTACTGGGGGATTGTAGTTCTGTGGCCCTGTCGGGGGAAAGGAGTAGAAATAAATTTCTTTTTATTTGTACACACAAACATACATTTATATAAATATATATATACTCTTAAACCTCTCAATATTTCCTTATATGAATGTACATATTTTAAAACCTAGAGAAGGAAAAGAATGGGAAGAGAAGAGGAAGGACAGGGAACAAGGGGCAAGGAGGAAAAATGTTAAACAGGATTTTAAAGTCTGAGTAATAACCAATTAGTATATTTGGTTCACGTGCTTGGGATCAAGTTTGAATTGCACAGGGAAATTTAAAAATGCAGAGAAAGTGATTGGGACAAAAGTGTGACTTCTTACTGTTAGAGCTATGTCAAAGCAAAGAAGTATCACAAAAAGGACTTTTTGGCATAGATTTAAAAATATATATGTCATTTTGAATAAAACTCAAGGCTGAATATACACTTTAAACCAAAATCTTTCAAGGGGTGAGAATTATCCGGATTCATTAAGATATTCCAAAATGTGAAAGTGGTTACTTGCTCAATTTGAGTAACTCTTTAGAAAAAATTCACTGATTTTTTTTTATTGGATGCAGTTTATGTGTAAAGCTTATGGGAGGGGTGGGGTGTGTGTGTAAGTGTGTGTGTGTGTGTGTGTGTGTGTATAAAATCTTCATGAAAAAACAATGAGAACATCAATCCACAGAGGAAATCAGTGATTTCTAGGGTTCTTCTCTAGGCAACAATAGGTCATGGTGGGTTAGAAAGAACTACAAGATTCTTTCTTAGAATATAAAGGTAAAGCCATTTAGAGGAAGCCATATGGACTGACAGGAAAAGGCCCCATGACAAAAATATTACTAATAACACAACAACAACTGTGTTTTTGTGTATGCATGTGTTTTAGAAAGATGTATGCAAATGTAAACAAAACACATTAATTTATTTTATCTAAAGCATAAACAAACATTGCCTTGTTTAGCAGAATCTGCAAAATGCATATTGCTCCCTTTGGCTTTTTTCTTCACTACAATAGAAGTATGTTTTGTATTAAATCCACTGTTACTAGGAAATTAATCCCCAAATATGCCAGCGTGGCTTTCCATAGTATTAAGAATCCCTATTTCAGATGAAAAAATGCAGCCTCGGCTAAACATATCAGCCCCTAGAAATTAAAAAGAAAAAAAAATGAATAAAGTTTTTCCTTAAATTCTCTCAGACACTGTTTTTTTTTTTTTTGATGAAGTAACTGAATTAGGAAATAAAGGTATTGTGGGTGACACAATCAATTTTGACTTTAGCCAAACACTTGATAAAGTGTTGCACAGGAATCAGTGTAATCATTAAGTCAGAAGGGGCCAAGCCAGCCACCTCCTGAATGACCTCTGGGACTTCACTGTGAATGCACAATGAAGGAGTACAGGCCTTGAGGAGGAACAAAATAAACAATGATGCTATTCTCAGAGAAAAGTTCTAGGCTCTTCTAGTCCTTTCAGGGACTGAACCATGGCTAAAATGCCCAAAGCTTTATTATTGAGAGTTGGCATGAATTTATGATACGGTAGGGTTAAACTTATGGAGTTCTTAGGATGCCTTTTCATCTTTCCCCATGCAAGTTCCATGAAGCTGGTGGCTTTATCTGCTTTTCTCACTACAGTATCTGCCATTCCAAGAAAAGTACAAGACCCATAGAAGGGGCGTAGCAAGATTTGTTGACTGGATGACTCACCATCACAAATGTCAGTTGACATTTCTTATCATGCATTTGGTGCTGACCTATGTGCCATTTTCCTCTTTGTGTGTGACTAGGGCAAAGTGATAAGGAATGAAGACTCAATTCAATGTGGTAGTGCTTTCTTGGGCAAGCGAACAAGAGTTTCTGTTTGGTATTTCCACAGTGGGTGGAATAAAGACCCTTCTGCCATCACGCCCTTCACTCAGAGGAAGCCACACTCCTTGTGTGGTAGGGTCTGGTAAGTAAGGTTGCTGAAACTTGCCTTAAAAAATTCAACCAGGTAATATTACTGATGTTTGCAGTCTTAGCCTGCACATTGTTCCTGATGCTGTGCACATTCCCAAAACCTCGTGATAGGAAATAGGAGCTTCAATGACTCGGGACCAGAAATTGATGAGGCTTAGAAATAATGCCGCGCTGGAAAACAGAGAGCCAAAATGATTGGAAATTGTGCAATAAGGTAAATAATCTGAACAGACCTGCAGGCTCCGGAGAAGAATTTCTGAGGTTATGTTTGCAGACATCATCCAAGTGAAGGACAAGAAAAACTCATCGCTGACATTGATGATCTGGAAAATAGAAACAGCAGTCAAAATTGAAAATAAGCTGGTGTCCTTAACAGGAAGATAGATATTTGCTTACCTACCAAACTGCTGTGAGATCCTTGGGTTGTTTGCCTTTGAACAGAAACATTTTCCAACATGAAGAGAGCTATAAGGAAAATGCTACGATCCTGGTGTACTATGTTAATTATGGCCTAATAGGAATATAATACCAACAGCATGCCAAAGAGAAATCAGATAGCAAACATCAGAACTCTATTGTCCAAGTATTTCCAGAAGTTATCTTGGCATTGGCCAAACTCTGAGTTTTGGTTAGAATTCAGAACAAAATAATAGAAAGAGATCTCCTTTCGGGGGCCCCTCAGTTAGACTAGATTTGATTTTTCTCTAACACCTTTCATATGAACATCTTGGAAACACTAATTATTTCACACAACAATCCTGTGAGTTAGTAATGCTGTGTTTAAACCTTAGGTTGAACGAGCTGAGGAATCAAATAGAAATACATCTTATTAACAGAGACAGAAGCTTTTCTATTACCAATTTCCTAAAAAAGTGTTTGGAAAAAAATCCTCCAGGAAATTCCTAAAATTGTATAGTCCGAGTGACATAAAAGGTTCATAACATTCTTGTCATCATGTTTAAACCTGTAGGAAAAAGAGCTTGGTATGTAATTTTTAAAGAACCATAGAATACTCCTTCTGTTCTTGATAAATTCATCTATGAATCTTTTTTATATTAGTTTTGCTTCTCCTGATCATTTATTTACATGTCTTTGACCAAAAAGAAAAAAGTCTCGTAATTTAATATATTCTGTTGTGTGGCCACATCTTATGCCAGAGGGTTAAAACCTGGAGAAGGAAAAGTTGCATTCACTGGGCTGGGCTCCAGTGAGGATTTTTCTTTCTTTCTGTGGCCATGTGTGCTTTGTCCATCTACAGGATTTTAGACCCAAGTAAGTAAACATGGTTTGGAATAATTTATGTGGAGCATGTTTAGTAAATGACTAAAATTTACTCCAGATTGGAGAGATTTCGAAGGAAGACAACAACCATTCTCTGTCTGCAGTTTCCCTAGTGAGCCGTAGGCAGGAGGAAAACTCTTCAGCCATCCCAACCACGTCAGTTGCTCCGGTGTGTTAGGATCTGGTAAGCAGGATTGCTAAATGCTGCCTAGGATGCTTAACCTCAAAGACACCGTGTGATCTTCTTCTTCATTAAAATCCTAATGCTCCTACTCCTTGAATCTCTGTAAATTTTTGACTAGGCAGGGATGACTGGTCTATGTATGACACCTATCACATGGGGGCATTTGAAAATGTCATCAAATACTCTCAATAAATCTTTGGGATAACTGTCATTATGCAGCCCTGAATACTAGTTCCTGAGAGTCACTTTCTTGTATTTCCTGGGAAAAAAGTGATACTGCTTTTTCTATGTCTGTCTCTGTCTCATTTCTCTCTCTCTCTCTCTCTCTCTCTCTCTCTCTCTCTCTCTCTCTCTCTCTCTCGCTCTCGCTCTCTCTCTCTCTCTCTCTCTCTCTCTCGCTCTCTCTCTCTCTCTTTCTCCACACACACAAACACATAAACACACACTCCTATTTAGAGCCCTAACTTGAGACACTGCATGTAAGTTCCCATCTAAATGAATCTCCGCCTGTGTTTGAGGATGAAAGCCAAGAGAACCTGCGTTGGAAGTGTAACTGGCCAATGGGTTGCCCTTGCCTGCTGCTTAGACAGAGCTGATTTATCAAGACAGGGTACTTGCCATAGAGAAAGAGTTTAATTCATGCAGAGCTGGCTGTAAGGGATACTAGAGTTTTAATATTACTAAACCTGGAGTTTTATTATTATTCAAATCAGTCTTCCTGAAAACTCAGGGATTGGGGTATTTAAGGATAATTTGATGGGTAGGAGGTAGAAAAGTGGGGAAGTATCGATTGGTCAGGTCTGAGATGAAATCACAGGGAGTGAAAGCTGTCTGCTTGCACTGAATCAGTTCCTAGATGGGGGCCACAAGACCAGATGAGTCAGTTTATCAATCTGGCTGGTGCCAGCTGATCCATTGAGTGCTGGGTCTGCAAAATATCTCAAGCACTGATCTGAGGTTTCATAGTAGTGACATGTTATCCCCAAGAGCCCTTTGGGGAGGTTCAGAATATTGCAGCCTCCAGCTGCATGACTTCTAAACCATAATCTCTAATCTTCTGGCTAATTTGTTAGTCCTGCAAAGACAGTCTAGTCCTCAGGCAGGAAGGGAGTTCATTTTGGGAAAGGGCTGTTATCATCTTTGTTTCAACGTTAAGCTATAAATTGAGTTCCTCCTAAAGTTAGTTCAGCCTCCTCAGGAATGAATAATGACAGCATAGAGGTTAGAAGCAAGATGGAGTCAGTTAGGTCAGATCTCTTTCACTGTTGTTATAATTTTCTCAGTTATAATTTTTGTAAGGGCGGTTTCGAAAGTCAGCTTTTGGTGTTAGTTACCTTCTTCCAAAGTGAGTAATTCTTTAAAAGGCTTCAGCTTTAAGTCTTTCTGCTTCTGGATCTCAAACCCTACTTTAGTTGGGATCCCAAGGAAATCAGACAGAAGACCTTAAACCCACCTAAATGACTCTCTGAGAATCCTAAAGTCTAGTACATTCTGTGTGCTAGATTCTAGTACATTCTGTGAAGACTTTTATAACCCACATTTTTTCATTAGAGGTTGAATAGCTCATATCTGAAATGCTTTGAGGTCAAAAGTGTTTTGGATTTGAAATTCTTTTGAATATTGGAATATTTACATGTATATAATAAGATATCTTGCGAATGGGACCCAAGTCTAAACATGTAGTTCCTTTATGTTTTCTATATACTTTATACGCATAGCCTGAATGTAATTTCATACAATATTTTAAATAATTTTGGGAATGAAACAAAGTTTGCGTTAAGTACTTATGTATGGATTTTTTTTCACTTGACACATGTTGGCATGTAAAACGTTCTGGATTTTGGAGCATTAGGATTCTGGATTTTTGGATTACAGATACTCAACTTGTATCTACCAATTAAAAGTCTTCAGTTAAAACCCTTGAAAACCACCTTGTACACAGATAGGTAAATTATATGAATAGTTTAAATAATAGTAAACTTTATAGATAGTTTAAATTTTTCTATCAGTGCTTAAATATTTTAACTCTAGACTTGAGACATTAAAGAGTTAAATATATGATCACATTATAAATATTTTAATTTAACTCACTGTTGTATGTGGTAAAGGTCTTTATATTAAGAAGAATTTCTGTAAGGTTTTCAGTACCTCTGGGTAGCAGGTTAGAGCTTATCCCCCAGAACCTTATTATATCCATTTTAAAACTACTACCTTGGCAATTATTTTAAGAGAATATGAGGAGTAAAACTCACAAAGACAGTTGTCTGAGTTAAATTCATTTGCATTTCATTTATGTTCTATTTTGTTTGTTTTTTCTTATGAACTATTTTATTTTCAAACTGATGTGCACAATTAACTCCATTGTCCAAATTCCTTTGAATAAGACCAGCCAATTTGCATTATTATGCTATACAAAAGTGTCACTGGCTTGGAGTATCTTGTTTTACTCTGAGACAATATAGCAAACATGTCTTTCTCTCAGTCAGTGGTAGTGCTTTAAAACACCCAAGCTGAGACTGCCCATGGGTCTGACATACTTTTGAAAGTGCAGAAGCCAGCTCTGCTAAAATTGGTAAAACAAAAAATGTCCCCAAAGACCCAATCAGCTCAGTTCTTCTCTTCAACTCCAAAGCGTGAAACGGAACACACTCTGAAACCAGGGAGGTAAGAAAGCACTTCCTCCGTGGCTCTCCCAGTGGGAAGCCCATGAATTCTGCCATCAAAACCCATAAAGGAAAGGCACAGGCTGAAGAGTAGGATTCATTTTTACTCTCATTAGACTTGGGCTTAGAAAATAAAGGACTCCAGATCTCCACATTAGAAGAAAAACTGCACAGTCAAGAGTACGGACTTGAAAAGCAAAATCAGTGGGTTCAAATTGTAGTTCCGGAATCATGACTGAGTTCCTCAATCTCTCTGTCTCTCAGCTTCCCATTGGTAAAATGAGGATAATTATAGGATCTACTCTCCAGGATTGCTATGAGGATCAAATGCGTTAAGGTGGGTAAAGCACATAGATTAGAGTAAGGCATGGAGAAAATACTGCTCAAGTTTTTGTAAAAAATGTAAATTGACATAGACGTTGAATACTCAGTAACATCTTTCCAGATAGTTTGAAACTTTGCCCAATGTTCGATGTTGACAATAATTCAGATTGTATAATACTGAATGGATGTGTTCAATTCCCTTCTCTCTTACTCAGTGTTGTAACTATAGTATCTTTTATAACATCCTTTATCTAACTTCTAATTCAGCTAAAATTGAACAGAAACACACAAACAGAATATTCTCATATTATAGATTTATTATAGAATACTAGCATATTTTTGGCTTACTCTCTCTTTGAAGTTTGATAAAAGATTTCACGGTAGTGATGAACTAGAAATAGACCATGCTATATGTTATGTGGAGGTAAAGCAAAGCGTTAAAAGAAACACAATACCAACAATAAATGAGAATCTTCTCATTTCCTTTTATATTAAAAAAAAACTTTCCCAATACCCTTCCCAAGTTACCTTGACAACTGCTACACATCATTATTTAGAATGCCTGGTTCTGAATCTTTTGACTATGTAATTCACCATGTAGCTTCAAACACAAGCTAGCACAAATAAAAGGAAACTCAGGTTCATCTTCTATCATCTGAATACAAGATAGTTTCTGATTGCTTTACTTTTGCAGTTAGATTGTATTGTGGCCACTGGCTGGAAATATCACATGCTTTGCTTTAATCCATAGCGTCAATGTAAGTATAAAAGATACCAGAAATGTTCCCTCAAAGCTATGTATCCTAGCAACCAAGTCTGAATTTTACCACAGCATCTTCAGTAATTAGAAGTCAAGGCAGTGACAGTCACTTAACTTCTGAATCTGAAATTGGCCACGGGTGAAAGGGCAGTAATACTTGTGGTCATTGGGTATTGAGAAAGGTTATAACCAGTATTCACAATAAAAAATGTTCCTGGAGGAAATAAAGAAACTTTATTGGAATATAAATATAACTTTTGTTTTAGAAACATCATCTGTTATATTATCAATTATGACAAAACAAAACACACAAAAAATTTCCCCTAGGGTCAGCAATGTGTGAAAACTTAAAATGCCGTTTTTAAATTGGGAGATCATAGACGAGCTCTTCCCTTACCCACTGCTTAAATAATCCGAATATGCTTATGGTTTATTGATTCTATTTTAAATGAATTTGATGAATAATGATTTTAAAATCAGTGTATTAAAATGCTTACTACATTTTATAGTTCAAAAGTCCACTCCTTTTTGCAGGATTCTATGCCATCAAGTTTAAAATTATTTCTTTTTCTATTATCTATAGAAATAAGAATAATCGATTCATTAAATCATGATGTAATAATGATCTAATAATAACAGAACTGGCTACTACTGAGTTATCACTGTATATCAAGTATAGTTGTAAATTGTTTACTCGTTAAAAAATTTGATTCCCAGATCAATCCCTTAATGAGGTACTACTATTACAGTTTTATAGATGTAAAAGGGAGACTTACAGATGTTTGATGACTTAAAGATTACATACCTGATATGGCTAGAACCAGAATTTTACTGGCTCCAACAACTCTGCATATATATATATATATACTCTGCATATATATATGTGTGTGTGTGTGTGTGTGTGTGTGTGTGTGTGTGTATATATACACATGCTTAGGTGGTATTAAATTCATACCCCATTTCAATTCTTTAGTAAAATTTTAATTATACCCAGACAACATTTTACCTATATCTATACTTTGTAAGGTAAACCTGGGAAAGAGCCAAAAAATAGATTCTGGATAGAAAAAGTTTGTTCATCTATTATGGTTCATTCTCTAAGTGCAGTTTAAAATGCCTATATCACTAGGTAAATTCAATAAACATTGGAACTTGAAATCAATTGATAACCATACCTTATCTCTTCTATATTTTGAATCAGTTGATAAATACCAGTGGAACTTAATAGGGATCAATATACTAGACTTCAGAACTTACCTGGAACCAAGACTAGATACTAGTTTTGTGCTCTTTCTCCTTGTGTTAAACTTACTCACTTGGTCACAGAGCCGCAGGGCAGAACAAGCCTCCTAGGCAGAGGAGAACACACGGGGTAGGTGATCGCATTGCTGAGTCAGGGCTTCGTTACCAATGAGCCTGGCCTGCACCTCAATTCTTCCTTCTCACCAACCAGATGAATCTTTCTTTCCTCCTCATGGAGGAGGCAGTGACAGAGAAAAGGACAAGAGCTGAAGTTACTTCAAAAAAATCCCAGCCTGGTGTGGAGGCTCACACCTGTAATCCCAGCATTTTGGGAGGCTGAGGCAGGCAGATCACCTGAGGTCAGAAATTCAAGACCAGCCTGGCCAAAATGGTGAAACCCCACCCCTACTAAAAGTACAAAAATTATCTGGGTGTGGTGGCAGGCCCCTGTAATCCCAGCTACTGAGGAGCCTGAGGCATGAGAATTGCTTGAACTTGGGAGGTGGAAGTTGCAGGGTCCCTGAGATTGCACCACTGCGCTCCAGCCTGGGTGGCAGAGCAGACTCCCAAAGTTCCTCTTTAGAGAAAAGCAGTATCCTTGGGAGAGGTAAAAACATCTTCCCCAACAGAAAACACATTGAGAAGTTTTATTCTTACTAAATTCAGATGTTTGCAATTGTTGATTTCACTGTGAAACAGTGTGTATAATGATTAATTGTAAAAATTCTGAAATCAGAGAATAAGGGCTTAAATGTTTTCTCTTCTGCTTCCTAGCTTAGGTCAGCAATTATCTTGCAGTGTCCATCTCTTCATCTCTACTTCTCAGAGTTGCTGTTGGTCTTATGGCTGATCATACCATAAACATAGTTTTTATGCACCATCAACATTCAATATACATACGCTGTTGTTGATAATAAATAAAAGATTATCTTGGAAGCATAAGAGTCTTGCTGAATCAACTTCAACTAACATATTTTGATTCCTACTCTGCAAAAGGCTTAATATTATTTTATTTTATTTTCTTCAAATCCCATGTGCTAGGTTTTGCTATCTCTAATCTCAGTAGATGAGTTGGAAGCTCAGGGAGAATAAATACCTCATTTAGTCCACTCAGCTAATAAGCAGAGCTGGGATTCAAACTCACATCTTCTAAATCAATCTAGTTGGCACTACCTGATCCCATTCAACTTACTGTTTCAAATTCTCAGTTCCTGAATCAGTCTTGTAAAAGAAATATGAAATTATAAATAAACACACAAAAAAATCCTTGTGATTTAGGAGCATATTTCCTGAAAAAGAAGCACAGTCTCAAAATATTTTTTGCAGCCAGGTAGATACACCTAAGATCCTATCCCAGTGATTTTTTAAATTGCTCTCAGAGATACAAAGACAGCTAAGTTAAGTTTTATGCTTGAGGACCTTTCAATTTAGTAGGTTAAAGGCACAATAATAAACATTCTAACCTTTCCACAAGATCCATAATAAATGCCACTTTTCTAGTCAAGACTTTTCTAATTCTGGAAAATGAATATTTTTTTAAAAAACTTAAAAATTTTTTCCAAATTTTAATCACATACAAGTATATGAGTAATCTTTCCCCATATATTTTAAATGTTAGGGTCAAGAAATTGATGTCATGGGGATAGTTAATGGGGTATGAAAATATAGTTAGATTCAATGAAAAAAGTCTAGTATTTGATAGCACAATAGAGAGACTACAGTCAGCAATAATTTATTGTACACTTTAGAATAAATGAGGGAGTATAATTGAAATGTTCATAACACAAAAAGTGATGAATGCTTGAGGTGATGGATACCCTATTTACCCTAATGTTATTGCTAAGAATTGGATGCCTGCGTCAAAATATCTCATGCACCCCATAAATGTATACACTACTAGGTACCCACAAAAGTTAAAAAGAGAAAAAGAAATTGGTGTCATCTCTAGCTTTGCTGAAAAACCATCTTGTGGAGTGCTTTCCCATAATATGATTCCAAAAATACTTGTTGAATTGAATTCACTATAAAAGACTTCATAAGATAATTTTAGAACCAAGAAAACAACTACAAAAAATAAAACAGTAAATCAGCTAAAATCTGGGCTAATACACTTTAAATTAACTTATCAAACTAGGAAGGAAGTGACTACAACAAATAAAATGATTCATCTAAGATAAAATATTCAACAAATGAAAATTATTGCAGTTTGGGGAATTAACTATGACTTTCTTTTCTTCTAAGGTCTTAGTCTGACCCATCTCAATTTTGTATTTGGTGCAGGAAATGCATTTATCATGGAACTGTTGATAGGTTTAACTTTGGGGAATGGGATGGTGATCTCAGTCATTCCCATTGGGAATGAGATTGCTTCATGAAAGCTAAAGTGAAATGGGATGATGCTGGACTGTGGAGGAGAGGAGCCAATACAGAAAGTGAAGAGCATCATCCTCCAGGTTCTATGAGGCACAGCTGCTTTGATAAGGCCAGGGGGGAGCTCCCAGACTTGATGGGGAATTCAGGTGGAAGCAGCAACTCTTGGATCATGGATGAGTTTTGAAATGGGAAATTATATTTATGTTCTAATGATTCATGCTTCCCAAGTGGCAATAACATATATACTGTAGCACTCATTTTCATCATAGCTATCAGTGGGATGCTCACATATGGGGTAGTTTTGTAGTAGATCATTATGCATACCTATTTACTACAGAAGAATCATGAGACACATCCTAAAATCTCATTGAAAAATGATACATAGGAGTTTCCTTCAATTGGGTGAATAATTATCTTCCAAGTATAATATCTTTGTTGCCATAGTTACTAGGTCTTTGTACATAGCATTACATAAATTTTTTTTTCAGGATATGCTATTGATTAATTGATTTCTTCATTTGTGGTGATTCACACAATTACCATAATACCAGCCTAAATTCAATGATTGGTTTTAAAACAAAGTTGCATCACAGTTGGTTTAAAGAGTACAGGTACAATAACAAATAAAATTTGACTTAAATCTTTTGTGGGAAAAATATACATAATATGAAATTTACCATTTTAACCATTTTTAAAGGTAACAGTCAGTGACATTAATTGCATTCAACTTTTCCATCACTCTATTAAGCACTAACTCCCCATTCCTCCCTTCCTCCTTCCGGGTTCTGGTTACATCTAATCTTCTTCCTGTCCCTATGAATTTACCTATTCTATATATTTCACATAAGTGGAATTAGGTAACATTTGTGGTTTTGTGTCTGGCTTATTTCACTTACCACAATGTTTCCAGGGTTCTTCCATGTTGTAGCATGTGTCAATACTTCAGGCTGACATTATTTGTATAGTGTTTTCAATTACAAGTGCTTCATGGTATAATTTCGTTTGTCTGTGAAAATAATGATAGGATGAGTATTCTAATAAGCCTATTTGACGGATTGAGAAAGTGAGGGACAGACAAAGTAAATGGTCAGGGAGGTTAAGTTATTCATTCTGAGGCATGGGTGCATGAGCTCAGATCTTCAGACACCAAATCCAGTGATCTTTTCACTGTGCCATTGTCATTCTCTTCTTTCTTCTTACTCTGTACACTTATTTTCTTTTTGTCACTTATTTTCTTTCTGTACATTTACACCATGTATATGTGTTTCTTCCAGTGTATTTAGTCTGCAGTTCTAATTTGTGAAGGTCAAGTGACTGGTGGTTATAATGCCAACATGTCACCCATTTTTAAAAGAGAAATGGTTAATTAAGAAAGAGATTGGTATACGTTTTGCTCATTTTTCTTTAGAAAATCTGATATACATTGCCTGTACAAACACTTTAAGGTAAAGAGGCATTGTAACTGGTGGCAGAACATAACTTTTAAAACATATTTTTAAAGGACATGATGAACATTTGACAGAGCTCTATGGTACTATAGAATGCTATAGAGTCCCACAGCTGCATAGCAGAATATGCTTTAAGTAAAGTGGGATTCTAAATTTGCCAAAGGAAATGCAAAATGTATATTACTATTATTATGTCATAATATATAGAAAAAATGAATGCAATCTGCACAGTTGCATAGAATGGGTCATTCGCTTTGAAATTCTCAGTGAGGAGTAACACTAGTTGTTTTTGGAAATCTCATATTTCTGACTGAAAAATGATATTTAGCTAGTACCCTATTGAAATATTTCCAAATTTTCCAATACCATAATTGTTATAATTCAGAAAAGTGCTAAATGTAACAAAAGTAAAACAAATATAAAACTAAGACTAACAGCAAAGCTATTGTTTAGATTTCTTGGAAGAATTATGAATTATATGGTCAATGGGATGGATTTGAAAATGTAATTGATGAACTCATTTGAAGTAGGCTCAATGAAAAATAGAGAATTATGTTGCATCCTATCTAATTGCTCCCGACTGTCTGGCTTATTTCACTTAGCATAGTGTTTCCTAAACTAACACCTACCTTTCTACTTTTGACTGAGCATTTCAACTCCTTAAGAACAACTAGGCATAAACTGTGGATGTATGTCTGCTGGGTAGTGCTGTTGTTGGGTGGATAGATGTCTCTGGTGGTGACTAATTACATCATGGGAATACAAGGAAAGAAAAGGGAGAGTCAGGAGAAAGTCATGGGAGCACTAATCTGTGATTCCAGTTTTTATAAACTTCACATGTTCAGAGAGTTAAAGAAGGAATGGAGGCTCTAGGCATCTCTACATAAAGCCTGCTAAGCATCAACAATTAGACATATTAACCTCTTAACAGGATTCTAGAAGGCATTATCTCCCTATGAAAAACACACAGAAATCAACAAAGGAAAGACATGAAAAGGAAGAGATTACAAGCCAAGAATGAAAGAGATACAGTAAAATTGGGAAGTTTTGCAAGACTTTATGATATGGTAATACTATTCACCTCCTAATTGGTGCAGTAAAGAGCAGAACTGACATTGTAGAAAATGAATCAATTATGCAGAGAAGTGAGAATTTCTCCCAAAGTGCAGAGGAGAGAATAAAGTGGTAAGAATAGTGAGTGAGAACAGGACAAATATGGCAGGAAAATATGGAGATAGAGATTCAACTTAAAGATTAAGTACCCCTGAGGAAGAAAGTCAAACAATCAGAATAGAAACCCAAAGCCAAGTCATGGCTGAATAAAACTTCCAGGAACCGGAATAATTCTTAATTACAGAGTGACAAATCTTACTTTATTTAGGGTGAAATCAAAGTAAACAAACTGATATGCACATGTGAGAGGGAAGATCATGGCTCTTTAAATGATATGGAAGAGAGGAAGGGAAGTGCTGGTAAGGGAGAGGGCAGTCCCTGGCTAGAGCTCCACCCCCATGGACCTAGGTGAGGACAGGCACTCCTGCCTTCCAGACCAAATGTTGCATTTCCCAAGACTACTCTGACCCACTGTGGCCCCTTCCTGTGCTTATAAAAACCTGAGACCCAGTGGGGCACGGTGGCTCATGCCTGTAATCCCAGCACTTTGGTAGGCTGAGGTGGGTGGATCATGAGGTCAGAAGATTGAGACCATCCTGGCTAATACAGTGTAACCCCATCTCTACTAAAAAATACAAAAAATTAGCTGGGCACGGCGGCACGTGCCTGCAGTTCTAGCTACTCAGGAAGCTGAGGCAGGAGAATTGCTTGAAGCCAGGAAGTGAAGGTTGCAGTGAGCCGAGATCACTCCACTGCACTCCAGCCTGAGCGACAGAGCGAGACTCTATATCAAAAAAAATGAAGAAAGAAGAAGGAGGAGGAGAGGGAGGAAAGAAGAAGGAAAAAGAAGGAAGAAGAAGGAAGGAGGAGGAGAAAGAGGAGGAGGAGGAGGGGGGGAGAGGGGGGAGGAGGAGGAGGAAGAAGAAGAAGGAGAACAAACAAACAAAACCCAAGACCCTAGCAAGGCAGAGACACAGGCAGCCAGGCACCAGAGAAGCACATCAGTGGAAGACACAAGCGGCCAGCAGAAGAACACACCGACATACAGTGGCACACCCGCAGGCCACTGACCTGTGAGGTGAGTTTGGCTGGGATAGTCAGAGCTGGGGCCGCTCAGCAGCCCAACTCCAGGGGAAAACCTCCCTTCTGGCTCTCCCATCTGGAATAGCTGCTTCCACTCAATAAAACTTTGCACTTATTCTCCAAGCCACGTGTGATCTGATTCTTCTGGCAGAAGAAGAATCTAAGGCAAGAAACCCTGGGATGCAAAAAGTCCTCTATCCTTGTGACAAGGTAGATCCTCTAACTGAGCTGGTTAACACAAGCAGACTATAGACGGCTAACTAAAAGAGCACCCTGTAACAGGCATCCACTGGGACTTCAGCTGTAAACATTCACCCCTAGACACTGCCATGGGATCGGAGCCCCCACAGCCTGACCATCTATAAGCTCCCCTACAGGTTTGAGCTGGGGCACTGAAGAAGTGAGCCATGCCCCATCGCATGCCCTGTGAAAGGGATAAGGGAATCTTTCCCATTTCAAAACCACCCCAAAATAAAATCAGATAAAATCTTTTTAAAAATCTTTATAAAGAAAGATTGCTGTAATACTATAAGTAGAATAATATCTATAGAATGAAAGAAATTCAGGCTGACTTCAGACATTTCTTCCATAACCATGGCAGCTATGAAGACACAAAGACATGACTATATAAACTTGAGGGAAAATAATTAAAACAGGATGTTTTCATCTATATGAAAATGTCATTTTGATATTGTAGTTCAGATGCCTGAGAAAAAATATAAAGTTAAGAAATAAAGAGTAAATCAACATATAAAGGAAAAAGTGAACATTAAGTTGGTTAAAAGATGGATTTCTGAACAATTTTTGTACACTTAACTCCGTAAGGAAATAAAATAATTATTGAAAAAGAAGCTTGATAATATATATATTAATGTAAAGAAAATTGGGGTCCAAAATTCTAGATTGTATAATACAGTCAAGAGACCGGGTATGGAATTTGATAGGCAGTATAAGAAGTGTGAGGACTTACTCAGAGGTACTGTTTATGTCTGATTTTGCTCATTTAGAAAATACATGTTAAAAAATATTTTTTAACATGTATTTTGGAAGTTTTTTTCAAAACTTCCAAAAGCAATTATAAGTAGGCTTAAAAAAGAAACTTATATCTTCCACTCACTAGAAAATATTTGAGCAAATACAAGATGATCACGATTTGTATTAAGAAGTAGATTCACAGGGAGAAAGAAGCACATCAAATATTCATAGTTGGCTGTGGATTGTGAGCTTATTATCTTCACTGTTTTTTCCTCTCAACTTCCCAGTATTTTCTAAATTTTATTTAAGAGCATTTATTACATGTGTAATCAGGCAAGTTAATACACATTGCTTAAAATGTTTTTAAAGGGGAACTTCAGAGAGAAAGAGAGAGTGTCCTAGGCAGAGTTAAGAAGAGTGTGGCCCACTTGATGGCCTGCATGAGGCTGCAAAGTCTGGAGTGAATAAAGCTGGGAGAGGCTGGTTCCAGAAGAGGCCATGGGGCAGCAGCTATGTCACATTAGACCTGGCAGGACACATTGAAGATTTGGGTTTTGACGTTAAAAAGAAAAGGGCAATTGACAATGCACGATGAGATTTGTGTTCAGAAACACCAAGATTCTGGGCATCCCTCCCTCAAACTTGTAGATGTAATGTGTCCTTGAAAAGCAGCTAGCAGAGCATTATAAAGGTGGAGACTGTGACCCTCAGAAAACAAGTGGGTCTCTGTAAGTGTGTGTGTATGTATGTGTGTACATGGTGAAGCATGAAGGAGGGCACGTGGTATCAAACTTTTATTTATTTATTTTTGCCAATCAGTTTGAGCTTATGAGGTTGCTCAGGTTAGCCTTGAACTCATGACCTCGCCTTCGCAAGCACCACGAACTCCGGCGGGAGCCACTTTGGCCCCCGGTATCAAACTTTTAAAAGACAAGACTTTAAACATGTTTGTAAAAATACTAGCAAATTTTTCCTTTTCTGCAGAATTTTTATTCTTCCTAATTACAAATTCCTATGCCATTATTTCTTCTCCCTACTTTTAACATTTAACAAAAGTGACTATTTGCATTAGAATTATATTTCTATGACTGGATCCCTTGGATTCGTTTATTTGTTTCATTAGTGACAACCTTTTGTGGCATTTTGCATTTTCACAGCCACAGATAGTGGAGTGACTTGGATAAGCAAGCTAAAATGAAATGGAAAAGCAACAGAAAAGCACAACTCTTCTGTCTTCTAGGTACCTTGTTTTCACTCTGGCATGTTTGGGGTCCTGGGGTTTTACTTTCAGGGATGAAGAATTTATAAGATCAAAGTGGATTATTTTCCACATCTTCTGCTCTTGCATTTCTTTTTCTCTTCTTCTATTACAAAAACGGTTTGTAGGTAAATATTGTCTTATGGCTAAATAATAGCAAATTGCCATCACAGCCCATTGCTAACACTGCCAACATAGCCCTAGGGTTTCAAGACACAATCAGTCTCTAAATCAACAAAACTTAGCTCCAGAGGAGGGTGATCTGGGAAGCTTTTCTTTTCAGTTCTCTCATATGTTTTGTTTTAGTTTAATGTGTTTGTCTGGATAGTTAGACACCATGGTGATAGGAATCATAAGAATAAATAGAAATAGACAGAAAATAACTAAAAAATAGAATTAAAACTTGGGAAGACTAGGAATGATACTAGTATCAGAGCACTCTCTTTTTTTTCTCCCAGGATTCAGTGAGGGAGAAATTAAAAAGGGACTTTGTGGCTGAGCTGGGCAAATCAGGAGGTCAGGAGATTGAGACCATCCTGGCCAACATGGTGAAACCCTGTCTCTACTAAAAATAGAAAAATTAGCTGGGCATGGTGGTGCATACATGTAATCCCATCTACTTGGAAGGCTGAAACAGGAGAATTGCTTGAACTGAGGAGTCAGAGTTTGCAGTGAGCCGAGACTGTGCCACAGCACTCCAACCTGGTGACAGAGCGAGATTCTGTCTCAATTATAAAAAGGGAGGGGCACAGTCCTTTTCCATCAGGGCTTGTTCCGTTGCTGATGAGGAACTGCAATCCCCTGTAGAGGGAGAGGGGTTCTGATTTTGGGTATGCTTGGCCTTCTTAGGCTGTTTTTTTCCCTTTATTATAAATTTATCCATCTGTCGTCTTTACAATTACCGCCTTTCTAATTTGGTTTCTGAGTTGACGTCCAATTTATTGATTCCCAGTGCTGGGATTCAAGCAACCCACTGTGCCGGCCAAAATAGCAGCGATAAGACTGATGGTGCTCTTCTGCCTGGGAATCTCTGGTCTGGCTTCCTTCTTGAGTCCGCAACAAGCGGCTCTGCCTTCCCAGAGCTCCAAACACCAGTCAGTAAGGGAACCAGTCCCGTTTACTCTGTATGAAGAGCTGCTGCGCCAAGGCACTGGCAAAACCACTGCGCTGGCCACAAGAGTTGCACTGACAACGCGTGGGGCTTCTCCACTAGAAATCTGCTGGTCAGTGAGCGACGAAAATTCGTCTGAAAGTGTGGCGTCCTCTCGTTCTCTGAGCTTTCACTGGGAGCTACAATCCTGAGCTGTTAGTGATCAGCCATCTTTCACTATGGAAAAGGACTGTGTTCCATTATCTGAAGTAGGCTTCAGAAGGTGGATGATAAGAAACTTCTGGGAATTAAAAGAACTTGTTCTAACCCAATGAAAAGAAACTAAGAACTTTGAAAAAAGGTTTGATGAAATGCTGAAAAGAATAGACAATACAGAGAGGAATATAAATGAACTAACGGAGTTGAAAAATACAACACGAGAACTTAGTGAAATATGCACAAATTTAAATAGCAGAATGGATCAAGCAGAAGAAAGGATATCAGAGATCGAAGACCAACTTAATAAAGTAAAACGACAAGACAAGAATAGAGAAAAAAGGATGAAAAGGAATGAGCAAAGTCTCCAAGAAATATGGGACTATGTGAAAAGACCCAATCTACGTTTGATTGGTGTACCTGAATGTGATGGAGAGAATGAATCCAAGCTGGAAAATACTTTTTAAGATATTATCCAGGAAAATTTTCCCAATCTAGCAAAGCAGGACACTATTCAACCCCAGGTAATACAGAGAACACCACAAAGATATTCCTCAAGAAGAGCAACCCCAAGGCACATAATCGTTAGATTCACCAGGAACGAAACGAAGGAGAAAATACTAAGGGCAGCCAGAGAGAAAGGCCAGGTTACCCATAAAGGGAAGCCTATTAGACTTACAGCAGATCTCTCAGCAGAAACCCTACAAGCCAGAAGAGAGTGGGGGCCAATATTCAATATACTTAAAGATCAGAACTTTCAGCCTAGAATCTCATATCCTGCCAAACTAAGCTTCACAATTGAAGGAAAAATAAAATCTTTTATGAACAAGCAAGTACTCAGAGATTTTATTACCACCAGGCCTGCTTTACAAGAACTTCTGAAAGAAGCATTATACATAGAAAGAAACAACCAGTATGAACCTTTCTAAAAATATACCAGAAAGTAAAGAGCATCAACATAAAGAAGAATTTACATCAATGAATGGATAAAATAGCCAGTTAACATCAAATTGCAGTAACCCTAAATTTAAATCGACTAAATCCCCCAATCAAAAGATACAGCCAAAACCTAATGGTATATCCAAAGATACACAAAGACTCAAAACAAAGGGTTGGAGAAAAATTTACCAACCAAATGGAGAGCAAAAATAAATAAATAAACAAAAAGCAGGAGTTGCAATTCTCACATTTGATAAAATAGATTTCAAAGCAACAAAGATACAGTGGTAAAAGGATCAATGCAACAATAGGAGATCTTAATACCCAGATACATAAGACCCATAACGAGATTTAGACTCAACGAGACAGAAAATTAATAAGGATATCCAGGACTTCAACTCAGATCCAGAACAAGTAAATGCAATAAATATTTATAGAGTTCTCCATTTTAAATACACAAAATATTGATCGGCCATTATTAATACCCATTTTTAGAATGAAGCAATATTCCTGTTCTCTCTCCCTCTTTTTCTTCCTCTTTCTTCCTCTCCTTCTCTCCTTTTTTTACTTTTCAACATCCTAGTTACTCAAAAAAATTAAAAAAAAATAAAAATAAATAAAAAGGGAGAGGGAGCTTTGTGTCGGACAGACAAGTTGGTGAATAATTTTTCTAACAGTGTTATTTTGCTGACACTAGACTAAGAGAGCTAATTAGCATGCTGAGACTATTTAACGCTGAAAAATAGTGCTTTTAGCTTTTGCTTTGGTGGGAATTCCTTACACAGCAGCTAAGCCAGCATTAAAATATTGGGAAGCCAGTTAAAGTTGGGTAGTGTAATATGGTGGAAAAAGAAGAATCTTTGAAGACTAGAGTTTAAATTTCATCATTATCTTTTGCCGCTTATGTTGTTAATCCTCTGTGAGACTTAATCTCCTCATTTCTAAAGTGTTCATAGTAATTCTTGCCTCAAACATTTGTGGCAGGTCAAAACACCAAACTTAAAGTTTCTACCACGGTGCTGGGCATGAAGAAGCTGCTAAATAAATGTTGACTCCATTTCCCATTGTCTTCATCCTTGTGAACCATTTGGGTTTTGTTATTTATCTGTTTACTTTCATTTAATGTTTTCTGTAAATGTAATAATAGATACACATTGAGCTAAAAAAGTACAAAATAAAGGTCCAGTGTACACTTCACCCAGTTTTCATTTGGTTTTATTTAGCAAAGTGCCCAAGAAGAAGAAATGGCAGTCACCCTACTTAGTTTCTGCTGCATGATGGTTGTCCTTCAAATGTCAGAATCACTGTTGTCTGTCTCTCTGGCCCCTGCCTCTCTGAGGCCAGTCTCTATGCCAGGAAGACAAGGGCGTGAATCTTTCCATTTCTCATAAATGCAGCCTCCCTGTGTCCGTGTGAAAACACATGATTAAAACTGATACAATCGACATCATTTAGCTTTAGTAAGGGAAGCATGCAAGAGCTCAGAAAAGAACCACATGTTGTGCTCCAGTAAAACAAAAACAAATAGAAATTCAGGGAGACAATCCAACCAAAGGTTTTAACTTTTGAGGAGGGTTTGGGCGTGTGTTTCATCTTTCTGTTAAACATGGGTCCTGAACTGGAATGCATTACCTGTTTTTGTGGTTGTAGAAAAAAATCAGTAAAATATTAAATTTTTCTCATTATTCTAGCTCTGAGTTGCATTGAATCCTGGTGGACTGGTGAAGAATAAACTTACGTTTTCTTTGTTATTAGCCTACTGACCCTCTCACTGACCATCATGAGGGAGCCCAGCTGGGAGGAGTTTATAATGAAGGTTTAGAAAGCCACTGCATACAATGCTGTCTCTCTCCCTGGCTGGTGTGGCAGACAGAAGTCTTTCATTTTATGTGAGTCGCTTCTGACTAATGTGATTTATCCAACAACACGAAGAGTATTTCTTTCTGACTTTCTCATAAATAATTTAAATTAATAACACTGTACAGGTCTTGGGAAAATATGCCAAACAGAAATTAGGAGTAGCCATTTTCTGAACTCTCCTGTAAATGCCAAGCTATTCTCAAGATTCTAAAACCAATTGAGAATCCAGTGCTGCATACAAGTAGTTTTCACTGTTCTATCCTTCATACTTCTTACTTTTCTTGAGCATTGTATATCACTGCATTTTCTGATATTTTTGCTGAGAAGGAAAACAAATTTGGATGTTCTGTCTTAACTTTGCACATAAACCTAAATCCTCAAATATCATGTCGTCTTATTCTTAATCAAAATAGAACTCTAGGAGTAATTGATGGGAACAGCATGCAAGCTACTGGAATGCTAGAAAAGTTTGTTCTGTAAGCTTGGGCTGACGCCGCTAGCCTCAGGGTAGAAGGAGCCTATTCCAGAGTAAAAAGGCATGCAGCCATACAGATTCCTGGTACTGATGTCCAAAACCAGACTGAATTCATCATGACAACAGTTTGCTTCTTTGGATGAGCTAACGCGGCTTTCTAAACATTGGGCAAATTTCCTTGGTTGAGTAGGAAGAATTTAACTTGGGAGAACTCCACCAATCAACTGGTCAACCTATATGTGTTGTGTTGAGAGCCTACAATGCATTTTTTGTGCTGTTCTCAAAGGAGAATATCATGGTGCTGCTCAAAATAATTTACAAACTGGTTAGGAAAACTCAGCAAACATCCATGAAAAGTTAGAGAATAATGAAATAATGGAATGCTAATGTATGCTACTGATTTTAAGTGTAATAGGAATTCTTAGAAAGGCAGGGTCAATGTATGTAGAAAAAGATGGGAAAGGTTTCTTAGAAGAGATTTGAGCTGAGGTTTTAAAAATGAGGTATAAGGAGGAAGCAAATCACAGGCCAAGTAAACAGGATGCATTGCCATTGGACCACAATGCGTACCACAGAGAGGGACAAGTGAGGTGCATGGCAGGAAGGAGTAAAAACAAGGATGGAAACATAGGGTGGAATCAGGCTATTTGGATTAAATCTGGCAAGAAGGAGAAAGCTGCTGAAAGATTTTGAGCTGAGGAGTGGCCCGACAGAAGCTGCAGTTTACGCCCCCCCCCAAAAAAAATTTAGCAAGCGTGCTAGATACATTTCATGATTAAGTTAACTTGAGATTGGACTTTAAAAAAATTTCTTCTTCTTCTTCTTTATTTATTTATTTTTTGAGATGGAATCTTGCTCTGTCTGCAGGCTGGAGTGCAGTGGGCCAATCTCAGCTCACTGCAACCTCCATCTCCTGGGTTCAAACGATTCTTCTGACTCAGCTTCCTGAGTAACTGGGACTACAGGTACCTGACACCATGCCTGCTCAGTTTTGTATTTTCAATAGAGATAGGGTTTCACTGTGTTGCCAGGCTGGTCTCCAACTCCTGACCTCAGGTGATCCTCTTGCCTTGGCCTCCCAAAGTGCTGGGTTTACAGTCGTGAGCCAGCACGCCCAGCCTAAAAACTTTATTTAAAGAAGTAAGAAAACTACCCTTTCTCTAAAAGTAAGTGAACTAGTGTGAAGGGCTTAAGGTTTACATATTTCAGCTTGCTCATCAAAGTCCTAGTTACTCTAGGGTCAGAAAAACATCACAGGCATTAGTGTCAAAAGTTTTGAAGAGTATAGGTTTAGTTTTGATTCCTGGATCTGTAATTCATATATGTTTGGCTTTGGTCTGGTAACATAACTTGTGTAATCTGCAGGTCCCTCACTAGTTGTGATAGGTAGAATTTTAAGATGACCCTTAATGATTGCCATCCTCATATAATTCCTTTCCATGGAATGTAAGTAGAACCTATGAATAGGATGAGGTTTCACTCTCGTGATTATGTTCCATTATCTGGCACAGGGGATTTTGCGGATGTAATTAAGGTTACTGGTCAGTTGACCTAGAGTTAATCAAAAGAAAATTATATAGATGGGCCTATGCTAATCACATAAACTTTAAAAATGTGGTACTAGAGGTCAGAGACGGAGAAACCAGGAAGATTCAAGGTGTAAGAGAGATTCTTCTGTTGACCTTCAACAGTTTGGCTTCTGGGTTCTACAGCTAACTTCAAACACGAGCATAGAAGACGACACTGAGTCTTCAGTGAGACCATAGCTCAGCTTGACACCTTGATTACAGCCCTGTGAGACACTGATGAGAGAACTCAGTTATATTCTGCCCAGCATTCTGACCTACAGAATAGATGATGTTTTAAGCTATTGAGTTTGTTACAATTTGTTCCACAACAATAGTACACCAATGCACTGTCAAACAAAGATGATGAAAATACTTCAGTCATCTTGAGAAAATTAAATGAAATAATACAAATACTGAAGGCAAAATGCTTAACACTGTGACTGGTAGTAAGTGTATAATAAATATTAGCTATTGTCATACTTGTTTTTATTATGTATTTAGGAATAGCAATAGGATTAGTAGAAATATATTCTAAAATTAGTTCTCTTAAAAGAACGAATCCTGGTCAGTATGTAGATAGTGGTAACAGTGTTTCTGAACTCCCTGAGTGCATCTGCTGGTGAGATCAATCAACCACTTTGCCCGTTCACATTAGCAAACTTTTCCATTACTCCAGTTGGCAATCTCTAGCTGCTTGCTGTGGTTGGAGCAATAGAGCACACTCCTGAATGCGTTAAAATCACACATCCACAGCCCTAATACATTTGGCATCATCAAGAATCAATCTCTAGAACTGGACATTAATACGAGCTGTTAACACACAGCATTAGCATTCCGACAATTCAAATGACATCTACAGGAATAACATTCATGAACTAAGGAGTGAAATTTAAAATATTTAGCAATCGCTATAATATAGGCACTGCAGACAGCCAGTATGGCTATCCGCAAAACTGAATGTTACTTTTGCATTCATTGCAGAATCTTAATTTGTCCATTCAGCATTCAATGATACTGGGTCTCCATTTTTGGTCACCCATATGATGGGTGATGGGTGTTCAAGATTGACTTCTGCCACCAAGGACCTCACAGTCTATTAGAAGAGAGAGAAAGGAATGGAAGTCACTGATGACAATGAAGTGATGTAAATACTTCAGTAGAAGCATGTGCTAGAAACTTCGACTTCTGACAGCAAAGATACGGAAAAGGGGTCCCTTCGTTGTCTCAGCTGGAATCAGCAAATAAAGTGCTGCTTGGAGCTTGAATTCAGTCTTGAGACTAGATAAGTGGGAATTGCTCAGACTTTGTTGGAAGGGAGGGTATTTCAGGCAGAGGAGACAGTCTGAGTCAAGTTGGAATGAATGAGAAGGGTATATTTGCAGAAGTTTGTATAGAAGGATTGGAGTGGAAAGCATGTTGAGGCTGTATTATGAAGGCACACATTAAAAAGTTTGTCTGATGGCATAAGACTATTTTAAATATGGTTCAGATCAATTAAGATTTTTATTTTCCAAAACAAATCTAACAGTAGTTTGGAAAGTGCACGATAGTTTAGTGGCAGGCAAACTTGAAAGCAGGAATGCCAGTTAAAATGGTATTGTGGTAATATGGGAAGAGCAATGATAACTTGAATCAAGAAAACTCTAGTGGGAATGTGCAAAAGAGGATAATTTAAAGAATTACTTAGAAATAGAACCAACTGGAGTTAGTAATTGATTAGATGTAGGGTAGGAGGCATGAAGAAAATCAGGATGACTTTCACATTTTGGGGTTGATTGACTGTGTAAATAGTTGTGCTATTTACTGAGGTAGATAATTCAGAAAAAGAAAGATAATAAGGATATAGGCATGCCATGTTTTAGGTGCCTATGAGAAAGCCAGGTGGAGGGTTCATGAAACAATTTTAGAAATTGGTTTGGAATACAATGGAATCAAGAATACACATTCGGGGTGCAGCAGACATTTGGTAATTGCCTACTCTGCATCAATTCTCCCTTCTTTCTTAATAACAATACTCAGATTTTATTTCAGGTGGCCATCCTTTCCCCCATCTAGTCCATGTCTTTTGGAGGAAGTTGACAGTACTCCAAGCTCAAGGTGTGTGACCTGATTAGCCTAAATTAATCTGGCACATTCCCCAAAGGGGTTCTTCCTACTACTTCCCTCTTTCTCTTCCACCCCTTCCTCCCTCCCTCCCTCCCTCCCTCCCTCCCTCCCTCCCTCCCTCCCTCCCTCCGTCTTTCCCTCCCCTCCCTCCCTCCCTCCTTCCTCTCTCTCAGATATATATATATACTTTTGTTCTGTTATTCCTCTTTTTTTTACATTCTTCTATTTACAATCTATGGTGTGCTAACTAGCATAGGGTATTATTAAATACTGTGAAGGATCTGATATTTTATCTTACTTTAAAATTAACAAGTTAGTTTGTCACAATTTCAAGGATTATAGATGCTGATAGAAGACATGAAACTCCTGGGTCCAAATGAAGGATAGTTTATTACTCACAGTAATAGCAGTAGCCAGAGTACTGTCATAGGGTAACTTAAAGCATGTCAGATGGCAGCTATACAGTTAGCAGGCTGCATCTCAGGAGTGGAAACCTGAGCTTAGGGAACCTAAATCCTTTACAATGGACAATAAACATAGCTGCTTTTGTTCAGGAGGAGGACCTTATATCTTCCAAGCCTGCAGGGAAATGTGCCCTTTCATGTAGAAGGAGACTCTATATCCACGTTCCAAGGCTGTTCCCTATTAAAAAGATGGTTTCAGACAAAGGGAAGTTGGTAACACTCTTCATAAGACATGAAAGAATATGAGAGGCTTATGGAGAATATCCTCCCAACAAGAAGCCTCAGTGTTTAGAAGAGATCGCTCTGGTTGAGTATATAGAGTATATACAAAGTTTCGAAACTAAAACTCCAGAGCTGGTAGCATTTTAGAGGTAGACAGAAGAAGAGAAGACTATTGGAAATGGTGAGAGGTGGCAGCCAGAGAAGGAAGAAAATCAAAAACCAGGGGAACATTTTGTGAGGGGGTAATGACCATCAGTGTTAAACACTTCAGAGAGGACAAATGAGGTGTGTTTTGGAAATGAGAAAATGAGTCCAGCAAGTGAGGATGGAGTCCAGATTGCCATTAGAAGAGACGCTTCTTCCGAGTCGGTTGGCGCAATGAGTGGGAGACACTATAACAGGCACATTAGAGGAAAGATGATGAAGTAGAAGCGAATTTCTTTTTCAGGGGTTTCCTTTCTCTTTTTGAAATAAAACACGTCATGGCACTATGTAAACAGGTTTCAAAGTGCCACCTATGTGAATGCATATACAACACTCAATCAAGGTAGATGTATGATTCATACTCCTCAGCATTCAGGTACAGAGGGACATTATCATTCTTTAGCATTTGGATACAGTGCAGGTTGTGGAAAAGGCATAGGCTGTGGAGTTAAGCTGACTTGTATTCAAACACAGACCCCATAATGCTGGCTCTGGATCCTTAGCCTGAACCTCGATTTCGTCATCTTTAAAATAGAGCTGAGACAAAATAAATTTGGGGGTTGTTAAGATGGTAACGCACCTAGCAGAGGGCCTGCCACCTTAGTGGTAATTATTTTTCAAAAGTGGAACCTTCTAAACCACTTTGAGGGAAAGAACTAAGATCTCAATGGAATTATTATATTAGCCCTTGCAGAGGCAGTAGTGACAGTTTGGGACTTGTGATTTAACTCATGTACTGCTGTTTCCCCCAGGCAGTATATAAGGGAAGGAAAAACATATCCTCACCACCGGTCTCATGTATATCATTGCCACTCCCAGGCATACCCATCAGTTATTTTAGCTTTAGTTTTTACACTAAAACTATTATTTCACGTTTTAAATTCATTTAGCCAAACTGTGTATTCTTTATTCACCTTGACAAATCATCCTTTGCTCAGAGAAGACGTTTGCGGCTATAGTACCAGAAGTATAAGACCAATGTGCGACATGCTGTTTTATATATTCTCCAAATGCTCTTTATTTCCTTTCAGAGAGGCTGGTGGGAGGATTAGATGGCAAATTGATGGTTTGGAGGCCTATGTAAGCACTGAATTCACTTTTTACTATTTAACATATATAAATAATTATATTAAATTGACGCTCAATGCATTGTTATAGGGCATTTGTGACACCTCATTTAAAGAATTGTAGCGAATACTTTAGAGAACACTGATTTGCAACCACCAGCTTCTGTCATGAATGCAACCTTCAGCATGGTACTTGCTTAGCAACTAATTAAGCCTAAAAGATAAATAGGAGGGTTTTATATTTTTAATTTAAAAGCTTCCAAATATAATTGTTGTTATTGCACTACCAAAGTATGGTGCAGTAGTCTGCATGTGAAACCTCTTAATCTCGTTGTCATAATTAATTTTGGAAATAAAAAGGTCTGAGCTGGGAGTAGGAGATACATTATTTGTTGTTTTTTCTTAGCATAAGTATGGTACTGGTTGTCTTTGTAATTAAATAATATTTTGGTGTGATTTTTCTCTAAAATCAATGATCAGTTATGTCAATGATTTTGTCTAAATATGATTTAGACTTTTAAAATTTCAATTTTTAACAATCTCACCAGTTATAATTTAAAACCTCTTTGTATTTGTGCCTTATAAGTTTTAAGGAAGATAGAATCAGAATTTGGGTGGTCTTGAATTGTACTTGATTGTGGGTGTTCCTTTACTCATCAACGTTGATGTAGCATTTCCCTTCCCTCTACCATTTTTAAAAGAGGAAGCATGATTTGGTTATTAATCATCATGATGTCTTTAAAGCCTGGCTGTTTCCTCAGAATATATGTGACCTTGAGCCTATCCCTCAGACTTTGAGTTATGAGAGGTAGAAATAGTCCCATATCTACCTAAAAGAAATGCCACGAGTAATATGCAGAGAGAAGGAGCAGGATGAACACCTCACTCAACACTTTCATCCTGCAACAGAGTAAGCTGCATCCAGAGGTAGCGAATCATCTATGCCCATACTTGGGGCAGAAACAAGATTTACTGATGTTTTTGGGCTCCAAGTCCAGTGCAAATGACAGTATATAAAAGATATGTTTGGAATGTCTAAGATTTTTCTGAAGCTATGAATATAGTTTCATATTCATAATTTTCAAAGTGAAACATCTGTTTGAACAAAATGGGAGAGTAAAATACGTAGAATTTTTGTCATCTTCTTTGCTCCAACATCGAGCGCTTAGAAATCCTGAGTTTTCAATTTGTTCTTTATTTTGGACGTTTGCTGTCAATTAGAATTCATCTATGGTGTCTAAAGGGACAAATAATGAACTGTTTAATAAACCAAGAGCCAGTGCAATTAAATCAGAATGATGTCTTTATTGAGTTTTTAAAAATCCCATTAACGTGATTGAAGTTTTAAATGATCTTCTTAAAACTTAGTTCATTTCCTAATTACTATGACTGTTTCTGACGAAGATGAAATGTCCTCAAGGCTCCCCAGAACATATACTGCAAAAGTCTTTTAAGGTTGACCAAGAATTGATGAGGTAGCATGCCCCAGACTCCAGGACAACTCTTTTCCAATGACTGAGGTTGATATAATGTTCCTGAGAAAACCCAAACCTTAACGTGACTGCATTTGTAGTACCCATGATGTCTGTACTATTTTGGAATAACTTATTATAACAGCGAATGGGCAACAGAAAGTTAAATATTAAATGATATTTAAATGAGGACATAAATATAGCTATGCATTATTCAGCACCAAGATAAGCTGATATTCAGATCAGACAGAAGGTCACTGCCCCTTGGTGATAGTCCTCTCAAACTCAGGCAGTATCAGTTTTTTATAATGAAGTCAGCTCTTTGCAGAAGCAATTTGCATCCTGGATAGGGAAAAGGAACACATCATCTGTTTTCAGCATAAGCACATTGTGCTGGTTTGATCTCTTCCAATGTGCAATGTGATGATTAAACATACTGCCTCCAGATATGCACATTCAGAGTTAGCTTTTTCTGGGAATTCCCTTCACCAAGGAGACCAAAAAGGTATCTCCTACTAGACTCCAAAATCACAGCCCCTCCACTGTACTAGTGGAAACAGATCAGGGGATTGCTTCCTCTTATCTGACTTCTCACATTCTTCTGTGCCCTCGCTTGACTGGGAGTAGGAGCCCTAATCAAAATTAACAGCCCATCCTGAAGTTGGGCATGTTAACACTATTAAGCAGAGGTGGGAACCCAGGAGGTAAAATTTTCATGGCTCTATGCTCACACAGTTTTTAACCAGTTTCCGAACATAACCCAGTTGAACAATAGTTTCTCCCCGCTCTGATTAATTGAGTGCCATGCATTCGTTTGCAGCTTTCTATGCCCTACTTTGTAACCATGCTAGCTGGAATGATTGAGGCGATTACTGCCAAAGTCTTTGTGACTTTTGTAGTTAGATTAACTTTAAGACATGGAATTCTTTTTCCTGTAGAGAGCTTAGATGGATGGGTTTAAAAAAATAAATTATAGGCTACAAAACGTTTGCACTATAGCATAATGTCCTCAGCGAATTTGAATATTATAGTACATAAAATAGCACCCCTAAATATAGGAATACCTGCAGAAATCTCCAAAAGATATTGGTATTGTATGACCAGTCTGATGTTTTTGAAATTGCTCTTTTCTCTCTCTCTTCTTTCCTACTAGAGCAATTATGTGAATTGCTTGTCCCCCAGAGGTAATATGAAAGGTGAATCACTTCTTCTTCTTTTTCTCCCCCACAGAGGTGATGAAGCTTTTGCCAACTGCCAATGCTATAAAGCCCAAATCTTTGGGAAACTTTCCAGTCTGACAGTTACATGTAGTATCACTTTCCTTTAATTTGAATATTGATTGAAAAAAACAAGAACAGTAAACCAATAAGAGTTTACCTTTAAGAAAACATTTCTTTCCAGTTGAAAAAAAGTAGCATCTTTTTAAAATCTCACAATAAATAATCCTAAAAAGCAGGTTTATTCATTTATTTATCAGTGAATATTTACTTATTGAGGCACTGAGCTAGAAGGTGCTGGGGTACAAACAGTAAATATCCTTATGCACTTATGGTCTAGTAGGGGAGAATGACGCTAATCAAATAATTACACAAAAAATAACATTACAAACTGCGATTGGAAATGTGAAAGAAAATTGCAAATGCCATAGTAAGGAGAATCTCATACAACCTGGGGAAAAGATACCAAGGAAGAAAGAGAATTAAAGATTCAAAGAAACTAAATGGTGGGTACAGTGTTATCATAGACTCCCCTCATTGATTAAACCAGACTTTCCAAATATAGTGTACTGGTCCATTTTTGCATTGCTGTCCAGAAATACTTGAGGCTGGGTAATTTATAAAGAAAAGGAGTTTAACTGGCTCACAGTTCTGCAAACTGTACAAGTGTGGCCCCAGTATCTGCTTGGCTTCTGGCGAGGGCCTCAGGAGCTTACAATTATGGTAGAAGGCAAAGTGGGATCTGATACATCATGGGGTAAGAGCAGGAGCAAGAGAGAGAGGGGGCAGGTGCTACTCTCTTTTAAACAACCAGATCCCATGTGAACTCAGAGTAAGAACTCACTCATCCCCAAGGGGTGGTGCTAAGCTGTTCATGAGGTACATCCCCAAGATCCAAACACCTCCCACCAGGCCCCATCTCCAACCATGGGGGTTTTATTTTAATAGGAGATTTGAAGGGGACAAATATGCAAACCATATCAAAGAGGAAACAGACTATTATGGCATTATGATGGAGTTTCTTCCTTTTATGGTGGCACAGTCATGTGTTGCTGAGCAATGAAAAATGTTCTGAGGAATGCGTTTTTAGGTTATTTTGTCATTGTGTAACCGTCACAGAGTGTGCTTACACAAACCTAGGAGGTATAGTCTACTGTAGACCTAGGCTATATGCTATAGCCTGTTGCTCTTAAGCTGCAAACCTGTGCAACATGTTACTGTACTAAGCACTGTAAGCAAATGTAACATAATGGTATTTGTGTCTCTAAATATATCTGAATATAGAAAACGTACAGTAAAAATATGGCATAAAATGGTCCACCCATATAGGGCACTTACCATGAATGGAGCTTGCAGGACTGAAAGTTGCTCTGGGTGAGCCAGTGACTAGTGAGTGAATGTGAAGCCTAGGACTTTACTGTACTCAGCCTGGACTTTATAAACACTATACACTTAGACTATACTAAATGACTTTTTAAAAGTACTTTTTTTCTTTCTTTAATAATAGCCTTAGTTACTGCAACTTTTAAATGTTTCAAAACTTGTTGACTTGTTTGTAATAACACTTAGCTTAAGACATAAACATGTTGAACGGTGCAAAGTATTTTCTTTCTTTATGTTCTTATCCTATCATCATTTGTCTATTAGCTTTTTTAACTTTTAGCACTTTTTTCTTTTTTGTTAAAAATGAAGACACAAACATATGCATTAGCCTTGGAACCCACAGGGTCAGAGCCATCACTATGACTGTCTTCCACCTCCACCCTGTCCCACTGGGAGGCCTTCAGGAGCAATAGCATGTGTGGAATGCTCATCTGCCAGGATCACAATGCCTTCTTCTGGAATACTTCATGGAGGACTGCCTAAGGCTGTTTGACAGTTAACTTTTTATATACAAATTGAAGGAATACTCTAAAAGAATGATACGAAGTATAGTGTAGTCAATACATAAACCACTCACGTAGTTGGTTATTATTGTTAAGTATTAGGTATCCTACATAATTTATGTGCTATACTTTTATATAACTCACAGCATAGTAGGTTTGTTTACACCAGCATGACTGCAAATGCGTGAGTAATGCATTGTGCTACGGTGTTATAACAGTAATGGTGTCACTAAACAATAAGATTTTTCTGATCCATTATTATCTTGTGGGACCACTGTCATATATGCAATTCATCATTGTCAGAAATGTCATTATGCAGTTTATAGCTGTGTTTTCAATTGGTGCAAATCAATGATCATTAATTGGTTCAAATTAGTAAATAAAAATAGTCATTCACAAAATGATCTATAATGATAAATTTGTTGTAATAAAATTGCATCTCCAAGGTTTCTTTAGAAACTCAGAATGCTATCCTTGGTCTATTTCAGAGAGGTACTTTCATTTGGATTGTTGTATCAGTGGAATTCTTAAGGCATGGTGAGGTATCTTGAGGGAGGGCATCGTAGTCCAATTTTGATGCTACAAGAGAATATCTGACACTGAATAATTTATAATTACAGAAATTTATTGGCCCACAGTTCTGGAAACTGGAAATTACAAGACTGAGAGGCATCTGTCAAGGGCCTTCTTGCTGTGTTATCTAATGGTAGGCGGGAAAAGGGCAAGAGAGAGCAAGAGAGGGCCAAACTCATCCTCTTACAAGGGCACAAATTCCAACCTGAGGATGGAGCCCTCATGGCCTCATTACCTTTTAAATATCTGGCCTCTTAATACTGCTACAATGGCAATTAAATTTCAACATAAGTTATGAAAGAGGCAGACATTCAAATCATTGCAGAAGGTAATAAAATGTGTAATTATATTTAGTAATAGTGTCATTGTAGAAACTTTTCAGATAAGCATTTTTTAGACTACCTTCAAAATACATACTGCAAATTACAGAATACAGAAGAATCTTACAGTGAATTTGCAAGTAAAAACTGAGAACTTAAAATTTTTTCACAATGGAAGACTAATAGCCTATACAGTTAGATAATTTATTATCTTGATATTGGCATCCAAGAACTATGGAGAGAGAGAGAGAGAGAGAGAGAGAGAGAGAGAGAGAGAGAGAGAGAGAGAGAGAGAGAATGTGTTTATGTTGAAGTAATTTTTTTCTGAAGCAGAGAGTCTAAAGAGCAGGGTAGGAACCTGGCAGATGGTATCTAAATCCTAGTCTCAGTGCTACTGGCTCTGTGAACTGAGAGGAGTTTACTTGTATCTACCTTATTTGGTTATTACAGTGATTAAATAATAGATGTATAACAAACATTGTTTACTCTTTTTCAATGATTTAAATATCAGAGGAGAAGGTATTTCTTTATAACATAATAGTTTTTATGGTCATAATGCCTTTTTTAAAAATAGCATATTTTAAATGTATGCCATAAATGTTCCATGGAGAAATTATCCAATTAATTTTTACCATAACCTTTCATATAAATAAAGGAGCTGATAGAATTTCCTTTGCTTTGTAATGGAAAACACTGAACTGTCAAGATTTTTAGCAGGAGATTATTCCTATATGAAAAATGCTTGTTTAAAAGTGGTGCTATTTACCAAGTATTTATACATTCACAAAAGAGTTGTCATCTTCAAAATAACCACGTTATAAAATTCCATTCCTTTTAAAAATTACACTGCTTTTAGATCGCCTCTGGATTTTTTTTCTTTTTAAAAAAGAAGTCTTAATGTTTTATAGTCACATGGAAATTTCATTAAAACAAATGAATGATTAAACAAGCAGTATTATTCTCACAAACCATTTACAGCCATCAACAATTTTTGTTATACATTGTTTTGATTATTACGAAAGATCAACTTTGATTTCAAAATTTAAAAATGGAAAGTATTGACAGAATCTAGAAGAATATGTGAGGGATAGTACTGAAACAGACATTTTGAAACTATTTTGAACAATGTTATCATCAGTGGAGTAAGTGTCTGGTTTCCAAATTGGACTACACCGAAGTGAACAGCACTCACAGGATTGTATAAGTCACGGTATTCTTGTTATCTAAAAAAATTAATCATTTTATAGTTACAGCTCAGATAATTGGTTTTCAGTTTGAATTTAAAAATCAGTTATATTATGTTATTGAACATATTAAATAATTAAGTTCCATAAAGTTCTGGGGAATACATCAAGTCTTATTCTCAAGGGAATGGTTAAAGGTGAAGCTGAAGGTCTGATATTGGGGAGGGTCTTCAGCACTTTCCAATCAGAGTTCACTAAAGAATTACACTTTTATCTATTTTACTTATTGGGCCCTAGCAAGATAATTTAATTATTACATAGTTTCATGACTTAAACGGTTTGAAAATAAATGTTTTACTGTTACCTCTTTAGAGAGATCCAAATGTCATTGATTGCCTGCATGAGAATCCCTATAGAGACCACTTTAAGTTGGTACTTTATGCTTCACATGGAAGACAAATCAAAATTATTTCACACCCCAAAATAAATATAAGGTAAAAATGATACAGATGAATCTCTGTACTTTTTTATTAACATCTTAGCGAGTTAGGAGTCATCTCTGACCTGACTACAGTTCAACAATTAAGCACTGTTGACAGATTGGTAACCAAGTGGCAAATGCCACTGACTAAATAGAAATAGTAATCATGGCTTTATGTTTGGCACATGATAGGAGATCTTTTTAGATGAGATTCACTCCCTATTGTGGTTATGATATTAGCATAATTTTTAGTATTTTATATGGTCTTTTGGTCTTGACTTTTTACTCCCTCCCTCTCTCCTTCCTTCCTTCCTTCCTTCATTCCTTCCTCCCATTATTTATTTCTTTCTCTCTTTTGTTTTTCTTTCTTTCTTTCTCTTTTCTTCTTTCTCTTCCTCATTTCTCTTTTCAGTCATCTTTGTCAGAAAATAGAGAAACATCATCTTATAGCTATTTCTGCTACAATTTTTAGGCGCCAAATGCTGACCCCATTTGACCGCGGTCTTTGCCCAATCTACTTATAAGAAAACCTAACATAGTAAGTTTGTTGCTGGACATAATGGCAGGAGTGTATTGGTGTCCACAGCAAAGAGAAAGTCAGTGTTTGTTCAGTGTTGTTTTCATTGCCTCCAGAAATAGAAAGTTACTTGGTTATTGTCAGAATCCATCTTACACAAGTAGCTAGAGTTTAGTCTCTTCTTCTGTGCCCCTTCCACCCCACTCCCTTCCTTGGTGAGTGAGTCTTATTAATGCTAACATGAAAGGTATTGAGGGAAATATGTATTCTTCTCCAGAAGGCAGTGGCTTAGACACTTGCTTTAGCTTAAGTGGAAAGAATGAGGAATTTAGAGAAAAAAGTATCTGGGTTAAAATCCTAACCAACTACCTTGAAGAGTTAGTGTGAGTCTTAAATACCACAAAGTACAGACAAAAATAAGTGGCTGCTGATATTATCTTGTTAGGCAAAAAACATTCTTTAAGACTCAGGAGGATAACATAATATTAATATACATGAAATGTCTAAGTAAATTGTGGTGGTATTTTTATGCATCTGCTTTTAAGTCAGGTATTTTAATGCCACATTAAAAAGCCTAGAATCCTTGTTTTGCCTAGAATCATTGTTTTAGTTAGCTGAAACATTTAGTTTTTCTTTTTTTATGTACTATTTTCTTTCTTTCTGTTTTCCTACTTCTGTAATTTGTATAGAAAATACCTTTAGAGGAAGGAGGAGGATATAGTGGAGACTATGAAGGGCTATTGTCAGAATATTTTCTAACTGTAATAATTACTTTTCTTTTCTTTTTTTTTTTTAAGATGGAGTCTCACTTTGATGCCCTTGGTGGCGTGCAGTGGCGTGATCTTGGCTCACTGCAACTTCTGCCACCTGGGTGCAAGTGATTCTCCTGACTCAGCCTCCTGAGTAGCTGGAATTACTGGCGTGGGCCACCATGCCCAGCTAATTTTTGTATTTTACTTGAGGTGGAATATTACCATATTGGCCAAGCTGGTCTTGAACTACTGACCTCAAGTGATCCACACGCCTTGGTCTCCCAAATGCTAGGATTACAGGCATGAGCCACCATGCTGGGCCAATAATTTAATAACATTTTTGTAGTCCTCTTTTTGCTTAAACCAACAGATTACTTAAGTTGCTTGTGAAAATTCAATTGATAGCCACTCTCTTCCTAATTTGACAATTTCAAAAGTTTCCTGGTTTTAACTTTACCAACGGCTACATTTATCTACACAATTCAAACAGAGTTGAATGTACAATGTCATCTTGTTGGGTTTATTAATACAAATATAAATACACTCATAAATAAATTATATCCATGCTTATACCCAACATAAATATAGTCTTTTAAAAATTAATAATATAAGATATACTTCTAATATATTGTGTTTATCTGACTTTCTGAAGATAAAACTCAGTGCTGAAACAGAAAAACATTTCATCACCTTGAGTTGGTTGATTCTTTTCCCTACTCTGCGATGCTTCAATATTAAAGCTTATTTAATAAGTTCTATTTGGACACTCCGTTAACCCTCAGGCCACAGAGTATTGGCAAATAGTTGATTTCGTTTTTTCCCATTGGCATGGCTGCCTTTCATAGCAGCACTCCCTCCCTTTCTTTTGTTTAAATTGGCTGCAGTATTTCTTGCTTAAGGGATTTACCAGAATGTGGCCATACCTGGGATTGAGCTAAAATCAGGATAAAGAACTGGGAATGGGAAGGCTATAAACTGACCGCTGGGTGGGTAACATCATTCTTTCAACTCTTCAGAAAAACACATACAAACCATGAGCTCTGACTTTCAGAGGTGGAAAAATGAACAGACATATGGTAAAGTTAAAAATTACTATTAATAAATGGAAAAGCTATTTCCCCAACAGACATTTCATTTTAAGATTGTCCTCTACTGGAATGATTTATTTCACTCTCTAATCTACTTAAAATGGGCAACAGGCTGAAAATTATGGAGAACATTCAAGGCAGAAGCAAGAAAGCAATAACTATAGTATCTAAGAAGTATGTAGATTCAAATTATTGTTCAAAGGGTATTTACAGTTTGCTAAAGAGAACACTAGCTCACTCTAGTATGAGTCTCAGATTGAATAACATGTAACAAAAGTGCTTAGAAATAGAAGACATTATCTTCATTTATTTATGCCTTTATTTGAAAACTTTACATTGAGAAAAAAAGGGAAAAGGGAATCTAAGCCACTGAAAACCTAGGGCAACTCTGAATATATCTCAAAGAGTTGTGTAAGGGACTGTGTCAAATGCAGTACTTTAAAATTCAGTAATGTATACTATAACTGGACTGATTTAGACTATTTTCTGTATCTACATGATATTTCATAAGGCTATGAATCTGAAAGGAAGTGGTGGAATTATTAATTTAGTGGTTGTTAAGACATTTAATTTCAGCCTTCACTGAATCCATCAAACATTATCCTCCCCCTTTTTCTTTCCACCTGTCTTTTTTTTATATCAGTCTAAACAAAGATTTCAAACAAGGCAGACAATTGTCCTTTCATAACTTTTTTTTTGTTGTTGTCTTAAGGTTTTCTATTTGATAGTATATTGGCTAGAAACCGAAACTGATCGATTGATGTGGCAATAAAAGTGCAAAAGCAAGCAAGCTCTGGTCATTGCTCATTAAAAACTGTTGTGTAGGTACAGCACTGGTAATATATATTGGCCATAAGCTTACACTATCACTAATTAGTATTTCAACAAATATGTTTATTTACACCTAATGCGCTAGTCCAGCAGTATTCTAAGTATGGTCCAGGGGCCCCTGGGTGTCTGCACAATCTTTCAGGGGATCTGTGAGAATTATGTTCCTTTTTCACTCTCATTCACCCACCGGTAAACAATGGAGTTTTCCAGAGGCTACACTTGATGGCATCATCTTTCTGATGGCTAATGATATGTGTTCTTGTGGCTTCTTGCGATTAAAATTTTTCTCAGTTTTAATTTTGAATATAGTTAATATTGTTAGTGATAACCTACATAAACAAAATATCTTTTTAGATCCCCAGCAATTTTAAGCATGTAAAAAGCTTCTGAAATCAAACACTTTGAAACCTCTGTGCTAGAAAACACATTGGTTAAAAATAATAAAGAGTAAGTAAGGTATAGGTTTACTTAGGCTCCCTCTTTCTATTCTTTGATATGATTGCACAGGCAGGAAGAAATACCCTTAAATATATCAAGTCCAGCCATCCATTCAGTTCGTTCCTCATCATTTGGGTTTGACTCCTGTGTCTATGGAGCCAAACTCTATCTGCACTCAGTATTTTAAAATCAGTGGTTTAATATAAACTCAAATGCCTTGTGAAAGGTTATGCCAGATTTGTATTTCTCAAGAACTGTGTACAAAATGTCAGTGTCCACATGTCCACTTATGAGAATATGTTACTTGTTAGTGATGACCATTGGCCAGTTGGAGGTTACAAGATAAATACTTTTACACCTTTAGTACGTGCTCTGATGAAAAACAAAGAAATCAAATAAATATATTGATTACCATTTAGCAATGTGTATTTGTATAACATGATTCTGAAATGTCAAAGTTGGTATAATTTCAGAACAAAGGTGATTAAAAATAAAGTCCTAATAGTGGAGTTACATTTTTGATATTTTGACGAGCATTAGAGGTTTTCGTTTGTTTGTTTTTGATACAGAGTCTCATTCTGTCACCCATGCTAGAGTACAATGGCGTGATCTCGGCTCACTGCAACCTCTGCCTCCTGGGTTCATGCAAGTCCCCTGCCTCAGCCTCCTGAGTAGCTGAGATTACAGGCGCCTGTCACCAATGTCCGGCTAATTTTTGTATTTTAGTCAAGGTGGGGTTTCACCATGTTGGCCAGGCTGGTCTCCAACTCCTGACCTCCAGTGATCTGCCTGCCTCCGCCTCCCAAAGGGCTGGGCTTACAGATGTGAGCTACCTCGTCTGGCTGCATTAGAGGCTTTTATGCATTTTATAAATAAAACTTAAATATTTCATTTAAGGGCTAGTTATATCTTGCCTTCCACAAATGTTTAGGTGTCAGGGATGTAATGTGTATGCAAGGCTTTTTGAATACACCAATAAATAAGACATAGATTTTGCTCTCAGAGAGCTCACTATTTATAACACCAAATGCAATGTCACCTAGAAGAGGAGATCAGAAAGTATTTAACTCTTAAGCCTCATGGAAGAAAGTTTCACAGACAATGTATAGTAGATGTGGCAGATGGCAATGGTATTTCAGATATAGAGACTTTCATACATGAAGACATGCTTATGTTAAAATAATTGGTGTATAATAGAAACATCAAGAAGCTGTATGTTATATGGGTAGTGCGGGTAATAGTGTAGAACTTTAGTTTGAGATTAGATTGTAAAAAGATTTGCTAGGCAGTTTTAAACAGTTTGAATTTTATTTAATCACTGGCAAGAACTGCACACCCAAGAGTCTGTGTGGGTCAGGCAAATGGTGTGAGCAAAGTATTGCATAAGCGCCCTCCTTTGTTTTGCTTTTGTTTTCCAAGTTGTAAACATACAGCTTTCGTGGTCGTTACTATCTTGCTGCACTGGAACCAGAATGAGAGCCTTTTGTTAGCATCTCTTCTCAATCTGGAGTTCAGTGATTTCATGTTGGTAGCTTCAAACCTGGCCTGGTGAAAATATTTGCACCATGGAAATCAGCAAATATAACAC